>NW_006239021.1:1218485-1262763 GCF_000226075.1 Solanum tuberosum
AAAAAAAAAATAAAAAAAAATGTTGCAGTCCTCAAATATTTGCATGTAATTTTCTGGACAGGATTGAAAGATTGGAAATATTTGATGAATTTGAAGAGTGGTATATGATGCAGGTAAGTTTCTCTTCTGCTTTTGACTGCAAAATATATTTCAGTGTGCTTGCATTCTATACCACCATGAAAGTTGAGCACTTTGTTCCAGCTTTGTTGTTTTTTTGTATCGCAAGTTTCTGACCAGTATATCTGGCATTTGGCCTCATATTGTATTTACGATCTATAACCCTAGATAATGTAGACGCCATGATGCAAAATGCAGGCTGCTTTATTTTGATTGGCCCTTTCCCAAGGCTTGCCTTTTCTTGACCTTATGTTTTCAAGGATCAAGATGCTGCTCTTTCTTTTGTTTTTTTATTTTTTATTTGCCTACATCTATATTCTCCTTTAGTCTTAAGACAACCTTTCTGTATTACGTTATTCCATAACAAAGTTAAGTGATGTAGTATCTGAAAGTTCCTTTTACCAATCAAAACAAAGAAATCCGAGATGGGCTTACTGCCTTTTATGTCATTTGCTGACCTGCCTTTTGGTGAAGTGACTTTGATTGATTAAAAGTTCTTAATCTGTCACAGCAATATATTTGCATTATGTAACTTGGGAACCTGTAAATAGTTGGATTATATCAAGAGAATTTGGGAATGAGAGTACAAAAATTGATACTCCTTTCATCATGTAGACCCTGTTCGACTAATTGGAGATTAAAAAAAAAAAACAGAAGTGAAAACTTCTCCTCTTCAGTTTCAAAAAAAAAAAAAACAGCACAAAGTGGAATATTTCATCGTGTCGGAGTAATTCAGAGAACTGCTTAAGTTTTCGAGAACTGGTATTGTTTGTTGAAAACATGTTATATTAAAGCTACAACTATATAAAGTAGTAGTGTTGTGGTAGTTTGGACTGTAGGATCTGGCAAAATTTTAGCATCTATGATCTATGAGAAGAGGTGAAGTAAATTGGTATCGACAAAAAAGGTAGTAGTAGGTTAAGTAAGAAAGGACTTGAGGGAGTATTTGAAAGACTAAAAAAGATGGGGAAAATGCTACTTTATTTTATACTGATAAAAAAGTGCATACTTATATGCTCGGGGAAAATGCTTCATTTTATACTGATAAAAAAATGCATACCTTATTTATCTTGTATAATGCTCCTTTTCATTCGTTTTTTTTTATAAATAATTTAAAACCCAATTGCAGGAGCACTATTGTGTTACATATGCAATCAATGATGCTATGGTATGCTTATATCTCAGCTACATTAAACTATGTAATTAGTTCCAGACTCTTCCAGGAGTATTCGACTAATTGTGTTTCATCTTTAAATTGGTCTTATACTTCAGGGTTTGTTCAAGGAATTTGGTTTTCCTAAAACACATCCTACAACAAATACCTCCATTGCAACATCCACATGAGAAGAGGATCCTATCTTTAGACAAAATCACTCTTTCCAATCTCAGGTCATCAGAATATGAATGGAAAGCTTCTTACCAGTTGTCAACTGTCAGGATTAGAAGGGTTTCAGGTACTGAAAGGGTCTCAACCAGTTCTGGCTCCTAATTAGGTGCATTAGGGACGATCTTAGTGTGAATGCATGTATACATATATTTGTTTCGACGTAAAGGGGAAGATCTTCTCCGGATATTTTTTATTTTTATTTTATATAATGTTGGACTGAAATGAGTTTGAGCGGCGCGTGCAATGAGAGTTCATATAGCCGAACCCAGCTTGTTTCGGATTGAGGTGGAGTTGATGTTTGATTATGAAAGGGTAGATCCTCTTTTGCTAGCTGTTTGGCAAAATCTAAAACGTGGTAGGGCCTATGAGAAGGGAATTGTGTTGTTTTTGGCCCTTGTTGGGTGGGGAAACACTTGCATGGTTGTTGTCTCCTTTTTTCTATTAGATATATTAGATACTCTTCTCTTTCTTTATATCTATTTGCATCATCCTTTTGTATTTAATTTGACTATTGTACCACCGAATTGGTAGATATGATAACTCAATGCTTCATCATGACAACAACTTTTGTACCTCAAAATACTATTCATAGCTATGGAAAACTAAAAAAACCCTACCTTGTTTAACTCTTGACATCGATATATTACTTTGGTGTAAATATCGAGAGTAAGTTTTTCGATAGTCATGACTCATGACCATAGACTAGAGTGCATTGAATTGAAGTAAAAGAGGGAGGGAGCAGGGCCCAAAGCAAGAAAAAAGTGGTTGCACCAAGTGGAGATTGGAATAATGTAAATCCTGACAAATGAAATTGAAGCAAAGAGCAAAGAAAAAAGGGTCCCCCTTTGTGTTCACCTTTTTAGGAAGGGAAGGGAATAGTATTATAGTTCCATCATTTTCTATGGATTGCAGCCCTATACACACTATCTATACTCTATTTGCCTCTCCCTAAACCAATTTTTTTAAAAGAACAATACATATACATTTAACTAATTTTTGTTGCAGCTATAAGAAATCTCTTTGTTTTGTTTACTGCATGTACTATGTTGTTCCTAAACAGTTTTACGACCGTTAAGAAAAATAATATTAGTCTAGCCAGTATTAAACAAAGATCAATTTGTACTTGAAAAACAGTGCGCAATGTGGTCCTTATTACATAGTTTAAAGAGACACATTACCAGCCTTACTTTGTTGACCTTGCTATATTTAGACTCTTTTCAACTATACACATAGTAATTTTATTATAGTGACTAACATTTTGGGTCCTTCAACTCTTGTGTCATATAATGTACAAGTAAAATTAACAATTCCCTAGTAATAATGATGGCAATTAAACTCAACTTATGAGTCAGTCCAGGAGATGATGGGTGCGCTATTACAAAAAGGTTGATCTAAGATATAAATTTAATTGATTCGACATTTAGGTTTTTACTATATATATATATGGAGAATTAATTAAAATGTCAAAAGTGCTACCAATTACCACTTAGAGAAGTGTTATATAATTTTAGAAAGAAAAATAAAACAAGATAAATATAAAATTTAAATTTCTAACCTCACGTAAAGAGGTGCACTCAATCATTATTGCATTATGTGATACTCCAAGTGTGGGTTTACACATCTATATTTCAATATTTAAAAAAAAATATAACACTACTATATATGATCTCGGGAGGGGAGCATGAGTTCACGTGAACCTCGTGACCCCCTTGGATACGCCTCTGCTTATGACATCTATTTGCTATTATATCATGTTGAAGTATGTCTATGGGAAGTATTATAGCATTTGAGTAGAGCGGTGTTATAGTTTTATCATAGTAATTTTGACTTAAAATGTTGTTTTTATGTCTAAAATCTACTGATGTATATAAACAACTTATTCAGATTCTAATATACATATACTATCGTCTTTTCTGACCATAGATTCAAAATTTTAGCTGCGTTATTTTGCTCAAGGGGTATAACTCAATTTTTTTAAAAAAAAATTAAAAGGAAGATTAAAAGCATCTGAAAATTTTGTAAAAAATAAAGATAAGAAAAAAGAGGAAAAGTGAGAAAGAAAAAGAGAAACATGTGAGAAAAAAAGAATTGGCTCACACAATTTTTTCGAACTTTTCACTTCTCCTTTTTTTTTAAAATTCTTTAAATAACATTCACACTTTCAAAAATCAAGAATCACTATTTTATTCTCCCCTTTTTCGTCTCTTGTTTCTTTTCTTCCTTTTCACATTAATCTTCTAAAAAAAGGGTACTTTATCTCATTAACATAAAGCTTGGATTAAGAATTAATCGTAATGAAGAAGATTTACCTTTTAAATTTTCTACCTTAATATATTTACAAAAAGTTCTGTTTCACAATTGCCATAAAACAAAAATTCTGTAAGCATAAACTAATACCTCTAAAGAAACCACTGCCGGAGCTATAGTTCGCTTGGTGGTTTTCGATTGAATCTAATAAATTTTGTTCATATTGGGTGGAGCTATTGTATATCGAATAAATTGGATGTGTATTTTATACGGGGAAAACGTATATATAAAAAAACATTTTATGTAGTTTGATTTGATTTGTATATTTAACAAATCTATCTAGTTGTAATGTTTTGAATTACACTATAATTTCTGTATTTGATAAAAGTTGAAATGAAATTACACTAATTTAACATATTGCTTATTAGTGAATGGTCTTTTTGATGGCATAGGTAAAATGTTGAATTTTTGTGAATTTTCATGGCTCACTTCCCCTTAAAACCCTAAAATGTGAAATATCGTTTTGACCAAATGTGAGAATATACTCTTTGTGATATCTTTTGACTTTTATTTACAAAAAAGAGAAATAAAGTTACTCTAAAAAAAAAATTTCCTTTCTTGCCCTATGTAGTGTTTATCCATTACCCAAGATTTTGGTTTATTTGGAATAATTCTCGATACGAATTTTAAAACTCATTTGATCATAAAAATTATTTATTTATTAAGATGATTTTTTATTTAATTTAGATTGATCGTAAAAAAATTGATTCAATTTAAAAATAATATATAATCTATTTTTCATCTCACTTCTCCTTAAGCAATTGAATTTAAACATGAATATTATTGCAATTAATCTTTAAAAAAAATATATAACCAAACACAACACCAACGTGAAAAAAATTAAAATAGTCTTGGACATTATAATTGGTTTTTACTGTTTGCCAACATGATTAATCAATGTCCCTTAGGTTTTAATCTTTTATAGTTGTCTTAATGAAATGATTGCATTTTTATAATGTCCATTTGCCCTTAAATTATTTATTTGGTCCTCAATCTACTAATCTTTCTTTTTATATCCTATATCCTAAATATATATTTTATGCTTAAGAGCTACATAATCCGAAATCAATCTATGGTAATTTAGAGATAGCGTTTAAAAAAAAATACACAAGATAAAGAAGTTTTGTATGTAATAGCGTGAGTTTCAAAATTAACCATATAAAAATCAGATAAATATTATTTTGAACAAAATTGAAGAATTCTAATTAGTATTAAAATGAGACTTAACTGAAAACAAATTATTATATATCTTTTGCTATGTTGAAACGAAAACAATATCATAATGACTAAATTATTTGTACTTAATTTGATTCCCAAGAAACAAAATGCAATTTTTTTATCATTACATGTATACTAGTAATAGAATTAATTATGACAACAATCAACCAAAAAAGACATTAGAAATAATAGTAGAATTAAGACAACAATCTACCAAAAAAGAAAACATTCTAAAATAGGTAATTAAAAAATATTCAATTCTCTATTCAACAATAGTGGCCTCTATTCCAAGATCCCGAAGCAACCTACCACCTAGCTATTCCAAGAGCACAGCTAGTAATTCGCATACGAGTTTAGTTGAATTTGATAAATTTCATTTAATTAGTGTATTTATGTTAATATATTATATTTAAAACTTAATTATTATTATTTAAAATCATCATCATAATTCTAAAATGTCGTAAATTGAAATGGGTAAATTTTAGAAATCACATAGTTTTAATATGAAATTACAATTTATCCCTCTTTAGTTTGTAATTACATTAATTCTTTAAAAAGTAACACAAATCAGATACATAATATGTAGCTCGGATACATTAAAGAGTATCTCGGATACATTATAACATAAACCGAATACATAATATGTAGCTCGGATATATTAAAAACTAGTTCGAATATATTATAAAATAAACGATACATAATATATTGCTCGGATACATTAAATATTGACTCGGATACATTAAAGAAATAAGGGATTTTAGAAATTTTTAGAAATAAAAAAGAATATTAAAAATAAGAAAAATATAAGACGTATATTTCAATAATTTTTCCAATTAAAATTCTAACTCCGCATTCGACTACCCTACACTAATGGGGTTGTGAACCCTACTTTCTTGTTGTCTGCCAGCTGCCACCCATATCCAAGCTAAATACAAAAAGCAGCCTTTTTCTCTTCTAAAAAACCAAAACAAACTTTAATTAAAATATAATTATATATTATAGACTATATTATTTTAATCCTATTAGGGAAATTCATCTCTATTTTGGAAACCCCGTTTCTTATTGAAAAATTAAATAATTATCTTAAACATTCCAAACATTAAAAAAAAAAACACATTAATAATATTACTCTTTTCGTATAAGAATATAATAAGATGTCTAGACTCTATAGAGTAGGAGAATCAATACATTTAATTTTAAGATTAATTTCTTAATTTTTATATAAGTCATTTGTTTTAATTCTCATTTAGTATACAAAATATAATTAAATCTTTTATAATATCAAGAGAGAACTAAATCTTTTATTTATTTATTTATAATTTTACCTTTATTACTAAGTAATTATTTTTTTCAATTTATTAGAGTATTAACTAGTTAAATTTTGTTTTAAAAATATAGTTAATAAAGTCAATTTAGTAAAATAATAATTAATTTATACCTTTAAGTGTGTACAATATGCAATCCTTCAACTTATAATTAGATGCCCATGTTCGAGTATATGAGAATAGAGCTTTATAATGTGCGGATATGAATTTATTGAGATCTATTGATATAGGATTATTGGATGTAATTATTAGAACCTACGTTTTCTTTATTATAAAAATATATTGAAAATTTTATTATTGACAAAATGATTTTAACTTCTTAAATGGTTAATTATCATTTTCTTTTAGAATAAAGTAGTAATAGTATTTAATTTTAATATTTAAATAGAAAAATAAACATTTAAATGTTGAAAAAAATTAGTCATATCCAGTCATTTTTAAAAGTACTTTTTGAGTGGAGAAGGAAAGTGAAGTATCTCCCTCTAACTCACTGTGTGTGAAACACTTCCATGGCATTTTTTCTTCTTCTTCACCGTCTCCGCCCATCGCCGTCGCAACTTCTTTAACTCCATAGCAACACCACTTACTGCACCGCCGCAATAACCACTGTTAACGGCGGAGACCCACTTGATTTTTTTTTTATATTTACCGATGGGTTGCGCGGCGTCGAAGCTAGATAACGAAGATACTGTCCGGCGGTGTAAAGACCGCCGGCGATTGATGAAAGAAGCTGTTTATGCTCGTCATCACTTAGCAGCAGCTCATTCTGATTACTGCCGTTCACTTCGTGTTACCGGTTCTGCTTTATCTACCTTTGCCGCCGGTGAACCACTTTCTGTTTCTGATCATACTCCAGCTGTTCTCCTCCGTACGTCTTTTTCTACTACTGCTGCTACTACCATCAAAACCCCTCCACCCCCACCCCCTATTCGTATCCCATCTCCTTCTCCTTCTCTTCACCCACCACCACCCCCACCGCCGTTTTTTCCGTCGCCGTCACCGACGATAGCTTCTTCAAAGCTTCCTCATATACTTTCTGCCTCCTCTGTTTCCTCTCATCAGCGTCAGCCCCCGGTGCAGCAGAAAAAACCCCTGAAGCTTCCACACATTCTTTCTGGGTCAAGTTTGAATTCATATAATGAGGATTATACATACGATGCGAAAGCAAATTCGACGTATTCTAGTACTCCTTCACAAGCTTCCTCTGTTTGGAACTGGGAAAATTTCTACCCTCCTTCCCCTCCAAGTTCAGAGTACTTCGAACGCGTCCACAATAAGAACAATTTTTCTCGGGAAGCTGATCTGGAGGATGATGAGGATGATAAGGCATCAAACTACACATCTCATTCACAATACTCTCAACATCATCATCAGCATCAGCACCAACATCATCCTAGTGACCAATCACTTCATGGGAAATCGAACAAGCAATTTGACTTTTTCGATACTGATAGCGTTAACGATGAGAAATTGGCAAATGGGTCTGTCCGGAATCAGAAAAAGGTTGGTGAAAACAAGCAGAACTATGCAGCCCACCATTTGAATAACTGGGAAAGTGAAGCTGAGAGAGAAGAAGTACAGTGCAGCGAGTGGGGAGATCATGATCATTACAGTACTACAACTTCATCTGATGATGATGATGATGAAGAAGAAGAAGTAGAGGAAAAGGATGAGATAAGATCTGGGTATGGGCCATCCCGGTCGAATTTCGGGTCTACTGCTTCCGTGAAGAATGAGGAAGGTTCTAATATTAATGTGAATTCAAAGAATTTCTCAGTGAAGAAATCTGATAAGATGTCAGAGGACGGTGGGTCGTCTTCGATGAGTTGGGGGAACGGAAATGGGAAAGTGGAGATGGTATCTGATAGAAGTATGGTGGTTAGGCACAAGGATCTAGCAGAGATTGTTGCTGCCATTAAGGAATACTTTGATAAGACTGCTTCTGCTGGTGAGCAGGTGTCTGAGATGTTGGAGACAGGTCGAGCACAGCTTGACCGGAGCTTTAAGCAGTTGAAGAGTGAGTCTTTTTGTTTTTGGAATCTTCATTTTTGTGGACTGTAAATTTTGATTTTTTATTGCTTTATCTGTGCTTTTTGATCATAACATAGCAATTAGTGGGTGTTGTATGTTTTCTGTGATGCATATGTGAATACACTTATGTGAGCTTAGCATAGCCAGTTCCAGGTTTGGATAAAGGAGTAGAGTTGTGGTTACTTGATACTCATGGTAAAATTAGTCAAATTTTGACCAATCAAGATGATTCATATCATTTGCTACAACTATTTTGAGGTTGAGGTTTAGTTGATTGACATTGACTTATCTTCACCTTGCAATCCAGTTGAGCAAATTTTGTTGAAATTTTTTGATTCTTTGTTTAGGATTTAATATTGTTTTTTCCGTGCATTGCAGAAACTGTGTATCATTCCAGTGGAGTATTTAGCACCATAAGCTCCACCTGGTCTTCAAAACCTCCATTGGCGGTCAAGTATCGTTTTGAACCTAGTTCTATTGATGAAGGTGGCCAAAAGAGTCTTTGTTCCACCTTGGAGCGACTCTTGGCATGGGAAAAGAAACTGTATCAGGAAGTGAAGGTGCTCTTCTCAATTCCACTTGCTCTTAGTCTTCAAGAAATATTTACTTTTTTGTGTTTTATACCAATTGGTCTTTTGCAATCATCATCTCGGTCGGTTAACTGGTTGTCTGCAAAGATAAAAAGCTGTAGTTAAATCCACTCCAATTCAATCAAGAATTGGGTAAACTATACTCAATTATTGTGATGGGATATTGATATTTAAGTAGAGCGACAGAGTGCCAGGTTTTCGGTTGGGATCTTATAAATGTTATGGTAGATAGACATGTGAAAATCAGTCGGGTCATGCTCATCCAAAGACTTGTGTAATCTAACTTGTTTGCACTCAATTTAGTCAATAATGGTGTAATTACTAAAGTACCCCAGGTAGTTACATCACTTGACATGGACAACTTTGAGCTATTATTAGATTTCGATATAGAACATGCAGGTTTCCCTGCCTGCCTTAAAACTAACC
Organism: Solanum tuberosum; assembly: GCF_000226075.1. Classification (NCBI taxonomy): domain Eukaryota; kingdom Viridiplantae; phylum Streptophyta; class Magnoliopsida; order Solanales; family Solanaceae; genus Solanum; species Solanum tuberosum. The sequence goes on from NW_006239021.1 coordinate 1,227,887, forward strand.
TATTCAAATCACTTATATCTACATTCTGGTCATATATGCTGAAGTGTGTGACCATCTCTCTAAAACTTAAGTTTAAGTTATTAGAGAGAATACACTTTTATTTAATTAATTATATATCATCTAAAAGATTAACTTATTAAAGAGAACACACTTTTATTTAATTAACTATATCTTCAACACTATAAGCCTTATTTTCATAGACTTCTGCTTCTTTTTGTGGGTTTTAGTGCAGAATAGAGAAGTAGCATTGGAATTGTGCGCAATTTTAAGATCCTTTCAACTCCATATAGACAGGAACTCGTCTGGACATGATTATAAACTGTTTGCATGTAGCTGCATATACGTGTTCGCTGCTTGTCTATTTATTGGTGACCCGCATCTATTTGATTTTGATTTTCCTAGTGTCTTGCTCTTGCAGTAGTAAGTTCATCATGTGTTCATTTTTATGTTTTTTGGTTATATTGCAATGACATTGAATTCAAACTATTCGGGGAAAAAATTGAAGAAAAGTTGGGCAACTTGAGCGACTACTTCCTTGCACGATGCTTTAGCCCCACACGTTTGTTTAATCTGAGTACTGTAAATGTAGGCCAGGGAAGGAGTTAAAATTGAGCATGAAAAGAAGTTAGCAACATTACAGAGTCAGGAAAGCAGAAGTGATGACGTAGCCAAGTTGGACAAAACTAAGGCTTCAATAACGAGGTTGCAGTCACTGATGGTGGTCACATCACAGGCTGTTTCCACCACGTCCTCTGCCATTATTGGTCTAAGAGACTCTGACCTTGTCCCACAGCTTGTTGAACTTTGTCATGGGTAAGCCCTTGTGTTTGTGAATACTTGATTTGAAATTTGTTGACAACCAATTTTATTCAGATTACTTGCTGGTGGACACATGCATGGGTTATAGGTTGAAATGATACTATGTTGCAATACTGCTTAGAGGAAACTCAACTTATTGGAGCCAACCTTCTACCATTATGAGATTGAAGAAATCTGGTTACTTCCTTTCCGGAATTTCTTCCAAGTTATTCTTTTCTTTTGGAAATCATTTCCAGAACCTAAATCACCCATGTAATTATGTGCTGTCTCAAGACTTATTTCCTTGCAATTGAATTGAATAGGCTCAACATATCCTACCTGATATTGATCTCTCCTAAAGTCATGCTCTCACATGTAAAATGTGTTGGTGTTAATATTTGTCTGTTTCAGTGGGTAGCTGAAAACGTATGGATCTTTAAATGTTTGCCTTTTGTCTTCCTGACCATGAAAGGATGTCCACGGAGCATCTTTCTAGAGTCTGACAGCCTCTCCAGGAGAGATTGTGGCCATGATGGAATCACTATTTTTGAAATTTGGAATATCTCCTGGGCTTTGATGTGTGTAATTGTCTAATTGATGGCTAAATATAGTGATGGTTCTTAGGCCTGTCAGTATTGATAAAGCTCAATCTGGAATTTTGGCAATCACTAAGATGATTGTTGTGAAGATATGTGCTCTTCTACTTATAGATTAATAGATAGTTTGTATATGCTTATGTTTTGAGTTTGAAATGGGGCTGATAATAAAGTGTTTACTGTTTACCCCTGACTAGTCCTCAACTGATATTGGTATAAACTGATGCAGATTTATGTACATGTGGAAATCCATGAACCAGTTCCATCAAGTTCAGAATGACATTGTGCAGCAGGTGCGTGGCCTCATCAATAGAGAAATTAATGGTCAATCGACATCTGACCTACACCGGCAGGCAACACGTGACCTTGAGTCTGCTGTATCTGCATGGCACTCGAGTTATTGTCGCCTGATAAAATTTCAAAGGGACTTTATCCAGTCCCTTCATGGTTGGTTCAAGCTCACCCTTGTGTCTGTCAATACTGAGCCAACTAATGGCAACAGGGAGTTCTCAGATTCATTTATGTTTTGCGATGAATGGAAGCTAGCGCTTGACCGTATTCCTGACACTGTTGCATCAGAAGCTATCAAAAGCTTCATAAATGTTGTTCATTCGATATATGCGAAACAAACGGAGGAGCTGAAGATAAAAAAGCGGACTGAATCTGCATCGAAGGAGCTTGAGAAAAAGGCTTCGAGTGTTAGGAGCATTGAAAGGAAGTATTACAATTCTTACTCCATGGTTGGCATTGGACTTCCTGATGTGGGACCTGATAATGGTAATGTTTTAGATGCACGGGACCCTCTTGCTGAGAAAAAGGCTGAGCTTGCAGCTAGCCAACGGCGTGTGGAAGATGAGATGGTGAAGCATTCTAAAGCAGTGGAGGTAACCAGAGCAATGACTCTGAACAACATTCAGACAGGGCTTCCGGGAGTTTTCCAAGCTATGACCAGCTTTTCTTCCTTAATGACAGAGGCCCTTGAGGCTGTATGCACCCGTTCTTATTCTATTAAGTAGGAAACAACTTACAGATAACTGAATACTAGTACTTATTTTCTTTTTTTTTCTTTGGCTATTCTTACTTTCGTTCTGGGCAAGGATGAAAGAGAAAGGGCGCATTTTTGGTCATAGGCTCCTTTCAGCTAGTTGGCTTTTCCCCTTGATTTTTTGCTATGTTGTAGATATGTGGAATTTTTTCAGTTTTGTACTTTTATCTAGTGGTGGGAAGAGGAATATTTTCTGTATGTATAGCAAATTATTTGCATTATTGCATTGAGGTCAACATTCTCAGCAGATGAATAAATGTATTCCCTTCTAAGTGGAAATATATTCTTACTGTTCTGTCTCTTTTGTAATATATATTACATGGCCTAATTTTGAGAACATTAGACAGGGTTCGTTGGTGCTTTTGCTCATAGGCTTATGTGACCATTGCAGTTCAAATCTGAGTTCTGGTTGAAGACTCTGCTGCTGAAACAGTAGTGCAAGTGAATAATGTAATGTGCTTTCTCCACTCTACTTTAGCATTTCAGAGTGTCTCTCTCTATCTTTTGTTTCAAATTGACCACAAATCAGGGAATTTACCAAAAGCTTTATTTACACCTTGTGGGGTTCTTTTTTTACACTTAAAAGCTTGAGAGTAAAGACAAAGTCTTGAGCTTTTATGGATTTGGATCCCCTTGATATCTTTCATAATAATTCTACTCAAAATGATGAAATATCTTCTGTTCTTTCTCCCCTTTAGTCATTATTAGGCTGTAAGAAGATACCCTTTTGGCTCTTTTTGTTCTGATTTACCTTCAGGTACACATGTAATAACTGGATCAATGGACTATATAATGCAGAAAATGATCCTTTCACCACTGTCTTTGCATGTGCATGCAGGTTAAAGCAAACATTAAGATTCAGATATATGTTTCTCTCTTATATGATGACAAAAACTGACAGAAGGTTAGCAGCTAGCAGGTATGACTAACCTACTTTTCTACACTTTCCACTGTTTATTGTGCTGGTGAGCTGTTGGGGGTTATGCAAGGTAAGAGACAAGAGGAAAATCAGTTGAATATTAGGGTGTCTTTGTCCAATTTTCTCGTGTTTGGTTGGTCAAAATATTTTGGAAAACGTTCTCTCGAAAAACAAGTTTAGTGAGGAAAATGACTTTACTAATGAAAGTAAAGAAAACAAATTCCGTAAGTTATAGTCAAAATTCATTATCATTCGTCTCTTCCCCACCTACCGAACTTCCTCAAATCCCATCCATTCACCATCCGAACTCCCGCCACCCTCCCTACCTCAATTCACCTCATAGTATTTTGCTAGATAATATATAAATGCTCTTCGAATAATATGTTTTTGCTTACTTATCATTCACTAGAATATAAGCAAGAAACCTACTTATTTTTCAAGTAAAATATTTTTCATGAAACATTTTCCTTCATACCAAACACTATAGTTTTTCTCTATTTTTTCATTTTCAAGATTCGAATTTAAAATTTCTACCACATCACAGTACTTTTGGAGTCTTGGTAGTGAAGTTTTATTATTAAAATGCAAGTATATGTAAAGATATGATGAAGTTGTCAGATAGACATAATTTTTTGGGTGTCCCCCTTGAAATCAGCCTACTAAGTTGGTAATCTAATCAAAAGTGTAACAGCAACGTGTGAATTGTTTGTTCATAAATTTGTCATCTTGTTTATTTAAAAAATAAATAAATATTGTTACTTCATTTTATAATGGGGTTCTATTATTTTCTGATATTTATCTGTTAAATATTTCTTGGATCTGGGTGCCTATAGTCATTGCTGAGTATACTGAACTGAACCTCACAGTGACACAGGGTAGCAATTTACAAAAACCAATGAACCCAAATATAATAAAATAAAGAAGCGAGAAAGCATAATGTTTGGCCAACAATTTATTTTTATTTTTGTTTTTCGGGAAAAAGAAAAGAAAAACACTTGATGAGTTACTGTGATACACTTAGGATCAAGTTATCTCGAGATTAATTATCTTGAGATAATTAGTTATTCTGAGATAATCATCACTGAAAATGATAAGATAAATAATCTCAAAATTGTCTAATACGTTTAATCAAATACAAGATAAAATAATATTATATTTTTTTCTTAAAATTGTTATATCTTATACCTCACGCCAAACAATGTATAAGGATCCAAGTGTGGTGGTGGTTGTTTTTTTCCGTTTCATTATCAAACCTTTTGAATAGTAGTATTACTTTCAAGTCGAGAGTAATAAATAGTTGTACTTCCTCTATCACAATTCATGGGGGATATTTTTCTTTTAAATTTATCTCAGGAAAAACTGTTATCTTTTTATATATTTTTTAGAAATAAGTTAGTCTCAAAATTTGTATTTTAAGCTATACAAATGCCCAAGTCTTTATACCATAAATTTTATAATATAACAACAACCGATTACTTAGTGTAGTCTCATAATAGGTTAATTAATTAGTTAGCTGAATTTTCACTTCATTGGTGGAGGTTCAATTTCTACTTTGTAATCCTTTTCTCTTACCTCATTTTTAAAGTCTGATTAGGATAAAGTATAGAGCAATTTTCACATATAGCAAATATAAAAATCATATTTGTATGTTATAGCTATAGTTTAAATAATTGCGCTCCATAGCAAATTTTATGTTTGCTATGGAGCTTTTGATTTGTATAATTCGCTAGATACATTCAATTTTATACAAATTGTTCAGTTTTTTTATAAATTCATTTTAACATTGTAATTTGTATAATAAGATCTGTATTTGTATAATTATAAGTGTATAAGATGAAAATATATGTATTTGTATTTGTATATACACTTTTCTCTCGCTCTATACAAACACAAACACATTTAATACATTTGTATACCGAAAATAGCTAATTGTATACCGAATCAGATGGCAAAAAAATAGGATGTTTGCTATGAATTACAAATAAAATAAACTATGACTATAACATTTAATTTGAATTAATAATTTGTTATTTCATACAATTTTTCATAAAGTATATGCAGATCTTTTTTTTCTTTATTCCAAGTGGAGTTGGGGGCCCAAGATAAAGATGTATAGAATGGGACCAAAAAATAATGAATGGAAAAATGGACCAAATAAAAGCAAATATGGCCGTGGGGCTCAAAGCCAATACTCGATTCAAGAAATTTGTTTTACTTTTTTTCTACTCCTTTCTTTATACTTTTTTCTTTTTTTAAAAATAGTTGATTTTTACTTATAGGATGCTTCGAGATCTGAAGGATATGTAAGAATCTTGTTTTATAACAATACATTTGATAATAATGTTGGGTTTAAAACTGTTGCATCGTTTTGTTGTCCAGCGAGATAGGTTTCTCTTTGCTTCTGAGTAGTATTAACACTATTCTAATAGTTTTGTGTTTTGCTAATTATGTGTTTATTGTGCTTTGGTTATTGTTTTATTTTGTTGTGATTATTATTTGTTTTTTATATATATGCTTAGAACATTTTCTCGATATCTTGATCATAAATTTTATTTTCTTTTTCTTTTTAAATTTGTTATGATATGAATTATTTGAACCGAGGAATTTTTTGAAATCAATCCCTCTACCTCCACAAAATAAGGGTAAAATCTGTGTACATGCATGCCCTCCATCGATATTAACTAATGACCCCTTAATTCATTATTGTCACACATGCCCTCCATCGATATAATCCAAAGCTAATTATAATTTTCCTCTCTCTATTTCTGAGCTATGCAACAGTTTGGAGTACCATGAGGCAATTACAAAATACTAGTAAACTTATTATATTATATGATATTGCCAATTGCCTCTTCACTATAGTCTTGTCTAGCTCTTAAAACATGGAAATAACAAGGCATTTTGTTTCTTCCATCATGTAGTGTGACATTAATTTTAGTACAATGGTGACAGGAGTTGAGCTACATGAAAAGATACTATCAATGAAATATTCATATAGGTGATCCAATTTGTTTGAGATTGAAACATAATCGTTGTATTCAATTATAAAATTAAAAGATACGCTTGAATCTAACTCAACCTCAAAAGATAGCTCATGAAGGAAAAATTGTCCAAGTTCAAATAAGCAAATCACCAATCCCTTCCCCAATCAACGTCGTAATCTAAATTTTGAAATAATTTAATGATGCCTTTCTAAATACAGAAACAATTTTCTGTATTTATCGTTACACCAACAACAAGAAATATTTTAAACTACAATTTTCAGAAGTGTTGTAACACCCATGCTTTGACATCATAAGTTTTGAAAATCTTCCTTCTTTCTTAAAGTATGTAGCAATCCAATAGGTTCACATAAATTGAAATGGATGGAGTACTATATAAGAGTATCAGGCATAAAGCTCATTAGCAAAAGTTCTTTTGGACAAATATTGGAGCTGCACAATATATTTTCTTGTTCTTTTTCCTTTACAAACTCATCTCATAATCCATCCATTCTCGAAAAGCTACATGCCAGTTTCAACTTCATGTATACACTATACAACATGGGATCCTTTAATAGCTAAAACTCAGAACAATGTACTCGATACCGAGATGATCAAAATGAAAACCAGTTTAAGCATGTTCAATTTCTGAAGTTCTGCACTTCACTTGGCATATTAGCCCATGTGCCTTGCTACTCCTACTCCTGCTCTGCAACCTGCTCACATTGAACTAATCACTCTACTTGCTTAGAACTCTCGGTTCTATGGGTAGTCCATGGTCATTACTACTTGATAAGGAGAAAATTGTATAAATCCAGCAACTGATTGTACCAGCATTTGACAATGAGCACCGTAATTTAGAAAAACTATAGCTGTCTTTGGATCACACTTGATCAATTGAAACACCATTACCTAACTTGAACGGAAAAATACACTTCTTTTTCTTCACAAAGATGGACAACTTCATGCTTAGGACCTCCACAGCCCCTGAACAACTGATCACCGTCAGATATGCACTCTAGAACAATACAGATCTTCAATGAGAAACAGTTTGCCTTGGGGGTTTGGTAGAAGGGTGCAATAAATGTGAATTTCCTCACTTCATCGTCTACTTCGATCTCATACAAATCCAGGAAAACAAATTGAGTTAGTTTCTCTTCGCAGCTCATTTTTATCCACAACCTACTCTCGCTCAAGATGTTATGGAGTTTGATGTCTAAAGATAAACCAACAGGCAGCCCAGAGATGAAAGGAAGAGGATTTTGAAATTCACTGCCTTGAAAATGCAGTTCAGCTTCCATATATTTGAGATTCCCCGACGAAACTACCTTTCTTGGAGTGAAATGCTCAAGAGACTTCAGAAGGAGATATGGATTGTCCAAGATTGAACTACTAGTGGTGTCAATCTCACTCAATGACTTCTGAACTTCAACAACAAAATTGAATGATTCAGTGGATCCTTCTCCACAAATATGCTCAATACAAGACATGACAGAATGTAACTTCTTTCGAGTAGTCTTATTCGCACAGGCTTCCATATTACAAAGCGTCAGTATACCGTTTGCAATTATTAACTCTAGGATAAGAAAATTGTCCTCTTTGGTTAAACCTATTAACTTATATCTCATGTCCCTCAGGCATCTGTCCAGTTTTTTCAAAGAACACTCCAATTTCCCCCATTCATGGAAGTAGAACTCCTTGGAAAACACCAAGTGATGCCATAAGTATCCAAGTTGTTCCAAGGCATCTATATATTGCAAAGCAAACACTAACTCACCCCTATGATTGTGATTTGATCTCGTTCCCAATTCTGCCTTCAAACTCCTGCATAAACCATACGGTTGAGTAACATTAGCAACAGATATAGTATTTGATAACTTGACTGGAATATACCTAAAAATTACAACTGACAACAAGCAAGATATGTCCGAAAAGATGACCAATCATTGCAGAAGAAGTCAACTATGTCTATAAACTATTATAGGATTTCCTGCAAGTACTCAAAATAATAAAATGAAAAAAAAAATAACAGTTGTATTCAAGGGTGGTCATATTACTACTAGAGAATTGCAACCTCAGTGTGCAAGTTACTTCATTGATCAATCCAAGTTTCAGTGATGGCCAAATGTCTATTACCACCTGAAGGATGATATTCACACAATTTCTCTCTTTATTATGCTTAACCTGGAAGTCCAAAAGCGAGCTTTCCGCTTCCTTCAGCTGTAATTTCCTCCAAATGTCGTATTCAGAGATTTCACGTCTTTGTGTCAATTGCACATCACCTTCCTCCAGATGCTCTTCCATTTTATTGTTCTGATGAGGTAACAGACGATGCTCTTCCATTTTAAAAAACTCTGATGCAGTTACAAATGTGAATCTACTGCAACAAGAAAGATAAGCCAAAAGTGTTCTCTGGTCAACTATATCTGCAAAACTGCGAGAGATTCTCCCTAATAGTGTGACTGCATAAGAGAACATTCTTGGTGGAATGCTGCAAGTTTGCTGCTTCATGGAGACTGGAGCAGAGGTGGCTAACACTAGATATGAAGCTTTCCTCACATTGTCATAACCCAACTTGCCTCCAGAAGAGGGCTCTATCTGTGCATACATTAGATGGTGACAGAAAAACTTATATAAGTGAAATTGTCAAAATATAAAGAACAAGGAGATTACATTGGGCATTTTCAAAATTTCACAACACCAGAAAGAAAGCCAAAATTTTAACTGGAAAAGCTATGCAGGACAAAAATATCTAAGCTCTTCGATTTCCTTACATGTGCAGTTAAAATGTCTAAGATGCTGGCCTTTAAAATGACCTATTGCACATTTCTCACCACCCAAAATAAGTTGTTCACCGTGACACATGTATTGTGATATGATAGGGTCATGCATGAGACTCCTCCTACCAAAGAAACCTACTTACTTTTCACTTTTGTTAGTTACGTGTATCCTACATAGAAGATATAATGGTGTCAAATAAATGAAATACTCACAAAGTGAAAGATATGACCTGATGGCACTGGGAGATCCTATTATATAAAGCTAGAAATGTCGATGTCGATTTTTAGAATCTGAACTGCTAAAGTAAGCAAACATAAATACTCAAGTTCGACATGATTACTTATTTAAAAAGTCTGGCAAAAGAGAAACTAACCATGTGTCTAGATTAGGGTAGGCGAATTTTTGACCAAAAACCATATACTATAAAAGAAATAAAAAGAGAATTTTCAATTTGTTGAAAAGGCTAATATATAGAACTCATAACATCTTAAACCCATAAAGAAGCTCAGCACACTAATCAATGGAAATGTCCATAAAACCATCAATTGGGCTAATGTACTAGACGTTTAAAAAAAGAGCTAATGTACTGGACAATACAGGGATCAGTACTTACCATTTGGGAAGCTTCATTAATCAGTCTGACTAAAAACTCTCCGTGGTTTTGACCAATCATGAATAAAGCAGAAAATACTTCAGCTTCATCCTGAAAATGATTTTAAATTTTTTGAAAAAAACAGCAAATTCATAACAATAACTAGATAACAATTGTATCCTAGCTTTTCAAATAAACTATCTACTAAAAATAAAAAGGAAATATCATAAATGAAATCCCCAAATTGGGATTTCAAAAAACCAAATCTGCTTATCCTAAAACAATTATGCATAAATATAGAAGAAATGGTACATATCCCCTCCAAGTAGAACCATTTTTTCCAAAGAGATATTGGAACTTCGTGAGGGTCCTTGTATTCCCCCAAACCAGCTTCAAGTGATATTATTACCCCATTTCTCAACCAACCCCAATTTTAAGGAAGGTGTTAATCACATATCAATCATTGCTTGATCATATTCCTTTTTATTTATATTTTCTTATTTTCCATCTTTTTTTGAAGAAGTAAAGAGTTGTCATTGAAAAAGCATCAGGAAGATGTTATGTGAGCACGAAGATACAAAAGTTGGTTAGCTCTGCTCCATAACACAATAAAGTCTAAACTAAAACCAAGGAGCTAACAAAGTACTATTTACAAGGGAACTGAGTACCAACTGAACAAATGAACTTGACATCTAGATTTTACTGACTGAATTGAAGTTGAAATCCCATAAAGCAGCACCTGCGCTTCCTTTCATTCCGTACATACCATACACCGGGTTGTCTTTTTTTTAGTGTTAGCCTTGGATGAATTTAAACGAGGAAACATGGTCAACGAAGAATCATTTGGCCAACCCATATTTATATGGGATTGAGGCGTGATTGTTGCAACTATATGAAGCTGGCATCTAAAGGGAGAGGTAGTATTTGCCAAAGGTGGAAGAATATCAATAAACTGTATTCCTGTTTTGACTTCCAAAATTTCATTTATTTGGAAGGTATATAAGAGTAATGTCTGTGAAATGAAGGAAATGATCTGCAATGACCGTTCAAGAAATAGGGAAAACCTGGGATAACGAGACATTGTAATAAAATCACTAAATTTGTAGAGAAGGTCACAGAAGGAAGAGAGGTTCAAGGTTGTAGGAAATTGAGTTACCGCTCATGTGTCTTAAATTCAGAATCAGACATGCTCCATTAAGTCTAGGATCGGGTACCTGCATAGAGACTTAGAGGCAGATACAAAATTTGAAGCTTATGAGTTCACACAACGACCTCAAGTTGATACTACAATAAAAATTGTGTTCAGGTCAACTACTCATAGAAATTCAGTGCATTTCTAAAAATATATATAGGGTTCAGGCAAAGTTTGTAAGCTATTGGGTTTGCATGAACCCGTAACCAACCCTCTAGATCCACCCTCCATCGATATTAATTGGGTGCTTTAACGAGATTCCAAAAATGCTGCTCCTAGCAAATGGAAAATCAAAACATGGGCTACCAAAAATTGGAAAATTCTCGCAGGAGTTAATTTAAAGAGTAAATGGAATTCTCTTCTTGTTTGAATTCCCAACAAGGAGAGAAGCAGAAAGAATAAAATGGGTTGCAATTCCTTTGAGAATTTCGAACTTCATCTTGAAGCAATAGCAATTGGCACCCTAACCATGTTTTTGGATTTAACTGCTCAGTGAATAGCAATGTGAAACAATCTTTCGGCAACATACCTGAGGATACAATTCCAAATCTCTTATAAGTCCATCAACACACATTTTGAACATACCCAAGCTCGGCAGTTCTGTCAGTTTTAGTACCTTCCTCGCTCTACATCTTATCAAGCTGTGACTGTCTAGTAGAATCCCAAGAAACTGCAAGATAAAAAATCAAAGTTTAAGAGGAAATCTCAATGGACTTTCCTTTCAAATGAGCAGAAGCAAATACAATCTAACATATTTCGACACTACATTAGTCAATGTTTTCCTTATAAGTAGAAGCAAATACAATATAACATGTTTCAACACTACAGTAGTCAACGTTTTCCTTATTAAGTAGCTATAGCAGTTGAATTAAAAAGAGAAAAACATCAAATTCTCGATCTCTAAAGGGGCACAGCAAAATGAAGAAAGGGATAGATCAAAACTTGTCAAAACTTAACCAGCATGTGAAGTGAATGATCAAGAGAGAAGATGGACTTTTAACCAGTTTATCCCAACAACAGTTGATAAGTTGCACCATGTTGGATCAAGCTGGCAAACAAGCACTAAATGCAGCAATATAGCAAGATATGGTCCAGGTGTAAAATTTGAACGAGGTGCAGACAAAGTAATCACACATGCCTGTGTCTCTCAACAAAAAAAAATCAAAGAAAGGCCTCTAGATGAATCAAAGATTTACCATGTGCAGATGTGGTTGTTGAACCTTTAGAAGGCGAAACATTGTCATATGATGCAAAGTATCTAAAGCTTGCAATTTTACAGCCATTGAATCATCATTAAGTATGCCCATCAACAAGTTCACAACCATATTAGAAAAACCAGCAGAATGGATTGCTAACGATTGCAAAGCTCGGCAAGCAGATACTCTTACCTTCAATTAAACAATAGGGAGTTATAATGACATATTCCTTATTGAAAAGTTTCTTAAATTAGAGAAAGAGAAATAACAATTGACTCTCAGAACTTGGCAAACGAAGAAATCGTTACCACATCAAATTCATCCTCCAGTCCATGTAGAAAAGCAAGAACAGCGCTCTCTGCTGGTATCCTGAACAATGTCTCAGAGTACTGGCCAGGAAAATTCATTTCTTTTGTTATAGATGAAGCTTTCTTTGATAGCGTTTGTAAGAGAATATATTCGGAAACAGTTTCAATCTTCCCAAGGGCATTAAAAGCTTCAACCCTGACCTTGACACTCATATCTCTCACCATTGAACATAGCTGCATGCATATCATGTAGAATGAGAAAGGTCAGTCAAAAAGATATCTTGCATTATATTTTATATGGCCATTGCACGAAAACAAAATCAAAACATTATTTTAAACATCTTATTCTAAAACATTTGAAGCATTTACCAGGTATAGTTGAAACAAATTATAAAAACGAGAAGGGAGAGAGAGAGTACATGCTGGCTAATTCGGTTTCAAACAATTATGATTCACAAGATGTTCATGCCAAGACTCAGACACCTCATGGCAACATTGTTGTTAAATTAATATGAGAAGTATCTCCAATGGTTTCTTCTGATTTCCCCTCCAGAACCTAATTCAGCAAATGCAAATGACTCATTACGAATAGTAAGTCTATAAAATTTTGTAGATTATTCTACAGCAGCCCGATTTGGGTGCCATCTACCTCTAGAAGCATCAAAATAACCATTAATTTTACTTCTTGTTTTCCTTCTTTTCTTCCATGTAGGTAAATACCATATACCCATTTTCAAGCGCAGGAAAGCAAGGGTGAGATATTAACAGAGATGACTTTCATGTGAAACCCAATTAGGCAGATAAGGAGAAGAAGAACAAACCTGCAGAAATAATGCATCAGACCAGTCCCCTTTACTTTCTTGTTTAGATGCCACAATCAACTGCCCGCATGCACCAACCTGGATCAGCAACAGGAGTAAAATGAATTAGTCATTGATTATAAATGTCCTCTAAGCAGGAAAATGAAAATCTTTGATCTATAATTTTCCTATAGCAGAGACAATTTAATGCAGCATTTTGTACGATTAAACGTCCACAAAAATGAACCGGTTGGACAGCAATCCTGTGTTCTTAAAACAACTTCAACATTTATTTCAGCAAAAAACCTGTATGGGTTGTTTGGTTGCACTAGAGAGGAGATCTAATCTCCACATGAAATCCAGCATTATTAATGCAATGTTTGATTTGCTACTTTTGTTTTTCTCCTAAATCATACTTGCATAAGTCATGTGGGAATCTATATATCATTTTATCCGGCATAGAATATGGAATAAGAATGCAGGTATTTGTAATAGGAGTGTACGGATTAAAAAATATTCAACTTTTATTTTGTCTTAAAAGAAAACACATTAAAATTATAAATACTAAATTGCAATATATCAAATTAAGCCTCCAAAAACTAAATAAATCTGTACATTATGTCCTTTGCACTATTAATCTCTGCATTGCAATCGCTACATTACTAATCCTTGTATACCCAGTGTCTAAACCAAACAACCTCTTAGAGCATGAGAAGAGCTTTACCCAATTTCTCCAGCCACAGATTAAAAAAGGAAATTCTAATTCAAGAGATAACCGTCTCGCCCCAAACACCCCCCAAGACTAAAGGAAGAACCTTACACCAAAAAATCAACCCTCAACATATTAATTGCAGAATATTAAAATAGTATAATTCACACCATTTGCTTAAACTATATGCTAACAGGTCTTCATCAGTGCAAAACCCACAACAATCTTTGGTCAAAAAACCTTTACAAATCAGAGTTAAGTTGTCGAAAACTAATAACTTTACCTTCTCAACTTATTTCTAGCACAAAAGATAGCCAGTACTTGACAACACTTACTTTTTTCTAGTTCCTACACACGACCAAAATTCAGAAATGCAACAAAATTAACCCAAGAAGAATATATAGTTAAGTTCCACTGGAAATGGCCAAGAACAATTCATATGCAATCAAAAAATAACCTCTTTCTAGTGAAATCCTCATCATACTTTATCAAAAATAAAATAGAATAAAACAATAGCCTCATCATAACCTAAAGTAATAAGAACAATTACATTTTTTTTTTACCAGGTTAGTAGCACTTACATACAACTACTACTACTATTATGCCGCTATCGAAACTTACTTGGTACAGTCATATAAGTCTTCAATATCCATTTCGCTCCATTTACACATGTTTCATGCCAACAGTAAGCAATTTGGATTCTTTAACACTATAGCTTCTCTATACCTTTCCTACTGACATACAAATAATACATACATTTCAAGTGGTAACATGTAAACATCGGACTTATTTAGCACGCACTTGGAAATCTTACCGCATGAACTGCAGAACATCGTACCAAGTCCTCAGAATCAAACAGAAGCTCAACAGCTCGAAAATAGCAACCTTTTATGAGACTTTCATCTTCCACAACAATGCACTTACACAAATCAGCTAATCCACTCAAAGCAACATTTCGAATACACGGATAGGGGTCCTTCGTAAATCCTAGCAGAACCGTAAGCAAAACCGACGGCCGTATGTCAAATTTACTCACATTTAAAAGTAACCAATGACGAACAGAAACACAAGGACGAAAAACAAGAGAAAGGAATGTTGATTCATCATTAACATTACTATCTGAGATGGAGAGACATGTGAGGGCATCAACAAGTAATCTCGTGGAGGTTGAAGGGAGGAGAGAGAATTCACGGATGGCAGAGATGAGGTTATGGTGGAGGTGTGGACAGTGATATAAAAGAAGAGAAAAGAGGCGGAGAATGTGATGGTGGATAAAACGATGCGAATTAGAATTAGGGTTAGGGCATTTCAGAGAGATGATTAAGACTTTGGCAATGGATGAAAGTGTGGAGTCAGAGGTGGAAGGGTTGGAGATCAGAGAGAGAGCTTGTAAGATAGCTTGAGGATTGTTGTTATCGTTGGTCTCCAAATTACTCCGGAGAAGGTGTTCCATAGGCGGACGGGCGGTGATCCGTCGCCGGTGAGGCTCCTTTTTATTGACTAGTAACTCCAAGTTATAGATTGGAAAGAGGAAAAGAAGAAGAAAAGGTAGAGAGAAAAATAACAGGGGACAAAAAATGAAACAAAATTTTAAAAAAAATAAAAAAATGAAAGGTCTTGCCAACGATCAACCAATATTCTTCAGTAAGGTCTTCACCGGTTTCTACCCCTGTTCATTTGCTTTACCTACAAAACCATCAAAATATCATTATGTATCAGATTTGATTACATAGCATTTAAATAGAAAAAATAAGTCATATCAGTAGTATAAACAAGCTTAAACTAGAGTTTGATTTGATCAAGTTAATACTATTGTCAAGCTAATAGATAAGAATAGATTTAGGGATCAACCAAGCAAAGAAAATGCCTTTCCTTCTCAATATTTCAAACTCAGTTAGCAAATTACCGGATAGTTCTGAATACTTCTACATCAGTAAGCCAGACTAAAATTAAAACTCAATCTGACAATTTCTTAATAACTTCAGTCCAGATGCATATAGCACTAACAATTAGCTATTCAATATTCACTCCAAATGCTTAAATCGTCCTTCTTCAAAGCAGTAAGATAGGATTGTGCCAGCTCTTTGTGATTTCAAACACAAATATTATAATCTTACATCAATGTTAACGATCCTCTAAACAAAACTGAAGGATAAACACTTCCCCCTCTTACTCAATAAATGCAAATGCTAGAAAGAGAAAATTGAAAGCACCATATTTTTAAAAGGAGAGAATATTACCAGAGAAGGGAAAAGGAAGGAGCAGCGAACAGATTCCAACGACAGCCCGTTGGTTCAGTTGGAAAGAAAGACCACGCCGGGGAGTTCGCCGGAGGGTTTGGTGGTCGATGTCGTCGGAAGTTTTAGGGTACAGTGTTAATTTGGGGTTAATTGTAAGAAAAATTATATATTACTTTATGTACTGAATGGTTATTTAAATTTGTATATACAGTAAATTAATAATGGGAAAATTATATGAAATAGCAAACTATTAATTCATATTAAATGTTATAGTCATAGTTTATTTTAATTGTAATTAGCAGTAAACATCCTATTTTTTTGACATCTGATTCGATATACAATTAACCATTTTCAATATACAATTAGTCATTTTATACATTTTGGTATAAAATGTATTAAATGTGTTTGTGTTTGTATAAAGCGAAAAAAAAGTGTATATATACAAATACAAATACATATATTTTCGTCATATACACTTATAATTATACAAATACAGATTTTATTATACAAATTACAATATATAAATGATTTTTATACTAAAACTGAACAATTTGTATAAAACTGGATGTTTCTAGCGAATTATACAAATCAAAAGCTCCATAGCAAACAAAAAATTTAGTTATGGAGCGCAATTATGCAAACTATAGTTATAACATACAAATATGATTTTTATGTTTGCTATATGTGAAAGTTGCTCATTAATAATCTCTCTAAAGTAATATTTTTCTCCGGTCCGACTTGGGCCAAATAGGAAAAAAATCACCAATTTCGATAAGATAATAAGATAATATATTTCCAGAAGACCCCTATATAAAATATATGGTCCCATTAATATCATAAATTAATAAATCTTTGAAAGTACAAATATATCTAAGACAATTTAGTGAAATATGATTCTATTATGTTCTGTTTTTTCTTAAAATTTAAATCTAGTTGAAGCTCCTCTCTAACTTTTCTTATTGCATCCAAGAGCTCTAGTGTTGTCTTTTCGAATTACACCATAAAATTGTGAAGAGTTCTAGATGTTATAAGTGTTTCCTTACGCGTATTTGGTTCCAAAGGTATAATATCATCTTCAACTTCATCATCAACATTGCTTTTTTCGATGGTATCCATAATTTCTTCTAAGCTCTGGACCTCTGAACATGTATCACTTTCACCCCGATAATCCAATAGGTTATTGACATCCATTTTATCATGGTAATCGAGATCATTAATCACGGCCTCAAGTTCATGAATGACGTTTTCACAAATGGGTTCATTCAAATTCTCTGAGATTGCATCCCCCAAACGAATTTTACAGTGTCGAAAATAATTTGCTATCTTCTCTTGCTGAACACTTATTGTCCAAGCAGGGATTGCAAAATTGATAGCATCCAAAACATTAATCTTTGTTGGATCAGTTTGTCCCACTTCATAGCCTTCTAATATCCTCCGATAAAATCTGTTACGATAATACATCTTGAAAGCTCTTATTATCCCAGCATCACAAGGTTGAATTTTGAATGTCATGTTGGGTGGCAAGAAAAACAATTCAACATTTTGTAGTCCTTCAATATTTATATTATGGGTTGGACAATTATCTATCATAAGCAAAACTCGTCTACCATGCATTTTGTGGTTAAACCAACAAATATATTCATCAAAAAGCACACTTGTCATCCATGCTCTTTTGTTTGCACGATAGTGACAATTGAATAAATATGATACATAAATTAGTAAGATACAATGATTTTGATGTATTCGTTGTACTTTATGTATAATATTTTTTTAAGTGAAATCAATAAATATGATATATAAATTAGTAAGATACAATGATTTTGATATGATCAAAATTAACCTTCATTAGATATCAAACCATTCTTTAAATTAATAAATATTAATTTATCGATTAAATAATATCTCTATAAAATAATAAAATTTCATGGTCCCACCTATATTAATTTATAGAGGTTTTATTGTACATGTAATAATTGTGCGGGTGTTTTAAATTATAAATGATTTTATCTATAACGAAAAAAAATTATCAAAATGATTTCTAATCGTTTGGTACATGGGATGAGAATAATAATTTTGAAATAAACTTTATTTCATATTTAGTTTGAGATATTAGCTAATTTCGAAACAATTTATCTCATTATTTATACTAAAATGATTGGATTAATATCCCATATAAAAAGTGGATTAAATAAATCACGGAGTATCCCAACTCATAAACTATTTTTGCTTATCTCATCCCACGTACCAAATAACCCCTAATTATTTTAGGCGAAGTGATATAGATACACTTGAGCGGACGATCTTCCAAATATAACCTATCTACCGAGATATGGATAAGGTGCAAATAATTTATCTTTTCCAATTTACACTTACGAAATTACACTTGATATAATTGTTGTTGTTGTTGTTGTAGTTATTGTTATAACTATTGCTATTAGAAAAAACTACACATCATACTGATGAACATAATCGTTGCAATAGATATATCTATGAGATCGTTCGATAGAGTGCCCTAAAATAATGCAAGTTTTGTGTACTATTAGTACCTTATTTGGAAACACTAAATATAAAGAGTGTCATGTAAATAAGTACGGAGGGAGTATTATATTGCCAACTGCTTCTTCATTATAGTCTTGGCTAGCTCCTAAGACATGGAAATAACAAGGCATTTTGTTTCACCTTTCTCACACAACCCCATTGGCCAGTGAGTTTTTCCCAGTTCTTGTGTATTGCAAGTTCATCAATTGAACAAATGATAACAACTAGAAGAAAGCAGTGCTGACTGCTGAAGGATCAACTAATGGCACTGATACAAGAATCCTATATCCTAAAACTAAAAGAACTCAAAGTCAAGATATTTACCCCCAGACTTTGCATCTGCCCCTACCACTTTTTTACTGGTATTGCCAACCCCAACAGGGTTCACTTGCCCATACTTTGCAGGGTACTCCGGCTCCACGGGTCTTGGTACTTCAGGTGGTGTACTGCAACGTATCAGAGCCCAATTAACACCTTCAAAGAAAGGATGCTGCTTGATCTCAGTTGCTCCTCGTTTCACCCCAAGCCGGTTTTGAGGCTCTTTAACAAGCAAACCACGTATCAGATCACGGCTGGCATAACTGGTTGCAGGAGAATCTGGAAATCTAAGCTGCTGGCCAACTACATTGAAAAGAGTTGCCCTGTTTCCTGATCCCTTGAAAGGGGTCTTTCCATATAGTAGTTCATGAAGAAAAATACCAAATGTCCACCAGTCAACCGCACTGCCATGGCCTTCTCCCTTGATAATCTCGGGGGCCAAATATTCATGAGTCCCAACAAATGACATTGACCGTGCTGAAGTAGGTTCCGCAACTAGCTCAGGCATTGAATTAGCTTGAAACCCAGAATCAGCTCGAGGCTTAGGTGTTTTTTTCTTGCTCTTTTGAGGAAATAAACGGGGAAGGAAGCATGCTGGTTGCATGCATACAGTTGTGGGCTCAATACAGGTTGGCTGCACACAAAATGCAGCTCCTCGTTTTGAAGGATCATCAGATGAGGTCCTTATGAGCGTAGGTGAAACTGCACATCTTAAGGAGAGGTCAAAATCTGAAAGCATAATGTGGCCATCGTCACGCACAAGAACATTTTCAGGTTTTAAATCCCTGTACACTACACCAAGCATATGTAGATATTCAAGTGCCAATAGAACTTCTGCTGCATAAAACCTGTGGCAGAAAAGGGGGGGTTAGTTAAAGTTTGATTAAAGAACTCAAAAGTTTAAACATAAATGCAAGGTAAAAAATCCTGAATTCTTTAGTGCCAATCTAGAAACTAAAGCTCTATGATCCTCACACCAGAGTGAACTCGAATAGTCTCTTTATTTTAGGGAGACCACAATGAAGTCTATTCAGCTTTTGAATACAAATCTCAACTAACATTAACTAGGTGATAATGATAAAGGATATAATTTAATGACACATACTTTGATGTCAAGCTAGGCAAGCTCTAAGATTCTCACAACAGATTTGAAGAAAAACCAGGCAGGGACACAACGGGGACAAAATTTATACCTAGTACAGAAAAGACAGTGAACAAACTGAGCTCTTTGGAAGCTTAAATCACTGCTTCAACATAACTTTTCATCTTAATAAAACATAGTTCAAGGATTTTATCAGATATTCAGCATTCTCTATTTGCCAGTAAGAGAAAATGGGCAACAATCTTTTTGTTTTTTTGGATAAGTGAAAAGGGGTGACATTCATTGTGGCAAAATCATCTCCTTCCACCAATACACCCTCTCTCCGCCAACACCAACCCACTCAAGAAAAAGAGGAAAGGGAAAAGAAATAGCCCTTTGTTAGCCAGTAAAGGTGCATTTAGTGGCAGATAAAGAGTTTCACTTAGGAAAAGAGAGTTAATACCATGTAAGGATTAAGGAATGTTAAAGTGACCAGAGGTTTATTGTGTTTATGTTAGGACTACATGCGAAAGCCTTTTATAAGGAGAGGATTATCTACCTGTTGTATATTCTAGATAAGGATAACAATTCCATACCTTGCAGCATATTCTGAAAAATGCTTCCCAGGTTGTCGCTGTCGTAGAGTATGCAGATCTCCTCCAGGACAATATTCCATGACCAAACAGGAGAAGCGATCGGTCTCAAAATGAGTGTACAATGTTGGCAAGAATGGATGGTCTAATAACTGTAGGATTTCTCTTTCTGTCTGAGCACGGGTCAATTTCTTCCTGCTTGCAAGTGATGCCTTATCCATCACTTTCATTGCAAAATAGCAGCGAGTCCCGCTAAGCTCAGAAAGATAAACACTTCCAATGTCTCCACAACCAAGTCTTTTGAGTAACTTAAAGTGGCTCATGCCTAATATACCATCACGTGCCCGAATCGCGAGAATAGCCTTCCATCTAGGATCATTTCCTTTGTGAGGCTTATTGGCACTGCCAGTGATGTTACTCCAATTACTATCATCACTAAGTCCACTACTGTCACTTGCTCTGCTAAGGCTAGTTTTACCACTTTCGAGTGAATCCCCTCGAATGCTCCCTTTCGTGCTCTCATAGTTTCTGTCCACACTAAGCATGCCATCACTCATAAGCCCATCGCTCCTGTACGTGCTTGTGCAACTGTTGACAATACTCATAGATCTCACAACACCAGTACTATCAATGCTACTAAGTGGACTTACATTTCCACTTGGAGGCTGAGATGCATCCCAAATACATTCTTTCTCTTCGGAATCAGGAAGCAGACTTGTTTCTGTGTTTTGAGAAGGACGAGGAACTGTAAATGGAGAAGAGATTACACCTAGATCATTTGGCTCTTCAACCAAGCTCTCTGCCGGTGAAAGAAGGGATGGGCTTGGTTTCACATTTGGCATCCGGATTGAAAGATCGTCCAAGAAAGGACCCTTCAAAGATATGTTTTTCACCAGACATTTCCCATCTCCTTTCTTCTGACCAATTGGTACATACACTGGTCTCATTAGGTCTGTATCAACAGGTTCCGGAGGATGACTCGCCCCATGAAATGATGTAGAGCCACTATCTTCAAGTGAATCATCACTACGCTTTATTGTACCAGCATCGACCATGAGGTCTTCTTCCTCCTGATAGGAGGTCTTTCCTTTCCATGTTTCTATTGGAACAGCCAAGTCAAAATCTCGAAAGCCTCTAATACCGACCTCCTTCTTGGAGGTAGAGAAAGTATGTGCCACCTTAGCCCCTATAGGGAACTGCCTAGTTGACTCTCTAACTTCAGGTATCCTTTCCATCTTCAAATACTATATGTATCATCACAAGTACATCCCCAGAAGAAAACTCTGCAGAAGTGCAAAAAATCAGTACCACCTTCCCACACATTACTATACCACTAATCAAATCTACTAAGACCATTTTGATGACAAGTATGCAAACACATCAAAGAAACTACATCTCATTAAACAGTCACTATAACAAAGGTTTTTTTTCACTAACACAATCTCCATTAGTGACTATAAAATCTTCAGATATGGTAAGTAACAAAGGCACTTTATAAAGAGATATGCATGATGTAATACAAAAGCACCCAATTAGGCAAATATTATTTTTACAATCACCTCAACATTCCATAATTTTCACAAGTTCCCTTAATCACACAATGAAATAACCCTTAAGAAGCTCTAAATAGAAAACCTTAAATCCCAAAGTAAGTGACAATCAACTTCTAAGAAACCCCCCACCCCCATCACATTTCACTGTTTTTTTAAACACTCACAAACATGGAAATATACAAGCAAGAGCCATAGGCAGATCTAGCTTCAGCTATGGGTGAAAAAGAATTCAACGTGGCCACTCTGAACCCACAGACTAAAAATTTCTGGGAATTTTTTCCCCCCAAAACAGAGACGCAAAAATGCTAAGAATAACAGAAAGAAAAAACCCAAAAAAAACGACACCCACATTACAGAACAACAAAAAATCAAGAAAGCAGAATTTTACCAGTTAAGCAAGAGATCTGAAAAAAATCTTCAACTGGGTCGTTTTCTTTACTCTCTCAAGTCCTTGGAATGCCAAAAAAAATAAAGCTTAGCTAGAGCTCCAGCTACACTTCTTCTCTTCTGTTCTCTTCTTTAACACAGAGGACAACACAGTGATTTCTGCGGCAGAAAATTGATTGATTATTACTAAATGCTGAAGCTATTAGCTCCTATAGCTGAATAGAAAAACAATTTGTCGTACTAGGTGGTGCTGGAGGAGAAGGATTATGGGTGATTTTGCCTTTAGCTTCTTTTTTAGCTTGTGTTGTTGTATTTGTGAAGGCTTTAGTCATGTGTTCACTGTACTATATCATATGAATACTGGTGATACAATAAAGTGAAAGTGTCATTCTCTGTTTTTATTTTAGTTTTTTTTGGTCGTGTTTTGTTTATTTATTAAAAGATTGAAAAAGAGACAGAGGAAATAAATTTGTGAAGCCTTAACCCGACGTTTTGGATTTGAGTCCTATATGAAAACAAATCGTGTTGAAAGCGTACTCTCAAGTGAATCATGCGCAATTTCAAATTTAATTCAAGCTTTAATGTGTGAACTTGTAAAGATGAAATTGGATTATTATCCGATGGTTGAACTTTCGTTCTCTTTTAATTAATAAAGATTTGAAATAGAAAAAAGAATTATTTTGAAAGCATCGCTCAAAAATGTAATTTAGTCTCCAAATTTAATCCTATTCTATTATCAGACATAGAAAAACACCCCCAAAAGGTGAATTAGGCTAAGGGTGAACCAATAAGAATAATGCTATTTTCATACTTAACTACTCTTTCCCGCCCCTCTTAATTAGTTGAGTTTGTTAATTTAAGCACCTCCATAGTTAGTTAGTACTCCCTCATTCTGTCTTATTTGTTCAATTTATTAAAGATAATTTTACTTTAAATTTAAAAAATTAAAAGAATAATTTTTATTTTATTTTTGCTTTTAAATATTATTTATTTTTCAACATTTTATCTTTATTATTTCTTTTTAAAAAAAAACTCATATCCAAAAAATAAAATAAAAACTATTTGACTATTTCAAATAATAATTGGGACAGAGTACATATTTGTTTCTTGTTTTATTTTGAAAAAATAATATTATATAGTGTAAATAGCAAAATAGGTGATGGCAGGAAGAAAAGTTGCAAAACTACAACGACGGCCAGAAAGAGAATTGATGGCGTGATGAAAAGGGAGAAACTAGAAAAAGTGAGGCCATCACGCTCTGTCTCAAAATAACTGTCATCTTCGTATAAATTCAAGATGAAAATTAATATATATTTTTAACGATGCTCTTACATTCAAAAGATATTAAATAAACAAATAGAAGTAATTTAGTAAATTATATTTTTTTTAATGAACGTGATTTTTACTAAGACAACACGGAGAACGGAAGAATATTTACTTGTTGAAAGTTGGAATGTGGCCCACTCCCATATATGTTCCTTCTTTAGAGTACACGTCTTTTCAAAGGAGGAAGAAAAATTGAAAGGAGTGGGAAAATGTGAAAGCAAAGAAGTCATTCTTTCTATTCTATGTCTTGTCAATTTCTCCATCCTTTTCAACTATAAATACATAATTTTAATTCCCCCTTAATAACATTACTATGGACCAGTGCAAATTGCACTATATATGCTTTTAATTTTAATATGTTTAATCATTTTAACAAAAATAAGGTGTTTATTTATGTGGTAGTATTTAATTGGACAATAAATTTAAGAATGAAAGAAAAATTATTTAAATTTATAGTCTAAATGAAATTTTAAAGTGAAATTGTTATTTCTTCTGTTTAAATTTGTTTGTCAAGTTTTACTTGATCTGAAGTTTAAGAAAACTAAAAAAAGAATTTGAATCTTGATAAGTAAATTATTACGTGTCATGTGGAAAGTTGAAATCAAAGAATTGTAAAATAAGAAAGATATATTATTATTTTAATATATTAAAGAAAAAAGAAAAAACAAATAAATTGAAATATGAGAAATAGTAAATGATATAAAAGTAAAAAGAAAAAAGAGTACCTATTTTTCCAATGTATTAATTAGTCTAGTGGCATTTGGAAAGTTTAAAATTATTTTTGCGCCTCAATTTCTTAAAATTTATTTTTTTATATCATATAAAAAGTATTCATGATACTTTTATGTTTATTTAAACATTCAAGTTCCATTTCAAAGAAATTGAAGGAATTAGTGTATGTAACTAAAGATATTTTGACTTTCATTCTATGCATTGACTATTGGTGTGTATTGAAAACCTAAACGTAGTAACTATATATAGCTTATAGTAAAGATATTTTGACTTTTGAATTGAAACAATTTTCTCCCAAATGTAACTACAATTGGTGAGAAATTGAACACCTAAAATGTACTGGTAAGATATAGCCCAACGTTTAAGAAGTTTCTTAGGTTAAGGGTAAGTTCAATCGGAAAATAAGTTATTAAGAGATTAATTATTTTGAAATGGTTATTTTTTTATAAAAATAATATTATAATTCTATGATAAGTTTTTTTATGATTTATTTCAACTAAATATAAAATAAGTTCATTTTTAAAAAAAAATTAATGTTGAAATAAGTTAATTTTGTATTAAACGAATAGCAAGAATAAAAGGGATTAGGGGAGCATCTAGACCTAATAAAGAAACATGGACCCCATTGATAACAACACTATTCTAATCTAATGGCTCTATAGTCTCACCACTATATAGTTCACATGTGGTTCTTAATTAAAACACGCTTTGGTAGGAAATCTCAATCGATTAGTTATTTTTTTCATCTTCAAATCAATAAGTATATCAACGTGGATTGTGGGAATACAAATAAATATATAGATAGCGATTTTTTCTATGAGTTGATGCTTATATCAATTTCGCTTTTCATGCTATTTGATTAAGCATATTAATATTTTTAAGTAATTTAAATCTTATGGAATTTTGCTCCTCTAAGCGGACAAATATTAAATAATTAACATAATTTGTGTTTAAAAAAATAGAAAGAAAGACCCAAATTGATTTTTCTAAAGTCTCATACTTTATATTAGAACTATATGTTGTGCACTTTCCACAATGCTTCAAAGGTTTGTTGTGGATATGTCGTCTTGATCATGTAGTAGTAATAAATAACGGATTCAAACGGAGAAGAATTGTGGTAGAGTGATAAGTATATTTTTATCCTTGATTAGATGTTTTAGATTTGAGTATTTTGAGGATGAAATCGTTTTTGTTAGGGAAAGCGTTTTGCCTCAAATGTGGAATTTTCCATTGCGAATTCAAATTTAGTTGAACTTCAACACTAGTACCGGACACACATATGTATATATGAAATTATTCCCTCAGTTTACTTTTACTTGTCACATTTCACTTCAGAGCTAAATTGAATTAACTTAATTCAATATTTAAAATTTATATTTAAATATAAAAAACTACACAAAAATATATCTTAAAATTTATATAATTGAGTCTCGATAAGTAAAACATGACAAGTAAAAATACGGTTGAACATCTGGTCAAATTCTTATTGTAACTTAAATTAAATATAAGTAAGATTAACATAAAAGGGAGTTGAAGAACAACAACAAATAAAGTATAAAGGAAAAGAGAGACAGAGAAGAAAAAGACGTGTGAGCATGCATGCCCAATCACTATCTTTATTTGGTGACAAAAATAGTCAGTCATTTATATACTGTGCTCCCCCGACTATTCTTTTTCCTCTACCTATCTGGTTACACGTCGGACGTAACGGTAGTAATTTTGACTCAAATTTTATAATTATACATAAAAAAATAATTAATATGTATAAATTATTTATGAACATTCAAAGTAGGGGTAGTGAGCCACAAAAATAATGATTACAAGCTTATTCAATAATTTTAACTCAAATTTAAGTTAAGTATATGAAGCCATAATAGTGATAATAAATTCGACATAACTCAATAACTTTAACTCTAACATTATATTCGTGTTAAAGAAATTTTAATGCATAGGTATCCAAATTAGGGGTGGAGCCATAGTAATGATTTGACCTAACTTATTAATTTTAGCTTACTTTTGTGTGTGTTGTTAATTTTTTTAATATATACAAATAATCTATCAAAATTTAGTATTTATAATTATGACATAAATTTATAAATTAAAATTCGAACTTTACCTTTGTTTCAATTTGCTTTTTTGTTTGAACTATCATGTTGTTAAGAGGTCGTAGTTAATACTTCAGTTACATAGACTTTTTTTATTCCCCCTTACCTATATGGGAAAAAAGAGGGTTAAAAATGAGTTTGAATGGCTGATATGGTTCAATATCGACGGAAGGTAAATATAAGATCTACGTGTTAGAAAAAAAATAGTAGGAAATATAAATTAAAGAAGATGATGATTTTGATGCGTGTAATCACATTTTTTTTTTTAAAAGAAAAGAAGAAGAAGATATTGTCCGTATATATATTGGTTAATATACAAACAAATCCCTTCATGATACAACAAAACTCTATACATGCATATTTTTCTTAGGCTATTTCAAAAGAGACTTTATATTTATAGAACTTAAGAGATGACTTTTTCATAAGAGTCATGAATAAATGACTTTTCATAACAGTCATGTTCTTTCAGAAACAGATATATCTGTTTAATTTAAGACCTTTATTTATTACAAAATATCCAACACTATGTATACATACATTCTACGCTCTCTGAATTCAGTGGAATTACATTGAAAATATTATTGTTACAGTTGCATTGCGTTTTAATTAGTTAGGGCGCTTTTGTTTGAATTTTATGTTCACATTAAAATATGGCTACATATTGAATAGTTTTGAAAAGGAATAATTAAATATAAATTAATAGTGACTATTTGCCCATTTCTTACCCACAAAAAAAATAAAAATATAACACTGGTTTAACCCAGTATTAAATTAGAATTAAGCGTAAACAAAAATTTGTACAATCATGGCGCATATTACGCACAAATCTATCGACCACCTTTCATATTAATTTATTTTTCTTTTATTGATATTATTACAGCTCCTTCATCATGGATTTCAATGGACAAATGCAGAGAAAGATGAAAGAGTATTTTAGTTAATTTTACATATTTTTAATTTGTTAAGAGCGAAAAATTAAAAATCTATACTTTCTTAAATTTTATATCAAGTTATTTAAATCAGACAAACAGATTGGAACAGAGGATTATGTATTTTTCTTGAACACAACTACCATGGATTCATTATTATTAAATCTTTTTGCAAGTTACACATGTCTGTGTATGTTTCAGTCAAAGAATTAAGTGTAGTTTAACATTCTTAATTAGGTCAATTATTAGTTTCAATTATCAGAGCTAGTAATATCATAATGCTTAATTAATTTCCATTTTCCAGAGGCTATAATTTATTTTTAATGTTTATGTGCTTTTCATAGGCATGATGATATTAATATTTTATTTTACTAGTGCCTAGCTACTTTGACTACACTGTTAATCACAATTCACATGTAAGTTGCTAATTACACAACACTCTTCAAAATAAACAACTAAAAAGGTGATTACTAAAAAATTAAAAGACAATGCTATATTTGTTTTTCTAAAGTTTTACCTAATTTTGGACTTACATGGCAAGAGAATTTATGGACATTATAAACAAATAAATATTCCATTTGTGATGCTTAAAGTATAGTTTGGTGGGCATATTATTTGGTTGTACAGTAAGCCCCAATAAACTAAGAGAAGGTTAGTGCAAATAAATATTAATAATTTAAAATTAACAAAAAGAAAACCATTTTGTTTAGTTATATTGATTCATTACCCTACATGAGAAAATGACAAAAAAATTGCTTCTTTAGGATTGTCGTAGGTTTAAAGTAGTCTCTTAAATATATTTCATGAGCAATTTTAAACCTTTAAATTGTTAAAAGTGAACGTTTTTCAGCTCAACAAAATTTGTATATTAGATTTGAAAGAAATTCTAAAAATAATTTATTTATTTATTAAAAACTAACTAGAAACGCCGTGATGTTATCCCATCAATTTCTAGGAATCATATAACACAAAAAATTGTACATTATATAAGTACCAATATTAACAGAAATTACACCTCAAGAAACTACACATAATAGATAAAAAAATTACACCTTTAAATTGACAAGCTAAATTTTTTCTTTCTTCAATTTCTCGTCAAATTTAACATACATAGTTTTAAAAATATTTGTTGGAGACGAAATTATTCACTTTTTGCTAATTTAAAAGACCAAGACTGTTTTAAAAAATATTTATAAGAGATTATATTGGATCTATCTCAAACATAAGATATCATTTTGTTATTTCTCACTCATATATCTTCAAAACATAGAGATATATGTGTCACAAATTTATATTATACTGTGTTAATACCTTGACGAAATTATTACAGATATTTTGTAAAATCAATTGAGATACGTAAATATTAATTTGAACCAATTATATTAGGTGTATCTTCCCTTGTTATTTATTTAAAAGATAAAGCAAGAAGTTATAGGATCCTCCACTCAAAACTCACAATTGTCCCTATTATTGACTGGTCAAAAAGAGGTACGTACTGGAATCACAGTGAATTTGAAATCATCCTCAAATATATATGTACCTTGTGGGACACTATATTATAAAGTGTTGCCCATTTTATTTTATTTTCCCACAAGTGTTGTCCCATTTAACTTGTCCAAATTGGCACACTCACAAAAGGGGTTTTAAATCAGAGGGGAAAAAATATTGAATTAGTGAACACAATTAAAGACTGCAAAATTATCTTGAAAGAAAGTCACTAATTATAAAGCGACGTTTGTTTATATATTGTGTTGGATATGTTATTGTAAAGTCATTAATCATTATTGTCTCATTTTAAGCTCATCATTAACTTTTATCTCCTCAATCTATGAGAGTATTATTTTCTATATCTCAATTTACAGTATGTAATTTTTCTTTCTTCTTTAAATTTTGTGTTTGATTAAATATCTATCATATAAATTAAAATGAAAAGTACATTTAAAAGAAAAAAGGTCCATAAATTATTTCTTCATCATTATTGCTTGAATAAAAATAGAAAAAAAAAAACAAAGGAATATCTAAATTAAATAAGCATATCATGTGATGAATGAAGTGGCAACATATAATAATCAAGTTGGTCCTTCACCAATCCCATGAAAGCTGAAACCTATAGTGATTATAATGATTAGCCTCAATATATAATTGTTTTTTAGTAACAATTTTCAACATATACTATAGTTAGTCATTCCCACAATAAGCTTAAAAAAGAAGTGTTTGATTTGTTAAATCATTCTTTTTGTTGTGGGGTAATCCCATTCCACCTTGCTTTTTGAAAAGAGGCAAACATTGAGTTTGAAAGTGTTGAGTATTGTTGTATTGGAATTAGGAAAAGGGAAAATAAAGTTAGGGTTGTTATTCAAAGGAAGAGATGATCCCTTTCTATGATTCCTTTCTCACTTGAATTTTTGGTCCACAAGACCTAAAGAAAAAAGAAACTTTATTATAATCTAATCTCCTGTTCCTTGCTTGTATTAGTTCTTAATCTTGCACTGACTAAGGAGCATTTCATTTACCTATAAATAAATAAAATTATCCTAGGTAAAAGGGATTGCATGTGATGACTAGAGTGGTAGATGAATGAGATCACGTAAAACGATTAATATATTCTTAGTTTGATAAACTTCTAATTTCATGCTGGAAAACAAGAACGCTCATATTACAAGTTCACATTGATAGCATCAAACCAAGGAGATTGGTTGTGAAGAATGTTGAGAAAAAATGGACAATATACTCCATGGATTTGTATTGTGTCAAATAGGAATAATATTTTATATTAAATAAAATAAATATTACATAGTTGATACTGAAGTCATGAACCATTCTGCAAATTGAAATGGAAATATAACTTTCTTCTTCTAATTCTTTCTCTTTAACTAAGCAATTAACATGTAATCTCTTGCAAAGTTTAATGGTTTTGTACAATTTAAGTACATATAATTATTATTTTTAAAATACTTCTAATTTAGTTTGAAATAACTGAGAAAAATACTTATTGTCCAATTGAATAAGTGGGACCAAGCCCAACAATTCTAGGCCCAAATAAGTACAGGTCCACAACCCAAAGGGTCCACTTTGGGATGAAAGCCCATAAGGAATTATTGTGATTTGAAATTAGTTTGGACCAAAGACAACGAATTCCAAATTTCCAACTGCCTTGATAAAGAGAGACAGTCACGTGACAGTTGTAACTTATACTATAGTTGAAATACTCATGGATATCACATGGACAATTTGACTGAATTTGGCCAATATAGTTTTATTAATGGGCAAATTATAGAAATCACATACTTTTAAGGTAAAATTACAATCTATCCCTTAAAAGTTTATAATTACAGAAATTCCTCAAACGGATACAATAATATAAGCGCTGATACATTTATCTGATGCGCTAGATACATTAATCGTTAAGTAAGATACATTACATTTTATACATGATACACTAATCTGATGTACATTTTATACATGATACACTAATCTGATGGGCGAGATACAATAATATAAGCGTTGGTACATTAATCTAATGCGCGAGATACACTAATCTGATGCGCGAAAATGAGGGATTTTGGAAATTTGTAAAACTTATAGGGGATAATGGTAATAAGTAAACTAAAATGTGGGATTTCTGTCATTTTTCCTTAATTGAACGGGGTTATTTTTCAAACAGACTGATCTTTATTTTGAGCCATTTAAATGAGTTGATCTTTAATTTTTACTTTTAAAATTCAAACATGTGCTACGTTTTTGAAGAGTGCAATATATGACGTAAAATGTTAACTTATATTCCCTTTAAGATCAATTTGGGCCTGCCTAGTTGGAGAGATCTGCTAGCAGAAAAA
The DNA here is from genome assembly GCF_000226075.1 of Solanum tuberosum. Taxonomy (NCBI): domain Eukaryota; kingdom Viridiplantae; phylum Streptophyta; class Magnoliopsida; order Solanales; family Solanaceae; genus Solanum; species Solanum tuberosum. Next base: position 1,259,442 of record NW_006239021.1, read on the forward strand.
TAAGAGTGTTTTGCTCAAATCAGATAAATTTATTATTTATTATTTTATTTGATTTGTTTTTATATATATATATATATAATGAATTAGATGAAGTATCCTACGTGATATGGAAAACCTACATTTCCTTTTCTACTTAAAAAAAAAATCTTGCCATTTGACTAATTGAGATTACTATGATTAATTAATTAATTAATTATATTATTATCCAATCAAACTTTGAAAAAAAAAGATTATGTGGATCATGAATATTTTCATGTAAGACACAAATAAAACAGCTCTATAAAATTGTTGTGTTTTCACCATTTATCATCTCTAAAAAAGCATAAGGTTTCTTTAACGATAATCATAAAAATATATAGAAAGAGAAAAAGATAAAATCTTTGATAAAAACACCCATTACAACTTATTAGTTAAAGTTCTAACAAATTATTTCTTTATTGACGTATAAAGAAGATGATACATAGATAGGCAAAACTTTTGAGTATTGATGTATAGTTTAATTAAGATTGAAATATTTCATGATCTTTAATGAATTTTGAAGAAATACGGTTTAATAATACTATTGGATAGACTCCTTAAAAAATTGTTCAACAATCGATGCTTAAGGAGAGTCCTATAATTCAAATATTTATAACTAGAATTAAAAAATATATACAATTAAGACTTAATTACTTTCTTATTGGTTCATAATTCCACACTGAACACTTAATGTGAACAAAATCATTGATTCGATTTATTTATTACTAGTGTACTTGTCCACGCTTCGCGCGGTTATAAGAAAAACTTAAATATATTTTTGAATAATTATTGTCACTATTTGATAAATGTTTTAATAAATAATATAATAAAAGAAAGAAATACAAATTAAAATACGACTTTGATATTACTTATTCAGAAAAATTGCTAAAAAGAATTTTTCATACTGATAAAAAAGTTGAAAATATAAACATTGATATGAAAAGCTTCAGTTAGTTAATTGACAATCTAATTATCGTAGGTTCATACGAAATTCAATGATTCTTATAGCAACATTATTGGTTCAATCAATAATATTAAATCTACTCGATCAGAAATTACTTGACTTTTTTTTTGTATATAAATGACACAATAATAAAAATAAATAAATAAAGATACATTTGTGGTAAATTATGGTGAGAAAGAAATATTTGTATTATATTCTAACATAGTTGTGCACGAAATTCAAAAGTTAGAGATATATATATATTTTTCGATATTTGGTGTTCGTACCGACACTCATATAATGCAAATTGTGTCTCATAAAATTCATTAATATTAATTTTTTTTGTATTTAAACTCTCATTCTTGTAGAGGCATTGTGAGAAGAGAGAATTAAGTTACGATAGTGCAACATTACGATTGAAGTTATATTTTTACAATAAAAAATAAAAAAGTTAAACACATAACGTAAAGTGAGATATAAAAGATAACTCATGATATCATTTAGTGACTTGGTGTGATACTTACCTAATCCATTTGTATAGAGATTATCAAAGAGCGGGAAAGAAATGTTTTTAAAAATAATAATAATACGTGTATGCAATGTTGAAGACAGGACAATAAAAGGTTTGACAACATAAATACAATTGTTTCTATTATTGAAATTTTATCACGGTAATTATTATAAATAACTCTCCAAAGGATAACTCCTTCTTTGATGTAGAAAAAAAATAAAAGAAACTTTTATTTGCTTTCAATAATAATAAATTTAATACACATTAATCATATATTCACATTTATTGTGGTAAAAAAAAGAAAAAAATGACTCTTATTATTCTTATTTACATCCATTTATGTTGTTAAGAAGAAAAATAGTTTATATATATGATTTTTTTTAACACTTTTAACATAAATTTGTTATTGAGAAATTTAAAGTTTTTCTAAAAAAAAAAGAAAAGAGAGTTAAGGAAATTATTTTTTAGTTTTTATATATATATAAATAAAACTCCTAATTTTACTATACATATAAATTTGATCATTTTTTTAATAATGCCTCTACTTATAGGACAACAATATGAAATATCAAATGATATCATGAATATAATTATTAATATAATTTAGGAGTTATGATCATCAAAAGTCATTAAAGTACGGAAAATAAAGATATTTAAATTTTTATATTAAAAAATATGAATCAATAAAGGTGTACTAATTGATACATTCATTTGTGTACAATAATAAAAAATAAATAAACAGAAAAATTGTCAAAAAAATAAGGAAAAAAAGAAAGATAAATAAGATTCTTGGCCAAAGAGATGTGCTATACCACTTTTCTTTTATCTAAGATAATTCTTATGTTGGTATAGAAAGTAGATTGAGAGAGAACAACTTTACTAAATCATTTTTATCCTAAACAAATACTTTGTATTTCAATTTTTGACTAAACAAATTGTAATAGTGATCTCTGAAAATCTCAAAAACTTGAGAACTTCTAATATTAATAATAATAATAATAAAAAAACTAAAACTATGAAGACTGCAAAGTTTCATATCAATAAACATCTTTTTTATAAATTATAAAATATATTAAAAATTAAAAATTAACTTTACATTCTCATGTTCTATCATAAAAGTTATTAAAAGTTGATTTACATGACTACAAAATTATATATACATGCTTTATTGAGTCACATACATGTATGTGTTGGCTTTCTTTTCAGCTTCTATTTTCAAAAATATCATGACATGAAAACAAAATAAGTCAACAGCAAAAGAATATAAAAGTGAAGTTAACTAATCAAATAAAAACTTTAAAGAATATTTAATTATGAGTCAAAGATAAAAGAAGGATCTTGTTATCAAGATAACATAACCTCATGCTCCAAAAACTACAAAAAGAAGAAGAAAAATTCTCTATAAACTGCAAAGAGAAGCAAAGAGAAAAAATCAAATAGTTTTTTCTAAAAAAAATTGTGATTCATATTATCATTAATTAAAAAATAATAATATTGAATGTATAATTGCAACATAGAAAAAGTGATAACTATATTAGGCACATCAAATAGTTTTACCTTATAAAATCTAACTGCACAAAAATGTCTAGCAATCTTCATTATAGATCTCTTCTGCAAAATCAAATCAAAGAAGACAAAAAATTAACCAACAAAAAAGATAAAAGCTGAAGGATAAGGAAAAATGTAAAAAAAATAACAATCATCAAATATGTCTCAAAATAGATTTTTATAAGTGTGATTTTAAAATGTTATAAATTTGTATATTAAATTATTTGAGGGTTATGAATATGAAAGGTTAGGGGTTATGAACATTATTAATATTTATTAAGAGTAAAATTTATGTAATTGAA
>NW_006239021.1:1262797-1271355 GCF_000226075.1 Solanum tuberosum
AAGGTATAAAATAAAATATTGAAAGAAATAAGAGAAAAATGCAAAAAAAAAACACAAAAAAAATAAATAAGAATCAAACCCCTACAGAGCGTCACGTCACAGTTTTTAAATCCATCTTTATTATAATATATAGATTATTAAGATTAAAATTTATGTAATTGAAAATGTATGAAAATAAAATATTGAAAGAAATAAGAGAAAAATGCCAAAAAAAAAACACAAAAAAGATAAATAAGAATCAAGCCCCTAGAGAGCGTCACATCACCGTTTTTATATTCAGCTTTATTATAATATATAGATTGACAAAGAAATCAATAAAATCATATTGGTTATTCTAATGAGACCTACTTCATCAAAAAATATATTGATCAAATTTATTTATGATAGTCATATTTTACATCAAATTGGATCATACATTATAAAATTCAAGCATGAATTTTGTATCAGATTGAATAAAATTTAATTGAGCTTGAAAATGTGTAATTTTTAATATTAATAAATTATTTCCTTACCTTCTTCTTAATAGTTGGATGGTGTATCAAGTCTTATAAATTCTGGGCCGTTTGTTGGTTGATTTGAAAGTGAGTTATACATGTATTAAATCTGTTAAAGTAACATCATGCCTGTTAAAGTAATATCACACCTGGTAGCTGATTAGGAGGTAAGTTAGTATAAAGTTTGATTCGTAATGTTGAAACTCACATAACTAATACTTGTATAAATTATGAGGGAACTTATATACTCCCTATGCCCAATTTATGTGACACATTTCAGATTTCGAGATTCAAACAAGTTTATCTTTGACCGTAATTTTTCATATCCCTTTTAAATATTTTGAATTGTCAATTATTGTATGACTTATATTACTTTTTTTACATAGTTTATAAATATATAAATTTCATTTTAAAAGAATTGAAGATTTCATGAGAAAATTTTCGATCAAACTTAAACGGTTTGACTCTCGAAAGACGAATTGTTTCACGTAAATTTGAACAAAGGGAGAATTACTTTATGCAGAATAGAAGATGGATAATTAATACTCCATTTGCCCACTTTTAATTGTCATGTGCGCTTTTCGAAAGTCAATTTGACTAATTTTTAAAGTTAAATTAGATTACATTAATTCGATATTTTAAACAAAAAAATTAGATATTCAAAAACTATACGAAAAATACTATAAATTTCAATTTTTTGCATATCAATATGATGAAAAAATAATCGTAAAATGTTAGTCAAAGTTATTATCGTTTGACTCTAAAAAAAGAAACTCTGACAATTAAAAGTGGACGGAGGTAGTACATGAATAACCAAACTTGCATAACTAATACATAAATAGAGAAAAGACATAAAGACACAATTAAAGTTGTCCCGTATTTGCATAAAGACACCTTAACTTTCAAAGTGTCCTATCACCCCACAGAACTATTTAATATCGTTGTAAATGGGCCATTTTGACCCATTCCCTCGTCTGGGTTGTTACCACGCACATGAGGTGCGTCATTCAGTGTTTTCACTGCCATGGACCAGTTTAAAAGTGCCACGTGTCATTTTCTTTCTTTATTATTAATTATTTAATCAATTTATGTCATCTTCCTCAATTTTAAACCCAAAAATAGTTGTTGGTAGCCCTAATTTTTCGATTTCATGGTTTTTTCCATTGCAAGATCAACGTTGGTTCTCTCTGTTTGACGACTTCATCATCTTCCCCAAGAAAATAAGGTAGGAATTCATTTTATCTTTTAATTTCCAGTATAAAACGTTAATTTAAAGTTTTTTATGGTTTTGTTTATTTTGAATTTTGTGATTAGGTTTTGATTGAAAATGTCAAATACAATGTTGAATCGTATTTGTAATGATGGGAATGATCTGATGTTGCGAGTGAAATTGCGATGCAAACATGATGACTTACTATCAATGCAAACTTCATGGTCGGAGCATAATCCAGCTCGAAGATTTTGGTCTTGTCCACGCTATCGTGTATGTTTCCTAATTCTTTTATGGAGATCTTTTTTCTTTAATTTGTTTTTTTTGCGTATTTTAGGAGGATGCGTGCAACTTCTTTAGATGGAGGGATCGTGAAGATGTTGATATACGATCCAAGTACGTAATTCCGAGATTAGCAAAGAGAATTAAGGATTTGGAAGAAGTATTGACATCTTATGAAAGTCGTGTTGAAGGAGAAAAAGAAAAGCAAATGTTGTAACTTGAAGCTAATTGTCTTTATTATTATTGTGTGTTTTCTATTTTTAAGTCTAACCAAGAATGTGAAGGATGAAAGTTGTAGGTGTGTGCAACCAAAATTGCCATAGACATCTTTAATTACTTTCAAGTTTTTGAAGTCGTAGGTGTGTGTAACTAGAAGCTAAGCTAATTTTCTTGATCTTGCTAGTTGTAGGTGTGTGTAACTTGAAGGATGGAAGTTGCTAAATGCTCAAGTTATTGTTGGTCTTTGTTGTTGAAATAGTTATGATTTGAACAAGTTGTTAATGTATTTGGTTCTCTTGTCTATATTATTGTGGCAACCATTTGAGAAACTTCAAAAATATGTTCAACTACAAATAAAAGGCAACAACAAAACTGATCAAAAAGAGGACTTCATTTCAACATAATCATTTAAGTTTTGTTTGGTTACACGCAAAATTGAGTTTGATTCCAACCAAAAACAGCACCAAAATATACATAATTAAATTTTGTTTGTCAAAATGAACAAGACAACATCAAAATGCCCTACTTCCATAGCACATAAGTCTTCCTACTTGAAGTTGTTTGGCTTTGGCTATTCGCAGTAGCAGTAGCAGCAGTTGCAGACCTAGTTTGGATAACCTTTTTAGCCCTCATTCTTTCTAGGTTGCTACTGGTAATAGTTGTAGTCCCCTTCCATTTGAATCCATGTACTGGTGTATAGCCAATATCACCAGTAACAACATTAGCCCTCTTTGTCACTCTTGTACCAGTATTGATGACTCTTCTACTTGGCAATCCAAGCTGCTTAGTCAGATAAATACACATTCAAATATAAGCCATTTAGGCTTGCATTGACAATTGTAAACTTACATTGAGAGTTGTAAATCCATTTTCAGCTTGGTATATGTCAACACCTACCATTCTTGGCCTTTTAAAAGGTCTTGTTTGTCCTCCGCTGGTGTCCTCATGTTCTACTGGTCTCTTCCCTCTTTCTAGGCCTCTTCCACTGCAGGTTGCTTCAGAACTAGTTTGACTATGTTGAGTCATTCCTCTTCCTCTACCTAGTCATTCATTCACATTTCTTTCTTGAGGTATTTCTCTTCATTTACCTGTTCCTGCTCCTCTATCTGTACTTCTCCCTCTACCTCTACCTCTCCCTCTACCATTTACAGTCTGTACTTTGAAACCAAAATATTAAAGCATATCTATGTTGTCTAAAAATGATATCATAATTAGATATATTACCTCTGTGTTTGTAGCAGTTCCATGTGATTGAGTTGGAACACCTATAGAACTTGAAACTCTTCATGTGCCTCTTCATCTACCACTTTCATTATTTGTGGTGGCCTGTGAAGAGGCTCTAGGTGGTTGAGTTGAACTACTAGCCCTTGCTCTGCCTCCTACTACTCTTCTTGTGCCTCTTCCTCTACCACTTTCAGTAGCCTGTATATTAATATATCAATATATGTACATATAACTTACATTTGAAAGTAACAAATAAAAGTACATGTGCCTGAGAAGATGGTTCAGTTGATTGACTTGGACCAGCTTGGTTTCTTGTAGGACATTCTCTTTTATTGTGTTCTTGTGTACCACATTTGCTACAAGTCATAACAACACCTCTTTTGCTAAGCTTTCCAGTTTTTCTGCTTTCATCTGCCTCCTTTCTTCTAACCTTACCTGGTCTTCCAGGCAACTTCTTGATCTTTAGTGGCTTTACAATTGGATTATTTGATGTTGGCCAGATTTTCATGTTATTCATTGGCTGAATAAAATGGGCATATGTGCTGAGGTACGTTTCCTTGCTATAACAACTAGCCACATAATGGATTGGTTCCAACTCCTTGTAATGAAGGGCAGCAACACCATGAGGACAGGGAATGCCCCTGAGCTGCCAGGATCTGCAACTACAACTCCTACTAACAATGTCCATAATATGTGTAAATCCATGATGTTTAATCTCAAAACCTCTTTCTCCATTCCAAGTCAAGTTACATTGCATAGACTTTTCAATATTTTCTTGCAAATTCTTCAAAGACATAGGAGATATATCAGTGATCTAAGTGTTTGAGAACTCTCTCAATCACCAATTCTTTTCATCATCTTCACCCTTATCTCCTCAAGCATTGTGATTATTGTTTTATACCTTGCAGGCAGTATCCAAGCATTAAAGCTTTCTGCCATATTGTTGTCCACAACATCACATTTGCTATAGTCTTGAAAATACTTCTTGCACCATGTGTTCAAGTTGTACCATAAAAGATCATCCAAACATTCTTGTCCTAATTTCTTCATTGCCTGTATATTATCCTTCATCTCAGCTTCAAATGTGGATTTAGCAATCCTCCAAAACACTCTTCTTCTTTTAACTCCTTTTCAGTTTTTACACCAATTTGCAAAAACGTATCTTGCACATTTTTTGTGTTCAACCAGTGGCAATACATTTTTAACAACAATTTCTAGTCCCTAACAAACCAACATAACAGAAAAAGAATAATTAAAATGCAAAACTCAACAACAATAAAATAGTAAGATCAGTAAGATAATTACCTTTTGCATATCAGTAATGATGGATAGTTGATGCCCTTCTCCAAGGTCAAGATCATTCTTCACTAGGTCAAGATCATTCTTCACTAGTTCACCTAATTCTCAACCTCAACAACTGCCCAAGCAATAGGCAGCATTTGGTTGTTTCCATCTCTACAAACTGCCACTAACAATTGGCCTTTACACACACCTTTAAGAAAACACCCATCAAAACCAATCAACCTTCTAGCACCTCCAAAAAATGCTTTCTTTAAAGCATTGAAGCAAACATAAAATCCTTCAAAAAAATTCTGCCCAGTTTCATCTTCTTCTCCAACTTTCACTACATAAGTACTACCTGGATTACTCCTTAAAATTTCATCTTTATAATAAAAAATCTTACCATACTCCACAATGTGATCACCCATGATCTCTTGTAACACTCTAGTCCTAGCTCTTCTCACTGTTGTCCTACCAACATTAATATCCAACTCCTTTCTAATAATGTCCTTCAATAACACAATGCTGATGTTTGGCTGTTGAGTTATTCTTTCTTTGTATTTGGTGGCAAAAAAATTTGAGTTGCAAAGATAGTTATGAGTTGATGTCAAACATTTATGGACAGGGTTGTATATTTTAACAATGACATCTTCACTAGTTTTATCCTTACTTGCACACAACAACCAAGGACAAGTCTCTTTACAACATCTCACTCTAACTCTGCCAGGCTCATTCATATATTTTTCAGTTTGAATGTGTTCTTGGACTGCATATCTTGTCACTGCCACTCTAAATTCTTCAATAGTTCCAAAAACTAGTCCTAATTCCCAAACAATCTTTTCAGAAGTTGCATCAAACACAACTCTATTTTGGGTTTTCTTCCTCCTAACAGGTTTATGCACTACTTGATCAACCTCTTCACCATCTCCCTAACCTGTTTCATCATCTATTTCAAAGCTAGGAGCTTCATCACTTAGATAGTAAGGTTCATCACCTCCTAGCTTACCAACTAAGCTTTCCCTAATATCAATATTTGTCTCATCATACCCTATATTTGGACCTTTTTCATCAACATTAATCTGGTCTGAATTAGTACCTCTACTTCTCCTTTGTGACCTTTTGAAATGCCTCTTGGATGCCCTTATATCTATATACTCTTGATGGACATTACTGTCAACCTCAATATCTTTACTAGTATCCCCTTCAGATCCTGATTCAGCTTCTACTTCATCATCAATTGGATCATTATCTATTATATGATCAGATGAAGTTACAAAGGAATGAGGAGGCACAGTAGAAGGAGAGGGTGGAGGCATAGTGGAAGGAGAATGTACAGTGGAAGAAAAAGGCACAGTAGAAGAAGATGGTGGAGGCACAGTAGTAGACTGGTCTTCAAATGAAGTGCTGGAAGTTTCAGAAGGACCAGTTGTAGGGATGGAAGGAAAAGTAGAACTAGGAGGCTGATTATTAGGGTTAGAAGCCTCATTAAAAGATTCCTCACCTACCCCACTATCACTCACATTAGGGACAAACTCCAATCCAAGTGGAGCCTGATAGGCTTCACTAACCCCATAAAAAGCATACACCTCCACTGTATCCTTATCATTTATCATATTGAAAAGGTCAAATAAAACCTTATCATTATCAACAAGGACCAATAACCCATCCCACTTGATGAAAAAATCACAATCTACTGTATATCCTAGTTCCTTTATGTAGTCCCTTAACTTAAAATAAGACATCTTATCAACATCTACATCTAGGAATTCTGTCACATGCCCCCCAATATATTTGGGTGGGGGACCAAATTCTATTACCCCCTATGATACCATCTTAGAGTTATCAGAGTAAAAGTCATCCTGAAAAAACATGTAACAACACAATTCAAACACACATTTCAAGAACAAACTCTAACAAGCAACAGTAGTAGTAGCGCTAACATTTAGCCCCTTCACTAACATAATAAAAGACTGTTTACAAATGTATAATGTACAAATTGAAGTCTACAAATGTATAAGCCCCAACACTAATATTTAGCCCTAACAGTAACAACGAATGTATAAGAGACTAACAGTACTAACATTTAGCCCCATAACTAATTAACAGAACAAAAACACTAACAGTAGCAGTCGATAATGTACAAATTGAAGTCTACAAATGTATAAGAGACAAATAATAAGATTCGAACTAAGTGGATAACATCAAACCCTAACCTAAAACACAATCACTAATAGTCGCACTAAGTCGATAACACAAAACCCTAATCACTAACAGTCGCACTAAGTCGATAACACAATACCCTAACCCTAATAGTAACAACGAAAAACTATAATATCCTAACAATGGCAACTATAGGAGGTCGATTTCAACACTTTTACTCTATAATAATCCCTAAAATCATAATAATCGAAAAAAGAGAAGATCTTTATCATATGATGTAGAGCCCTAACCTGTTAGACCTTCAATCTCCAAGAATCTTCACCAAGACACATCAACAACGAGATTATCAACACCAACACGACGAGAAATCTTTTCTATTTCTTTAGATTTTAGGGAAAGTTGAGAAATAAGAAAAGAAAAGGAGAAACGACTTTTCTTCAAAGAACATGGTTGGGTCGGGTCGGATTGAATTCTATCACAGGGAGTGAGCAACATGCGCCACTACATAGACGAGGGAATGGGTCAAAATGGTTCATTTACAACGATATTAAATAGCTTTGTGGGGTGATAAGACACTTTGAAAGTTAATGTGTCTTTATGCAAATACGGGATAACTTTGATTGTGTCTTTATGTCTTCACCCACATAAATAACCAAACTCACATAACTAATACATGTATAAAACAATACATATTTTTTCACAATTTATCCCTTATATACTAATTTTTATATAACTCTAAAATAAAATAAGCTACCAAACAACCCCTTATATTCTCAAAGTCAAAGGCTACTTGATCATTCAATAGAGAACGAAAGAATTTAGGCTAAGATCCAATCTGCGCTACCAATTTTTTGATTAAATTGATTTTTTTGAAGCTAAAAGTTAAAGACTAAGATCGATAATTTTATATCTTCTTTCCAATCGACTAAATTTTTTTTTATACCTTTATGAAAAAGTGAATTTACAAAATATCCAGGTTGAGAAATAATAACTTTCACATAAATCCACGTGTATCATGTAAATTAAAAATACCATTCTTGACTTAATTTCAACAATTCTTATTCTTAATATATACATTACTAGGTGCTTTTTACCAATCATATAGTACTTTTTTAAAAAATAAATCCCAACCATCCTTGATATGTACTTTACTAAGTGATTTTGTTATATATATATATATATATATATTAAATAATCGTGTACTTTAATTTCATAATTCACGTACCTAACTCTAATAATAGTGCTCTAACCATTAGTTAAAAGCATGTTCACATTGATTTATTAAAACTTATTTTTAAGCTAAAACTATAATATCAAAAATAAATTGAAAATTATATATCAAAAATCCTAACTTATGAAATCACATATATATATAAAAGAGAACTTTAGGCCAGCCTATGTGGTGCCATCACAAACCAGAATTCCCTTTTAATTTATTTATTTATAAAATTAGCCTTCTCTTTCATAAAAAGTTGCGACTTTAATGAAAAATTGCGACATTTATGAAAAGTTGTGACTTTTATGAAAAGTTGCGACTTTAGTGAAGAGTTGCGACTTTTATGAAAAATTATGATTTTTATGATTGGTTGTGACCTTTCCGAAGGATTGCAACTTTTTCAAATAGTTGTAACCTTTCCGATAAGACACAATTAACATTTGTTCACACTACCCTTTGTTTTCTATAAATA
>NW_006239021.1:1271780-1290850 GCF_000226075.1 Solanum tuberosum
TTAAAAAAAAGAATTTGTAATGCACTTTGTTCAACACTTTTCGACTATTGATTCATATTTTTGAGAGTGTATTACTCTAACTATCAAAGATTTGAAGAAATAGAGTGCAAAAAGAGTTGCAAAGGATAAATAATGTGAGTGTTAACAAGAAAATGTAAGAATCCAAAACAATGTTTCCTTAATTTCTTCTATTTGAATGGGGTTAAGATACATAATTTTTTATTTGTAAAAATTTGAGGCCCCCAAAAATTTGGGGGCCTAAGGCCAATGCCTAAAATTTTATAGGCAAGAGCCGGCCCTGAGAGGGATTTCCTCTTTTTTTAGCACAACGAAATTCTGAACCTCCTCCTCTTCTTCTTCTTCCCAATTAAATATTTGTATACTTTGCTCATGTTGAGTGACTCACTAACACTATTGCTTATGTTACAAATTGTGGTATGTATTTTTACAATCATTAATTTATAATTTATGCTTATGTTATTAAGGTTAAATGATAAAATATAATAATTTTCATTTTCCTTTACATTATTAATGTTTGTTACTACGTAATCTTGTATGTAAGATAATATAGTGTTTTAATTTTAATGCCTGATAAATTTTAAGTATTATTTTATAAATTTTGGATATTAAATTCCCGCGCGAAGCGCGAGTAATTTTACTAGTTATAAATAAAAAATCAATGCAAACTTATTTATTGATTGAGGAGAAAGGACGCAAAAAAGTCAAATATAGGCATATCAAAGTCCGGTAACAAAACGACGACGCGCTGGAACGTTGATGTAACCGACACGTCATCGCCCGTGATAAAATAGCCGTTTACACTTTCTTTGACTCTTCGTTGGCTTATATAAATTAATTTCACAACCACCATCACCGTCATGGCTGCCGTCGTCGTACCGGAGAAAATCATGTCGCCGTCGCCTCCGCCGTCGCAGCATATGCATACCTCACCTTCTACTTCCCGGCGCAGCATGGACACCGCCTCTGACACTAACGCTTCTCCCGATCGCCGCTCTTCCCTTGATCTTCCCTCTTCTTCCACCGCTAGCCCTTCACGGTTGTCTGATGCTCAGGTTACTATTTCAATTGATCTTCTACTTTGACATTGCATTTGAAGTTCGAATTATGAATATAACGCTTCAGAGAAAGTTTCTTCTCTAATTTTGTTCCAAGCAAATAAGAACTCTTTTAATTTTCAAGATTTTTCTACTATTGATGACTGTGTTTAAACAATTTTCCTTGTTGTGGTTGCTGGATGGTTTGACTTTGTGACAGAATCAGCTAGCTTTGAAGAGTGAAGAGTATCGACTACTTTTTCGTTTACCACCTGATGAAGTGAGTGAAATTCTCCTCATGTGCTTAGTTTCTTGAACTGGTTTATTTCCTAACAAAACTATAATGTGCTTGTAAATTTGAGGGATACTCAAATCGTTTCTTTAAATTGGTTTCTCTGTGAATTTCCTAGACTTCAAATTGTTGTAGTTTATTTTATGGTTATGTATCAAATTGCTGTAGTTTACTTTATGGTTATGTATGCTGTAGTGTGATTCACTGAAGGATACATGTCCTTGTTTACTTGGTATTTTTATGAGAAGTATTGGTATTTCTAATTACCAATTCTTGTTTGGGGCATACTTCTGTAAGTCTAAAAAACAAGTATTCATTTGGAAGTTTACCAAAAAGCTAATCATAGGTTCTTGCTCTGTTGGACCATTTGTATCTATATGCATCAGGATCCTAGATTTTCGAATTGAGAGAGATACTAAGAGAGATCAATAATTCTTGACTAGAACTTGGATTCACGTATTCCTTTTTTGGTGGTTATGGAAAATAAACCTCTCCGGTTATTGGCAACATATTTGGTCTAAATTTGGAATGAAGGAGGAGGGTTGTGCTAGGTTGATTGCCAGTGTATATTAATGATTATTCTAACTATGACCAGACCTCTAGAACTGAATGGATACAAAAGATTCGTATGACCGAGAACTTATTCCGGGTTGAGTCATAAACAGGATATGTTTCTGTTTGAGATGTTCCTCATGCTTAAGAAAATAGTTGGTTGTTCACTTAAGCGAATGTGGTCCTAGTGCTTATTGGGAAAAAGTTATCTTGAACTGTTTACTCAAAAAAGTACTTAGCTTTCATGTGTCCAAGTTATACTTGTATGTGCACATTCATCAAGTTCATTTGTTGTGCATCTAATCTTTATGTGACTGTTTCAAACTAGGAATAGATATGATTTTTGACCTTTTCTAGTATACATTTCTTCACTTGTCAAAGTGGTTGATTGAGCATGTCTGATTTAATCTCCGTCTCATCTGTATAAAGAATATACTTCTGGATCTTCTTTCATGTGACTGAATAATCTTTCAGATCTACATGCTAACAGATATTTTATGTTTATGTTCTGATACAACCACCACGCCTCAATCCCATACTGTTGTGTCTGATCTTCCTTATAAATTCTTCACAGGTCCTGGTTCAAGATTTTAATTGTGCGCTGCAAGAGAGTTTTCTACTTCAGGTAACTTTAAACTGTATGACATTTTATATCCCCATACACATTGGGAGAAATGGTCTAAGCATTTATAGTTGAACTTGTTGCTTCTTGAACCACCCTCATCTTATTTCTTATATGTAACATATTTTTTTCTTTCTTTCTAATTTGGTTTACATGCTGCTGTGAGTTGGTTAATGTTGTACTTTTGTTGCAGGGTCATATGTATCTCTTTGGCCATAGTATTTGCTTCTATTCCAACCTCTTTGGCTTTGAGACAAAGGTTTGTTGTTTCGGTTTTTTTATAGTTTGATCTTTTATAAAGCCTATAGTTGATTGAGGTAGGATTTCACTGCTGATAAGGTGTTCATCGATTTTGTCCACAAATATAGCTGAGATTTATTAGTTCCATTATGCAACTGTTTTGGAATTGTTATTAACACAAAATATAATAGACATCACGAGGTCGGGAAAGAGATTTCATGCCAGTGTGAGAAGGAAAATGCAAATTTTTATCTTTTTGGAATCGTTTGTGGTGCTCTTCTTGATTGAAATTCAAATAAAAGCCTCTTCGTAATTCAAGGTTGAAAGAACAGGAAGGATCTGTAATTTAGAACTGGATATGACGATTGAATTTGCATAAGATACTTATATTCTAGCCATTTGAAATGGGTGCTTCAAAGAAGTGAAGCTTCCGAGTAACACTAAAAAAGGTTTGGTTCACATGTTTGGACTGATATAACAGGATATAGAGGAGGATTTAGGCAAGGGCCGCTATGATATCATCTCATGTGTTAGTGGGAGGTCATCTGGAAAGAGAGATATCAAAAATGCTCATAGCGGGATGCTGTATTAGTATTCTCTCTAAGCAGTTGCTTTAAGAAAAGTCTTGTGATCTGAAGGTGATGGATATTTGAACACAAGGGACTCTCTCTTTCCTATGTCTTCCTTTGTATTTTCCCCTTTATTTGTTCTTCAAAATGGGCTCCATAAATATGTATCAATTTCATAATTTTTTTGTTGACTTCGTGGTTGTGTGCTATTGAAATATTTTGGACTTGATGCATAAAATCGTTCCTGCCATTGTTGGCAATAGAAGGGTACACCATCATGAGGTCCTACTGAATGTGTGTAAAGGATTTATTTGTATGTATTCTTCATAAAGCAGTGGATTTTAAGCTCTAAGACTGACTAATAAGCTCCATTGGATATTTACCAAGAATTTATACTGCATGACCCATGATGTCAGCTTATGTCCTATTATTTCTCTTTCTCTTTCATTTTTACCTTGATGCAGACTAAATTATTATGTTCATCTGCCAGAAAATAATTCCTTTTCATGAGATCACGGCAGTACGAAGAGCTAAAGCTGCGGCCATATTCCCGACGGCAATAGAAATAGTAGCCGGAGGAAAGAAGGTGATGTCCTGGATCTGTGATGCTATGTTACCGTGCTATATACCTGTTCTCGTCCTTTCAGATTACTACTTACATGGCAAAGTCTTGACATGCCTTCTGTTAATGCAGTACTTTTTTACATCTTTCCTTTCCCGAGATGAAGCTTTTAAGCTTATCGATGATGGTTGGCTACAACACAATGGTGCGGCTAAAGAGTCTGCGGATCTGGTGTGTTTGTAACTCACATAGCTTGGCCATTTATAAAATGCATAGTCATGTTGCAATATGAAGCATTCCCATGTTATTTTGCCTAGTGCTGGCAACTTATGAATACTCTATTTGCACTATCTTGGTTACTCAATAATCAACATATCAGTTATTCCTTGTGTAGCCCTGCATTGATTTATTTGCAAGTTACTTAAAACCTTGTAATGGTTTTTGTTACTTTCAACTCTGGAGATGTGTGTGAAGAACATAACTTTTCTAGGCATATAAATTCGAAAAGAAGTATGCTGCAGCTTAGGGTGGGCATAGTTTAGGCCAACCCGAAATCCAAACCAAAATCCTTTTTTTTTGGATATTTGGAGTATGGATTGGACTTTGGATTTTTTTATTTTAAGAATTTATGGATTTTGGATTGGATGTTGGATTTAGTTTTACGGATTTGCGGATCTTGAATTTTTTATACCTTATATTCATCCCTACCCATATTATATGTGTCAAATAGTAATAAGTCCAATTTCCAAAGGTCCAATAGATAAGTACCCAACGGCCCTCTTAAGTCCCACACGGCATGAGTGGCAGGGTAACCTCAATTCTTGTTAATGGTAGAGAATTATACATTCTAATGAGCGAAGTATTAGGTAAATTGAGGTTGTTAATTGTAATGGCCTGCCTTTAGGCTCAAAGGTCAAAACTGAAAATCTGAAATATCCAATCCGATTAATCCAAAACTGAACGTAAAAAATGTAATCCTATCCGAGCTTATTTGGATTGGATTCTGATTGTCGTTTCTTCAATCTGAAAATTGAAAATTCTAGCTGGAGCGTGTATGTCACGACCCAGGGTAGACCCCCTAGGCATAACATGGCGTACAAGACCCCGAAAGGCCACATACAAGCCACTTAGCATACATCATACAAGATAATAGAAAATTGAGAGCATTTAAAAGACAATTTCAAAACATAAGAGTTTTATAAAATGAAGCAGAAGTCTAACAATGTCTCAAAGCCATCTAGTACAAAGGAGTAATCGGGACGTAGCCCGTACATCAAGTTCAAAAACTGAAATGTAAAGACAATATGAAATAAAGGCTTGGTCCTTGGAACATGAGGACTCACCAATCTTCAAGCTTCTACTAAAAGATCCCTAGCCACGAAAATGCGAATCTGGAACGCCGGACCCTACATTTTTATAAGAAATGTAGGAAAGAGTATGCGTCAGTACAAAAATGTACCAAGTATGATAGCAATGCATAAAACATATTAAATCATGCTTAAAAAGGGACATTTTCATGATATGCAATGACCAAGTTAAAACATGAATTAAAAGAGTTAGAAAACATGAGTCATAAAACATAGTCAAAGCAAGCTAACATCTTTAAAACATTCATGAGATACTTCTAAAAGTAACCTTAGTTCATACTTGTGGAGATTTACCTTTAACCGACATGTAAGACCATGTGAGCTATTAACATGGAATCCGGTGACTACTCCACACCAAAAAGGGGTGTCCTACTTGCCAAGGTAAGACCATAACTTCTAGCTTATGTGGATCCACTAGCTAATGTCTATCTAGACAACCTATGATGGCATATAGTTTATGGGACATGTGTTATCACCACTTGTCCACTCGGTGCTAAGCATAAATCCCGCGAAATGTTGGTTATTCTTAACTTTTCTTATCATTCATGAGACATGGGTAATCACCACTTGTCTTAGCATGGGAGGTCATGGGTAATCGTCGCTTGCCTCATTATTTTTTTTTTGATAAAGTAAAGTTGTATTCTTCAGCAATGAGGGTATGCTGGCAACCATCAAAAAGATTTACATCAGTGACCCAAAAAGGACCAACTCGAGAAATTGCTACTAAACTTATAAAGAAGAGAAAAAATTTAAAATCTGTCCAGCATCCTCTATACCCTCCTCATTACACCAAAAACAGAAGGTCTTCATACAACGCCATTTGATCTTTTGTACTGATTCTGCAGTATTTTCCATACACCTCTTGTTTCTTTCTCTCCAAATAGTCCACCATATACAAGAGGGTATCATGTTCCACCATTTCTTCTGGCTCTTACTCCCCCCTCTTCTCACCCAGCAACTAAGAAGGTCTGCAGTGTGTTCTGGCATTGTCCAGTTTGTGTGTGTTCTGCTAAGAAAAATGGCCCATAATTGAGCAGTGACTTTGCAATGGAGGAATAGATGGCTATTATGCAAAACAATTACTAGTATCTTTTATCCCCTTATTTTGGTTAACTACTGTTATTTAGGTAGTTTAAGGCAATCTATTGTAGGACGATGTTTGTGAGAATAATAACTATATATGTACTGAACTTTTGATAAGTGCCAAACAATGTTGCTTAGCATTTGTGTTGAATAAAAACACCACTCTCTGCTCCTTATAAATTAAATTGTACACGCGAGTAAACCTAGTGACATTAAGGCCAGTCATGGCACGCCAACAGGGATCCTACTTATGTGATACCCCCGGATATCCCACAATGGAGACAACTCCTCCTACAGGATGGATTGTGCAGAAATCATGTGACATTCCTACACATGAGTTACAATGCTGATTGTGCAGAAACTGTCTTATGCATCTGCACTTACGTGTATGTCAAAATGTCTCAAATGCGAGTTCTGGATCCAGCTTAGTTTAGGTTGGAACAACCATGCATAATGCATGCTTGCAGTATTCTTCAAGGCCAACGACTATTAGGGGGTCATGGCTGAATAATGCAGGTTGAATATAATGTGTGGTAGGAAAATTCCCCACAAACTGATGCTGTCCGATCTAGGCTTACCATGAGTGTACTCAGTTTAGGTTTGATTTCTAAGAGAAATTTAGTTTCCTCACCTGATGCAAATGAAGCTAATAAATTCTGGTTTTTTTTTTCTTGTGACAGAAACTTTAAGATGATAACATATGATATGAGTGGGCGTTACTGTTAGTCTCTATGTTGTCGCTTTATAGTATTTTGAACAAGTCCAAAGCATTGATCTTTAGGTGTATTTAGAGCGCACAGATGGATGCCTGGGGCGTAAGCCTTACCGAATTAAGTCCCATACGTGAGTGTAATTACGTTTTGCAAGTTCTCTGCCTCATGAGCGAGTCTCAGAAAAAGCCTTCTAAAACGTAGGACCAAATTCATAAACAAACACTAATTTGAAGTCATTTGAAAAATTGTTTATGTCCAAACCTCCGGGTGGGAATATTGAGGACTTTTTGAAAAAGAGTTGACGATCTAAGAAGACAACAAAGTATTAACTTGGCGATTCCAAATTCTTTTGGACCAAAATCATGACTTCTGGCGTTAATGACGGAACTGATAGAAGCAGTAATTTAAGAAATCCATCATCCAAAATCAAATTAGTCAGTTGTCAGACTCTTAGTTCAAATTGCCAGCACATGAGGCATTCACAACCTCTATTCTCTCTAAGAAGACTTTGTTGATTATGTATTAGCTCATTCTGCTGCTTCCAACATAAAAAGATTTGAGCTCGAACATCATCTGTATCCATACAAATCACATATCAGTCAATGGCTTAGTATTGCTGTTAAAACAAAAGTAGAAGATGTTGTACTCTGGTCCACTGATTTAATCACATTGCATGAATTTTTCTGCGCCTGTTCGTCAATAATATCATTAGTTTTCGGTCGTTTTAACTTTGATGCTGACGTGGTCATAGCATGGAAGTCTCTAAAGAGCATAAAGTTGTGGAGCTTGTTTTTAGACAATGGCAAAGCTGCAAATGTCAGGCAGTCCTTGTTGCCTAGAAATTAGGTCTTCAAAACTAAAGACACTTAAGCTGCAAGAACATTGGAAAGTAGGTCTTCAATTTTCTTGTATTTTTTTGTAATATTTGCCCCGTACCTTCAGCATTTAGAAATTTCAGGAGATCTGTATGATCTCAAGTGTATGCTTGTAAACGTGTCTGTCGCGGTTACAACTAAGCTTACTTTCAACATTCTGTGTATCAAAGACATCCTGGAGTCCTTCCTTTTTTTTGTTAATGCTTTCTCCATTCTTTATATTACTATTTTCATTGGGATTATTGCACCAGGTTCTATGCATGTTGCAGATCAAAGGGGTTTCGCTTCCAGAAATGAAATGCGAATAACTGATGCTAGAGTTGCATGTGAGGAAGCTGGCCTTCTGTGAACATCACCTCATGTGGAGACGCTCAATATAGATATATATATCAATTTAGCCTGTAACTTCCTGGAACTTACTCTCTTCTTTTCACATCCATTCGTTTATGAAGTTTAACTACCCCTCCTGAGAATTTGTTTCTGAAGGAGAATGCTAATATCTTTAAATATCAGTAATAAATTTTCTGTATCGTTGCTTCTATATTTGCACGGCAGAAATAAACAGTGGCCTTGTCTTCTTCTGCATCAATTAATGAAGCCTTCTGATACATTTCTATTTGGTGCCACTGGGACTGGTGTCTTGTTACCTCAACTGCTCATTTCTAGCAATTTGCAAAGCAACCTTTTGATTGGAATGAATCATTAGAAAGAAGGACGTTTTAAGCAGCATTGACTTTGTTGTCAGTAATGCCATTTGTAGACAGCACATGGTAATGTGTGAAAGAGAACATGTCCCCATACCTCTTCGTCTTAGCCATGGAATACCTAAACAGGTCCCTGAAGCAACTGAATCAAAATCCTGACTTCAATTACCATCCTAAATGCAAGAAGATGGAACTGATGCACATTTGCTTTGCCGACGTCCTACTGTTGTATTGTAGAGCTGATAGGATCTCAATCAAACTGATGCTGGTTGCTTTTGAGCACTTCTCTGATGTATCTTGACACAAGGCAACTTTGGAAAAAATACTCATGAAGTCAAGGAGCAAATTGTAAGTGAACTGTTCTCCTTAGGCACTATGCCTTTCAAATATTTGGATGTACCCGTCTGCCAAGAAACTCATCATAAATGAGTGTATCTCTTGCTCGAGTGAGGTACTGGACATCCAAATTGCTATCCTACAGTGGCAGAGTTGAATTGATAAAAAGTGTATTATTCGAAATGCAAACCTATTGGGCATAGGTATTCCTCCTGCTGAAGAAGATTATCAACTGAGTGACTGGGATTTACAGAAACTTCCTATAGACAGGGGGTGGAGAATACACTAGGAGAGCTCTCGTGGCATGGGACACATTGTACTTACCCAAGTCTGTGGGGTGGGGGTGGGGGGAGCTTAATATATTGAACTTCTCACACTGGAGCAAGGCTGCAATACACAAATTATTATGGGCCATAGCAAATAAGAAAGAAAAATTAAGGGTTCAATGGGTTCATACGTTCCACGTAAAAGGAAACTCTATAGACAATGTTACTACTCCTAAGCAAGCAAGATGGGTGGTTACGAAAATACCAGGTGCAAGATCTTGGTTGACTACGGGGACCCTCTGCCACACTGCGCTTGACAGTTTCATCGACAAAGGTGGGTTCAACATCAACAGAGCCTATAATTCATTTCTTCCACAATTGCCTAAAGTTGCATGGAAGAAACTTACTATGGCAAAGTGACTGATCCCATAACATCAGTTCATTCTATGGCTAGCGCTACAAAAGAGATTTGGTATCTAGCTCGGAGGGAAACTACTCTTGAAATTTGAGGTAATTTCGGGAAAAATTAAAGAAGTTTGAAATTTGGGATTTGTTAATGTTCTTTATGCGTTCTTGGTGTTCTTAAGGAAGAAGAGGCAAAAGAGTACATTTGATCCAAAAACTCCAATTGAAAAGTGTTAAAAGTTGTTTGAGATGTAAAAAATGGTTTTGCAAAACCCGAGTTAATAAAAATGACATGGATGAACATTTTTTTTAACAACAATGGCATAGATGAACCAATCTTTTAACAGATGGCATAGATGAACCTTTTCTGAAAGTTCGATGACATATTTGAGCCTTTTCCCTTTAAATAATAACACAATTTGAGGATTTTTACTCATTATATATACAAAGTATTGGTAGTAATACAAAACTCTCAAAACTTTTTGCAATCTTTTTATCAACTTTTCAAAGTCGTCGCGTACTTCTTCTACCATTCAACTACATTGTTAGATGGTCAGATTTGCCATAACATTATCTGTCTACATAAGATTTTTCTTCCGTTTTGATTGTTCTTGGTTTCTCGATCCTTCAATTATTTCATCTGGATCGCCACTCAGGTACTGATGTAGTTTGAAGAGAGGTTGTTTCTAGAATTGAAATGCAAACGTCTAACTCTGGATTTGCATATCACAAAGTTTTATTTCTATGGAGCAACTATCCTGTTGGGAGGCTCGCCTCATGTGGAAACACTCAACATAAATATGGAAACTATCGATAACTCCCTGCAACTTTTTGCTCTTTTATTTGCACATTCATTTTAGGAAGTTTAAACATTGCTCCCCCTTCCCACAAGGAACAGTTTATCAAAAGGGATGCAAACAATAGGGTATGTTGGATTTTTTTAAAGAGTGTCGACAAATGAACAACTCACTATAACATAATAATAAAAAAAAAGCAAAATTCAAATTACATGATTGAAACATATTCAAGTATTCCCTCCATTCCTTTTTACTAGTCCAATGTTCAAAAATATATTTTTTTTAATTTGTTTATTTTAACAAATTAACGGATTTTTTTTTCAATTTTAAACCCTTATTATTTAATTATTTCCCAAAATTTATAGGAATACATTACTAGTAATCTAAGTTAGATTTCAAATCCAAATTAATACATGCAACTGTGTAAAATAAGTACTTCATAAATGATATTTCAAAAGGAGTGCATAATTTATGCTAGACTAGTAAAAGGAAAGAGAGAATACATTATCACCACTCGACTATTTTTGATGTAATCTCAGTAGCCTAATTAAAAATGTTAATAAATATTTTTTCCTTTATATAAGGCATCAGACAATAACTCGAAAACTCAAAATTAATTTTATTGCCAAGAAATAAGATGTAAGAATAAAATAGCAAAAAACTTAAAATTTAAACAACATATAATATGTCAATCCCCAAATAGTGCAAATTGCAGAGAATGTAATTTCTTGTACCAGATACTTGTACTGTAAATCATTGTTTTGTAACTTTTGTACATTATGATTTTCATTTGACTGTATTCTCTCTCCAGTTGGATCTTGATCAATGCGCATTTGAGTTAAGATATTTAGCCAAAGAACATGATATTCATTTCCTGTCGAGCGTCAGGTTTCCCAACCTCAAGAATGTTAAGATTGTTCGTTCTTCCAATATGCGTTTGAAGGAGCATCTTGAATGGGATTATGATTAACTTTTCAAAGTTACTACGCCAAAAGTTTGACTTCAATGGAGGAATTGGAGACTTGACTTGAAACCCTAGCCTTCTTCTTCAACTTCTAGAGAGAAATATTGGGAGAAAGAGCTTGTTCTTCTTTTGAGATTTGAGAGAATGAATTGATTTGGAAGACTTTGGGGGTTAAAAACGTTTATATGGCTTCGAATAGAGGGCAAAACGACATAGTATTAGGCTAGAATAATTAGGAAAAGACCCAAAAGCCCTCATAAAAATAACTGCCGACTCCCGTCGACGGCCCGACCTACGGTCCGTGGGTCCACCTACAAACCGTCCTGGTTGACCGTCGTTAGGTTCAGAGACCATGATTTTTGGACCCCCAACGACGGACCCATGTACGGTCCGTGGGTCCACCTACGAGCCGTACATGCCCAGTCGTGGGTCTCAACTTTGACTCCTAAAATTTCTCTAAGTCTGGGACTCACCTACGAAACCTACCTACGACCCGTGTACTGACCAACCGACTGTCATGGTGAACCGTCGAAAAGTACTGGAACTTGACATTTTGGAAAACCTTTGGACTGCCACCCACGAAACGACTCGCGGACCGTGTGTTAGTCCATGGGCCGTGGGTGGCTTCGTCGGGACTGGCACCAGATCTTGCAAAAAGCTGCAATTCTACCCTTTTTGAATCCGAGGTGTTACAGTGTAAGGATGTTGAATTGAATATTCCAAGTTGAATCTCTATTACATGTTTCCACGTTACCTTTTGGATTTATTTCCTTCAACTCCTTTTAGTTACTGGTTGAATTTCAGATGAAATTAATTAGAATTTCTTCTTTATAGATATTCTTCACCGTGGAAATGAAACATGATATGCAACCAAAATTTAAGCAGTTTCTTGAAAGGGGGTGCTTTTTCTTGAAAATCTTATCTATGGGACTATGACTTGTATTTTTTGCATGAGAATACCTGATAGTAAAATGGATGGGATTCAGCCGTACCCTTCTTTGCTATGGTACTAAGAATAGTTGTCCCCCTTAATTCACAACCAAGTACATATAATCTGGAGTCTGATGTGAAGACCTTTGGCTTACTCGTTGCAATGGTGCTGATTCCTGGCTAAGTTGCGTGTCAAGTCTCAGATATTTGGGTCATGTGCCATGTTGCTGCTTTACTGGCATTTTTTTAAGTTGGTTGTGAGAGCATGGGCATCATCTCTCTTAGATTGTTTCCTTACCATAATGGCTCTGCAGAAGTCCTCTGAACTTGAACATTTTACTTCCTGGTTTCTTCTATTCATTGCTCTTTTATTTTGCAAAGAGAAGTTTGAGGAATTTCTGCTTCAATCCAATGAAAATATTTCTGCTTGCCTTATGTGCTTTTCTGAGTCTTCTCATTGCAGTTGTAATTGTTTTGAACTTTGCTTTGATGTCAGGAACCACAATCTGATCTGAACTTCCTAGATAGTGGAATAGTAGAAGGAGCAGATAGTTTCAGGCAGGCTAAGGAAGGGGTGGAATGCCTAGAAAGGTATCTAGAGTCAAGTTAGGAATCAACTGCCCTTTTTCTGGAGTTATTTCAGTCTGTTCATACATGTGGCCAGGAATGAGGACAATATGGTACAGGAAGACTCAAAGCCATTAGTCAATGGTCAGTTTGAAATTGTATCAAACCCTTCAGGAGTGCAGGACAGCGTGGAGGAAGAAGCGGTTATTGTTCAAAATACTGATTGTTCATCATCTGAAAAGTCCTATGGTTTGAAGCAGGAGGATTCAGATGCACCTAGGGGTCAGTCAAATGTCCTTTGGGCTTTGTTATTTTTCAATTGTGTTCAACGGCCTTTTCCATTCAATTAATGAATATAACTTCTGCTATTTAAAGAAACAATGCTTATTCATAAATGACTGGCATGTTGAGATTATCTGCCTCTCCTGTGACAAAAGTATGTGCTCATGTTGCCTTGCCCTTACACTTTACTACTTCATGAACACAAAGAAGTTGCAGTGAGACGAGTCTAAAACATGAAATAGAATTAAAGCTAAAATGCAATGCGCAAAGCTAAATTTGATGCAACTTTCTCAAATGTGCAAGGAAAAGGATAGGAGCAATGAGGCTTTTAAGCTTCTCTGTTCATTTAGAACCTTCAACTGGAAGGTGCTGCCTTTTCCCTTTCCTTGATAATATATAGTGCCCTCTCTTTGGTCCGGTTTTGTAATCCTATTTCTGTGCCTCTGTTTGCTAAAATGGTGCCGGACATGCTCATCTCACAATGTGAGAGTGTTTTGCTAGGACTTTCCTTTTTTTTGAGAATGAAGAGACATTTACTAGGGCTTATGAGCAGGTTCACTTCCCTAGTACTAGACACAGATGCTGTCTGGTATTCAAGGGTGGGTGTCTATTCTTAGAGTTCAGTACAGGTCAATGCTTAAGTTTTATTAGGCAGATGAATACCTTTAACCAGAAACAATATTCTTTTTGGTTCTAGTATCCATTAAGTCCACAAGCGTATAAAGGCTTAAAGCAACTGTTTCTTGGACTCCACCAGCGAAACGTTCCTTTTTTAATGCAATCTTATTCCTTGTTTTCAGTTAATAAATTTAGCTTAACGTTGCTGCTTTTCTTTTTTCCTTCATGCAGTCCCTGAAGGTTTTACACTTGTTGCAGAGGCAAAATTTCCGGTGATACAACTTTTTATCTTTTTTCCAAAATCTTTCATTTGTTCTGAATCCCTAGTTTTCTGTGTGATGGACGTGTAATGACTATAATTAGACTGTGAGTTCAACCTAGTCTGTGTGGTGCAGGTTAAGGTTGAGAAGTTCTTTGAATTCTTCATTTCAGATGCCGGTCTTGCTTTTCAGGAGTCATTCCGTAGAAAATGTGGTGATAAAGGTTGACATCATTCATGGATTTTGCTGAAGCAGATATATTTCAACATATTATGTTAGTTAGCTTTAGAAGCAATGAATCACAATAAACTGATGAGTAATTATGCAGTTTCTCACCTTAACTTGCGGTCTTGTTTTTCAGATTTTAAGTGTACACAGTGGCGTCCTCATGAAGAATTTGGGCACACTCGTAATTTGTCGTTTCAGCATCCTATTAAAATCTATTTAGGTGTGACTATGCCTCTATATGACATGGACTCTCTCTAATGGTTTTTGAGATTTTTTTTTTTTATGACTAATGTAAGGTTTCATTAGGTCCAAAATTTGGTGGCTGCCACGAGTTTCAAAAGTGTCGTCATTACAGAAACAGGTAATCTTTTTTTTTGTCCCAGGAGATCTGTCCTAACTTCTACTATGGTGCTACTGTAACTCATTGATCTGTTTTCCTTACCCATACTGGCACTTTAATTTCTTTCTCAATGCTGTAATTCTCTGTGCTTCTCCATGCACCAGTGTGTCTGATACATGATAGAGTTCTTCTATGCATAACATCATTTTTGTGGTTTCGTTTGAGTTTCTCCAAAAGTCAAAGGGGTTTGGGTCACCTATAATTTAATCAGTCGACAGGCTTCAGTTTGTGCGAAGTTGTCTAGCTTAACATTCCGTGTGCTATGGATTCTTTACTTTTATATGCATCTTGTATTATCAATATCAATAGTCTATTTATCTCCATGAAAAGATAACACTTTGCAAAGCACATGCTTCTTTAAGATCTGTCATCCATATACTACTTTTTGTGTATTCATGAATATCCTCAAGAGGACGAGGACATTCCTGGTGTTTTAGATTATTTATGACGTTTAGGTGGTAGGTTTTGCTCATATGACTACTACTTGTAATTATTACTGAAGTACACCTTTGGTGTAGTACTTTGTTTATAATAATATGTTAACTGCTAAAAAAAAGGTCTATCATCCATATACTTTTTGTGTATTCATGAATATCCTCAAGAGGACGAGGACATTCCTAGTGTTTTAGATTATTTATGACGTTTAGGTGGTAGGTTTTGCTCATATGACTACTACTTGTAATTATTACTGAAGTACACCTTTGGTGTAGTACTTTGTTTATAATAATATGTTAACTGCTAAAAAAAAGGTCTATCATCCATATACTTTTTGTGTATTCATGAATATCCTCAAGAGGACGAGGACATTCCTAGTGTTTTAGATTATTTATGACGTTTAGGTGGTAGGTTTTGCTCATATGACTACTACTTGTAATTATTACTGAAGTACACCTTTGGTGTAGTACTTTGTTTATAATAATATGTTAACTGCTAAAAAAAAGGTCTATCATCCATATACTTAACGAAACCTTCAACTCTTCCCTTTTTGGTAATTTAAGTTGATGTTTGTCACATAAAAACATATGTAAAGTACATTATTACTGATGTTTTTTCACAGCTAATATATGATTAAGACACCTGGTAATCATATAGGAACAAAAAATTTAGCAAATCGCGAAACAGTATGTTAGTAATTTGGGTGGCTTTAATATAGTGTCCCCAGTAGCAGCCAGCTCTGTCATCTTCCAAACAACCATGTTAATAGCAAGTCTGCCATCTTTCAAACAATCATGTTAATTCAGAAATTATTAGGCAATCACGCGGTAACAGTGGTCTAACATCTAGTATCAGCTCTTGTTAGCATACCTGGGCATCTCCGGGCAGAAACAGAGTCTGGATAAGATCTCTGACTTGGTGTTTTTATGTCCATATTTCAGTTTGATGGGTGGTTGGGCAAGCATTAGGTTTGTGCGACCTAGATTTTTATATTTTACATGGTAATAGTGAGGAGTTAATGATGTATGGGCAAAACACATAACTTATTATTCTCTAAGTTGCAGCCCAAAAGTGCTATTAATTGGTAGAAAGAAGTTGAAAGAGAATATTGTTTGAGGTCTAAGTTAAGTGATGAGAGAAAGAAATAGATGAATGGAGTAGTGATTTATGGACAAAAGCATGTAGGCTGTAGCCATGGACTAGCTTTTTGGCTCTAAGTTCCTTATTAGAAGAGATGATTTGTAAAAAGAGGTTCAGAAGAAGAGATGCTTTGATGTTTTTGGGTTAAGTGATGATAAAATTTAATAAAGAAACTTTATGTACGCTGGATCTCATGCATCAAACTACGTATAAATGAGTGCTACATGTGCAAAAAAAGATGAAAGAGGATGCCAAAGGCGTCCTTATACATACCTGTCTTAATGTTGTAGAATCTGATACCTAAAATTCTTTGGAATTCGTCAACATACCCCAGAATTTCTCATGATGCTGATTGGATGCTGGTATTCTTTTTCCTGTTTAGAGAACCTTTAATTGGCATTGGAATGAAATGGACCTGAATAGAGTAGAATAAAATGATACCAATTTGTTTGGATTGAAGCATAGTTGGTTGATTCTTTTCTTTTTTTGGTATAAGCAGTTGATTGAAATTCACTGATTTTTAAATTCACTAGGATATCCCAATGAATCAAACCTTCAGAACAATGCCGTTTGGTCCATAAAAAAAGTTGAATCTTTAAGGAAATGACATGTAGCCAGGCCTCTATCCTCCTCTTAAATCCCCCTCTTCCATTCATGGCTTCAAGAGAGAAGAAAATCTATTTCATTTCACTACTGTAATGAGAAAATCTTTTTAGTTGCAAATTGGTAGATTCTTTAGACACATAATTGATCTATTTTCTTCCTGAAGAAATGTCCCATGCCCGCATATGTCTAGACAGTTTGATCTTTTAGACTCTCTTCTATTTTGCCTATCATTTAGAAATGCACAGGTTTTAGTGTGTTGATTTGCCATTGATATGTAATGTTGTTATTTTAATATGCTACTTTGATTTCAGTCACCTGGTGATTGAGTCATCACAAGAAATCACTGGTTTAAGACTCTCTTCTATTTTCCCTATCATTTAGAAATGCACAGGTTTTAGTGTGTTGATTTGCTATTGATATGTAATGTTGTTATTTTAATATGCTACTTTGATTTCAGTCACCTGGTGATTGAGTCATCACAAGAAATCACTGGTGTTCCTTATGCAGACTATTTTCGAGTGGAGGTATGAGTTTTACTTTTCCTAAGGGTCTGATTTCTCGTTAGAAATATACTCCCTGTGGTTATCTACTTCTGGTTTTTGATTAGAATTTATTTCAAAACTGCACTTGCCTCTTATCGTTAGGGTGGTTCCAATTCATGCTAGATGACTGATTGACATATATTGGTCACAAGGAAATACCACATAGGTGGAAACGTAAAAGGTAGACATGGCTCTGAAAGCAAAGAAAGAACCTTAGAAAACTATCTCCCCCCCCCTTTTTTTTTTCCAACTATGCCACTGTTTTTCCTTCACACATTGCTATCATATTCGCAAACGACCATTGCTACACTTCTATAATCATCAGTCACTCCATTGCACACCAGCCCAAGGGGTCATTTTTCTGGGATATACGGGGCTAGATTTGGTGGAATAAACTTGTGTAAATGTTTGATGGTCTTCAGTGCTTAATCTAATTCTTTTTCAAGGATCCACTAGATTTGGGGCTTTTTGGTATTTCCCATTTCCTCTCCCCCTGTCTCACCTTGGCGGCTTTTCACTGTAATTTTGTGTTCCATAACAAATGCTCCTTCGATTTTGCTTTGTTTCTTTTGGACTACATTCAACCTTATTTGGGTATATCGACTTAGCGGTCGTATTGTAAAGATCTAATAATTGAATTTAAGTGTTACCTGCTACTTAATTAAGTGGCTAAACTTCTTTATCAAAAATAAAAAATAAAAAAAAATAAGTGGCTAAACTACTAAAAAGAATTTAATGGGGGCTATCAATCACTTCCACCTCAATTGCCACATGGAAGAAATCCTGTAATACCTCATTTATTGCTCTTATCCCTAAAAGGAAGAGGGTGATAAAGCTTAGGGATTATAGACCTATTAGTCTAATAGGGAAGTGTGCACAAGATTGTGGCCTAAGCACTAGCAGAGAGACTGAAGGGAGTCATTGGCAAACTGATATTAGAACAACAAAGTGCTTTTCTTGAGAACAAACAAATCACAAATGCATCCTTGATTGCTAATGAGGTTCTGGATTGGAGAATAAAAAGTGGTGAACTAGGTCTACTATGCAAATTAGACATTGAAAAGGCCTTTGACCACTTGAGTTGGCCCTTCCTAATTGAAATCCTAAGACAAATGGGATTTGGAACTAGGTGGATATAATTTTGTATTTCAAATGTGAAATACTCCGTGCTGTTAATAGAAGCTTAAGGGGCAAGGGGATCCTCTCTCCCCTTTCCATTTCGTTTTGGCAATGGAAGGTCTCACGCAGATGCTAAGTAAAGCAAAGGAGCTTCAGTGGATAAAAGGTTTTCAGGTGGGCAGTAATCCAGTTGACTCAATCAACTATATGCAGATGATACACCGATATCCTGTGATGCTGAGAGGTCTCAGGTCATAAATTTCAACCTCATTCCACTCCTTTATGAAGCTTTAACAGGCTTGCACATTATCATGCTCAAGATTACTAGCTATCCTGTCAACGAGGTTCAGAATTTGGAGATATTAGCATAAGCTCTAAGCTGCAGAATTGGTGCCTTACCCACACATACCTTGGGCTGCCTCTTGGGTGCAAAATTCAAATCCACTGTAATCTGGAATGGAGTGACAGAAAGAGTGGAAAAAATGGCTTGCAATATGGCAAAT
This sequence comes from Solanum tuberosum, assembly GCF_000226075.1. NCBI lineage: Eukaryota > Viridiplantae > Streptophyta > Magnoliopsida > Solanales > Solanaceae > Solanum > Solanum tuberosum. The sequence continues at coordinate 1,290,813 of NW_006239021.1, forward strand.
GCTATACGCTATCGGGGGGGGGGGGGGGGGGGGGTGGT
>NW_006239021.1:1291131-1297054 GCF_000226075.1 Solanum tuberosum
TGTTGGTGGCGGGGGGGGGGGGGTAGTGTGGTTGATAGCATTCTATGCCTACATTATGTCATTATATTCTATGCATCTTCTGTCTTAAAACAACTGCACTGTTTAAGGAGGAGATTTTTATGGGAAAGCAACAGCGAGACTCGCAAATGCCATTGTCCTTCAACCAAAAGATGCTGGAGGACTTGGAATCGTAAATCTTGAACTACATAATGAAAGCTTGCTAATGAAATGGTTTGGACAACCAGATAGATGCTAGTTACTATAAAAAGATCATTATTGCCAAATTTGGAGCTTAGAATCATTGAAGTCCAAAGGGATAGCACATATCCTCATGGTGTTGACCCCTGGAAACATATCAACAGCTTCCATCAAGCCCGATTTCAGAACATATCCGTTAAAGTTGACAATGGTTTGAATGTGCAATTCTGGGGAGATAGGTGGACTGGAAACTAACACTTGAGGACTCTTATCCTGGCTTATTCCTTATTGCCAGCAACCAGGATTCATCTGTGGCTCAAGAGAGGACAACATATGGAGACCTTTACTAAGAAGGAACCTAAATGACAGGGAGATCATTGATCTGATAACTCTTCTAGCCACTTTGGATACTTTCACATTCACAGATCAGGAACAAGATAAGCTCTTATGGGGAAGCTCAAAGTAGGGGAAGTTCACAGTCAAATAAGGTTAGGATGTTTTGTGTTCTCAAAATGGTGTTCTTGAGGAAAGTCCCTGGAAACATATCTGGAGAACCAAAATGCCACTCAAAGTCTCTTGCTTTACCTGTACAGCTCTTAGGGAAGCAGTTTTAACTCAAGATAACCTTTGTAAAAGGAAAATTGCTCTCGTAAACAGATGTTATTTGTGCCATCAAAGCCTAGAGATTGTCAATCACTTACTTCTTCACTGCCCTCTTACTTCTGAAATCTGGAATTCCTTCCCATCTACTTTTGGACCTTCCTCAGACCATCAAGGAAGCTTACACTAGCTTTATTTTTTGGAGAGTTGACAAAACCATCAAGAAGGTCTGGGAAATGATTCCTTTAGTCTTCTTTTGAGTTGTGTTGAATGAAAGAAACCACAGGTGTTTCGATGGGATGTCAATTCCAACTCAAGCCCTGAAAGCTTGATGCGTAGTTGTTTTGTTTAGCTGGAATTTTCTTACTCCTGTTAATAGCATGGACATTTTTTTGAACTTAGTTAGCTCCATGGTACTAGACTACTAGTATAGCTTTTTTGTAATAGAGGCTAACAGTTTGTTTTTTGCTTCAAAAGCCCACTGGCTTTTGCTTTTGTAATTTGGGACCTTCCAGTTGCCATATATCAATGACTACATCTTACTTCATCTAAAAAAATATTTTCTAAAACTTGAAATATCAAATGACCCCGGTATTTTGTACAATACAATTCAAGCACAAGTGGTTCGTCCTCGCAGCTATAAGACTCTCATACCTTGAAGGGCCAAAAGTTGGTTATCGTTTTTTTTTTGGAGGCAGGTTGGAGGTTGATTTGTTGGTGAGAAGGACAGTTTGAGTTGTTGCTGTTCTCTCACTTCATTTATTTTATTTCTTTGTCTCGGGGAGGACAGGGGATAGAATGTGAGGAGGTGACAAGAGTGATGGCTGTTGGTTGTCCGCACCGTTCTGTTTTGCTAAGGACACAAATGCAACTTTTCTTGATAAATTATTGAAAGGATTTTTATCTTTAAGTTGACCCATAAGGGTAATTTATCCCAAAAGGGGGTTAGTGTACAGAGCTATAATTTAAAATTTAAAGAACCAAGGTAAGAGCTAGGCCCCTAGACGAGAGCCTCTTGAACATGGAATAGGCTGTGCAAGAGTGTCAAATTGCCACTTGACATTTGACTTGGTAGGATTTGGAAGCAATTGCATGAGTGCGCAATGTGAGTGTTGTCTTGGGCTAAGTGCTCTTGCTGACACTTGGGCAGTGCAGCTGCACCAAGGTGCCTGTGGAAGGCAAGACAGCCTTGGGATATTATCAAGCAAAAGAAGGCAATGCTGGCACCAAGGCAAGTGAAAGGCATGCGCATGTCGGTATGTGCGAGGCAGGCGTAGCAAGACGTGTGTGGCATAAGTGTCAAGGCCTTCTCACTTGGCGCCAAAGTGAGCATATTGGCCATAGGCATGCCTGGCATATGGGCGGTTCCAAGCAAATATTATTCTAATCCTTGGTGGCACAGTCTGAATGCGGGCATGTGTCAAAGTGCCACAGTTGCACCAGATGGTTTCTGCTGGATTGTTGAAGACCCTTAAACATAGATCAACAGTTGGGGTCCTCGGGGATGTCAACGGCATGATAATAATGTATTAGCATCTTCCAGGTGTTTCCTTGTTCCTTGTAACTTTCATTGGCTACATAATGGCCATGTCTACTTGTCCGCCATGGCAATTAGTGTTGTATCGTGCTGCAGGATGAGAGTTGGTTACTCGTAAGTTCCTTTTGTGTTGAGATTAAAGCACAGTTGGGCATGTACATTGCCTTGTTCTTCAATTTAATTTAAAGTCCCAAATGAAAAACTATAAGTGGAAGGTTGAGTCAAGTGACTAGATACCGTGTAAGATTTTTTAGAGGGAGGATATCCCTGGGACAGTCAGATTATTAACAACTTTCATCAAAAAGAAAATATCTCTGGTACAGTAACTGTAGTTTATCAGTTCATTGAAAATCTAACTGAATCTTATCAAAATTAATTCTATTTGAATAACCAGCTATTTTTACAGAATTGCCGATTCTTATATGATGCTTGAATATGAATATAAAAGTAAGGATATAACCACGAGAAGAAAATATCTATGAGCGAAGAAGAGCAGATACTTTTCCGCTGAGCATTTGTTCTTGATAACATTATTGAGTCTATAGATCTGCGTAATTGGTGTGTGTTTCACATCTAAGCCTATTCTGTTGCCTACGTTAACTGTAATCCCCAGTGTTCTGTCTGCCCATTATATTTTCTAGAAGTATTGTAGACTGTCAAACAATGTCTTCTTTTGACCACAATTATTTTGAATATGTTTATGCTTTAGGATTCCTTTTGTTATAAGAAGTGTGTGTGTGTGTTGGGGAGAGGGGGCTTATCATTGTTGGTTATGTCGAAATTTTCTTATTTATTCTTTGTGGCTCATAATCTGTCTTTTACATTAGGCTTTTTGGGACGTAGAAAGGGATGGGGATGGACCCGAAGGAGGCTGCTGTATGAAGGTGTACCTAAATGTGGTATTTACAAAGAAAACTATATTTAGAGGTGCACATCCTTATTTTATTCCTCATATTCCTTCTTTAAGTTTTAGTTCTGTAGTTTCCAAAAGAAATAGCAGGTGTAATATTTTATTCCTCATATACCTTTTGAAGTTTAACTTCTGTAGTATACAAAAAGAAAGAGCAAGTGTGATCAAATCTTGCTGCAATGTTAGGAGGCACTGAATTCTGGGCTTGGGTATCATGCTTTTATTATTTCCCCCCCTCCTCCTATGCAGGGTTTTTCTCCAACTCATCAATAAGTTATTAGTTTCATGAAGATATCTTGCCTTCTCCTCATCTTCAAAAAATCGAGCTTTTGGTGATAAATTAATCAAATGTTTCTATATGCTTATAGGCCTCTTTTATTCAAATGGCTTCTTCTTTATATCTCTTTATTGATTTATTATTTGGCTCATAAGAAAATTTTGGTTGGAGCATGAGAAGATGATGATTATATAAGTCAGTAAATAGAGAGAAGAAGTAGAAAACAAGAACTACTGGTATCAATACAATATTAAACTAAAAGCAACTGCGCTCAAGGGCCACCTAGGAGTGCGAGACATTGTATTGTGTCAATGTGGAAATTGAAAAGAAATGGCCTACGAGTGTGAGACATTGTATTGTGTCAATGTGGAAATTGGAAAGAAATGCTTGATTGTCGCACATTCCAAATTATTTCAGAGACCATTACAATCCCAAAAGACGTTTTTCCCATATCTTGGGCTCTCCTTATCTAGGAAGATGTGTCTAGGATCTGGTAATCTATGATTGCTTCTTTTGGTCGGCCTGTATTAACCTGTGCTTTAGCAGGCATATTATCTAACTTGATATTGGAATCTGGTTCTTTGTTTTTTCTAGAAGCACAAAATGTGGTTCCCTTTCACTTTGGATTCTTCTTGTCATAGTCAAATTTGATGAAGCTGGATAAACAAGACACATATTGCCTGCTTGTCAGTGCTTGATAGATTAGTCAAATTATTTCATGTGCTTAAGTACACTTATGTTGATAGATTCGTTAAAATGTTGTTCCATTGATGGTACATAGGACTTATCCTTTCAGATTTTATTTGTTGATCGTTCTGATTTTGACTGTGAAATATATAACCATTTGCTAGTGCCCTTCCTTCAATTGAACCTTAGTTGTATTTGGTACATCTTTTTTAGTAAGTAATTTCCAAGAGTTTATCTTATAAAGTAGAGGAATTATCTCACAACTTGGGAGCATCTCAATTGAAAAAACACATAGTAGCATCACGATTATTTTTTTGAACAGGTAACATTTTTGTATATTAATAACAAACTACACAAAGGGTGTGTAGTCCCCCATATTTACATCCAGATGAGCAGAAAAATGAGCTCCTAGTCCTTAATCTTCTCATAAGGAATCTAGTACATCAAAAATTGATTCCGACTCTTCCCTTAAGCTATGTTTTTTACACCAAAAAAAGAAAAGCCGTAAACATTTCATCTTTAGTTTCTTTATACTAATGGCTTTGTCTTCAAAACAAACTTGGTTTCTTTCTCCCCACACAGTCCACCGAATGCAAGCTGGGTCAATTTTCCATCTCTCTTTCTGATTGGAAGGATTGGTATCACTGTTCCAGCATTGCAGCACCTCAGAATGCTGTTCCTGGCATAGTCCAGCTAATGCCCCTCAAGTAAATGAAAATCTTCCACAACTGGTCAGTCCAACTGCAGTGAGGAAAGAGATGATAGATTGTTTCTGCTTCCTTATCACAGAGAAAACACCCTGAGCAAAGATTTAAACCTCTCCTCGTGAGTTTAACTTGTATGAGTACAATTTCTTTAGCTAGCAACCAAGAGAAGCATGCAACTTTGTGGGGGATCTGAACCCTCCAGATCATCTTCCAAGGCCAAGTCCCACTCTGATTGTTTGAGGTTGTGAATACCATGGATGATGTTTTCACTGTAAATTTGTTTTGCTTTCCTTAACCATATCAAGAAATCTGGCTCAGTTGATGTTCCTTTGAACTGTTGTAAAGTTTCAAAAAAGCTTGCTAGTCTATCAATTTTCCAATCATTTAAAGCTTCTGAAACTCAAGCTCCACCCCATTTCACCCCAAACCATTTCAATTGTTGAGTTTTCTTGTTGATTGAGGGAATATCTGTCCTTGTTCTATCCACTTATCATTCCATAGATCTACTTTTTTTCCATTACCAATGCTGAACATGGTTTTTGCTAGCAATTTGGGCCACAAGTTCCTTATGGATTTCCAGAGATTGACTCCATACGGACTATTGCTCACTTTGGTATTCCATCTTCCATCCAAACCATATTTCTCCCTGATTACCTTCTTCCGTAATGGCTGGTCATCTGAGTTGAAGTTCCATAGCCACTTCATCATTAAACTCTGATTCTTTATCTTCATATTCTTAATTCCAGCACCTCCATTCTTCTTGCTGGTTAGACAAGACTCCCAATTGACAAGATGTATTTTATTCTTCTCACTGTTCCCCTCCCCAAAGAAGTTCATTCTTAAGGAATCCAACCTTTTCATCACGATTTGTATAACACATACCACAAGCAAGGTAAGGACCGATGAAAATGGTTGGGAGTGACCAATCACCATGTAGATTTTGCGGAGGTAAGGTCTTATAATAACCCCCTTCCTGTATGTATTGGATGCCAATATCCGTGCCTACC
>NW_006239021.1:1298419-1324575 GCF_000226075.1 Solanum tuberosum
CCCACAAAGACAAAAAACAAAATAAAGCATTCTGAAACAAAAGAAAACAGAAATAGAGGTTGGACAGTTGTTTTATGTCAAGATGAAAAACTTCGATAGATGAAGCATGGGAAATTTCCTTTATTTGTGATATTGATTTGTAAGACCCTGAGCAGGATACAGCTATTTGCTGGCTATCTTCCTTCAGCCTTAGTTGTGTTTTATCAGATTATGTTTCATCTTCTTATCATCCAGTGTATGTCCTTTAAGAAGGAATTATCTGTTGGCAAGGGTTATTATGAGGATCAAAGCTATACTTTTTGTTGCCCAAGTTGGAGTTCAAAGTGGGTTAATCTAAAGATTCCTCATTAGGATCTAGGATATTATAGAAATTTGGGTTGGGTTAGGCTCTTTAAAGTGTGTTCCCGTGCCCTCAAACTATTGACATGATGGAAAAACAGATAATGTTTCATCACATGGCATGACATGTAATGACGGAAAATGCAGCAAGAAGTTTTTCACCTAACGACATGACATGTGTAGCAGTTTTGGCTAATGAGTATTGACATATCAAAATTTGAGCAGGGTGAAATACAACAGTAATTTCTGGAAATGTTGTGGGTTTGATGTGCATTTTACTATACTTTCGTGTCCTGTTGGTTGTTATTCAGAAAGTTCAAATATGAATAATTTTTTTTAGAACAGGTAAGATGGTGTATTATATCACAGTATTATGGAAGCCTGGCACTAAGCTAGTGCCAGGATAATTCGCAACCCTTCTGTACCAAAACAAAAAGAAGGTTTTCTCTGGAATGAGCTCCTATTCCTGTAGTGAATCTATGAACTCAACATGTTATTTTCATCTTTAACATTTTTGCATTTTGTAAATTACACCAAAAGGCCAAAAGCCATAAGCAATTGGATGTAATCTTTGGAACAGTCTTCGTTTTCCGTTCGAGGCATCTAGCATCCTTCCATATAACCCAGCAGAGACATTTTGGCAGTGTCTTCCATACTTTTTGCACTGACTTCTGTAATCCTTCAACCCCCCAGCTTGTCAATAGATCATTCATAGTGAATGCCACTACAAAATGAACTCTAAATAGATTGAGAACAAGCCCAAATCAGCCTTGACGCAGGGCACTGTATAAAAAGACAAGTGCTGCTTTCCTCTGCACTGTTACACAAAAAACATCTGCGGCAAATATATAGTCCTTTCCTTTGGAGGTTTGCTTGAGTGAGTCAAGCATCATGTGAGGCTAGCGACAAAAAATAGCTGATTTTATAGGGCAGTTACAACTTCTATAATTGCTTCCAAAGCCAAACTGTGCTTCTGGACCCCCTTCACTGTTAAGAGCCTTGCAACAGGAATAAACTGAGAAGTGTCCAGTGTTCTGTGTCATCCATAGTATAGTGTCAGATACTTCTTCATTCAATGGTACCTTCTCTAGATCATGCAATAGTAGAGCTGTTCTCAGAGCTTCCCAATCAAAACAATTTCTGCAAAGCTCTAACCACTAATTATTTCCATTCCAAGAATCTGAGACTAAACTACCTGCATTCGAAGGAACCTGTCGATATCTTAATACTTGATACGGAGTCATTAAGGGGGCGTGTCCTATCCAAGCGTCTTGCCAAAATCTAGTGTGTCTACCATTACGAAACTTGATCTTTGTGTTTTCAACAAAATCACACCATAAGCTAGATATATGCTTCCAAAGGCCTAAACCATGAGAATAGTTAAATAGGACCAGTGAACCAGATGCTTTGTTCTCCAAATTATTCAGATATGATCCTTCTCCACTAGCTCTCATTTTCTTTTCCATATCTCCATAGTCGTTTCATCAATAAGCTATTGTTATGGACCTTCAAGTTTCTGATGGCGAGATCTTCTTTCAAGAATCACATTGTCTCTCACTTCATCAAATTAATAGATCCTCTTATCTTTGTTACCACCCCCACAAGAAACTCCTCCCAACTTTATCCAATCGGTTTCTCACACAGACTGGCAAAGGAAATATGGACATAAGACATGTAGTTAGAGAATCCAAAACACTATTGATAAGTACCACCCTACACCCAAGAGATAAGTACTGTCTTTTCCACATAGCAAGTCTCTTTTCACATCTCTCTCAATCTCTTTCCACACATGTTTCTCCTTATACCTAGCCGCCAATGGCATTTCCAGATCTTCTGTGGGTAGTTCGCCAATCTGACAACCCAAAACATTTCCTAATCTAGGTAGGTTTTGCTCCCCATTTACTGTGAACAGAGAGCTTTTTTCCAGATTTATCTCAAGACCAGAAATCATTTCAAAAAGTAGTAGGATCATCCCTAAGATATTTCAATTGCGAAAGTCCTCAGTCTCACATAATATAAGCGTATCGTCTGCATACTGTATGTGGGAGATTTTCACTCCAGTTGACACAATGATATTTATTACTGAACCTTTTCTCTGAACACTTCTGGATTAGACACTTCATTGATATCAACAGCTGAGAAGTTTTCATGCTTAATGGACGAGTGTCAGTTTCTGATCTTTAGCACTTGAAATTTAAGCCCCGACTCTCCATTTCGTGACCCCATCAAAGAGTTAAAAATTGTGACGGGAGCTAGAAAATGAGGTTGTGGAGGGGGTAGGTATTGTATCTTGCACATATCGTGGGTAGCTAGCTGTGTATCCTTGTTAGTTTGGCTGCTTAAGCAGTTACAGAAAAAAGGTAATTTATGATGTTCACCTTACAAGAACTTTTGTGTCGCTGCTAATTGCTTGGGAATCTCTGCAGGGAAGATAGTGCAGTCTACAATTGATGAATGTCGAGCATTGTATGTCACATGGATTGCCCTTGTATATTCCTCTTCCTCTACAATTTCTTCTATTTTCAGTTTGCAGGATCTGTAAAGCAGATTAAAAGATTGATGTGGGTTTTTATTTCAGGCGCATGATGAACTGTTGAAGCAAAAGAAGTTAGAGAAGGAAAAAGGTAGTGCTTCTGGAAACCTCTTGTATCACACCTTTGGCTATTTTATATGTTGGGCTATACATTCTTTGGTTCCAAGCTCATGTTATCTGATTAAATTATTCTGTCAGCTGATGGTCAAGCTGCTATTGTGGTAACAAGTGCTCAGCCGAAAAAAATTTATGAACATGTAGAAAACTTAGATGAGACAAGTAATGAAATCAGGTCACAAATACCGCCGCTCAACCAGCAAGCTGCTGATAGCAGTACTGTGTCCATAACTTCCTTGTGTAGAGATTTCATGCTCAAGTGTTCATCATCTTTGAAATCTCAGAGCCATGTTTCCATTCTTATAGTGATCACCATTGCTGTGATATTGATTCTAATGCAGGTATGTTTCTCAATTTGCACTCTTTATCTGAGAACTATGTTTTAACGAAATTGTTACCACAGATTGTTCCTCTTATGATATTAGTGTTAAAAATAACCGAACACTGTAAACTTATTTTTGGTCTCATTCTTTTTCTTGCTTTTCTGTTTAGCATCAGATACTCTCTGTAAACTAGTCTTGGCTCAGCGGAATTCACCTTTCAATGTTTAAGATAGCAATGCAGACACCCCGCCCTTACCATTTTAATTGATATGGGTTGACTTTCAAGGTTTTAACAGATAATTGTATTGGTCTTGTAAAGGAGTTAAAATAATTTGAATTGTGAGGAAGTGTAAAATGGTAAACCAAATTAATTTTTGAAATAATATAGTAGCATTTTTTGGCTATGTTGCTCGGACTCTTCAAAAATGTTATCGGGTGTGTGTCAGATCCTTCAAAAGTAGTACATTTTTGAAGGATCCAACACGGGTGCAGCAACATTTTTGGAGAGTCTGAGCAACTTAGTTTTTTGGCGACCCAAGGTATATGACCTAGTGTTCAATGAAGTGGGATGAGGACAATGAGATCTCGGGTTCAAATTCTAACGGAGGCACTGATTTTCCGCATTTGCCTTAGCATTGGGGGATAAATTTTCTCAGTATCTATGATGGGTGGAGGTAACACGTACTCGGTGAATTAATTGAAGTGCGCGCAAACTAGCCCCGACACCAACATCATAAAAAATAAAATAAAATAAAGTAGCTTTTATTGAAATGTTACTTGCACTTTGGTTACTTCTTTTTCTTGATTGCTTTGGACTGTTTTTCCCTGAGCAGAGGGTTTATCGGAAACAGCCTCTCTACCTCTGAGGTAGGGGTAAGGTCTATGTACCAGTGTGTATGTTGTTATTTGAAGTGAAGGGGAAAAAAGTTAAACATATCAAAGTTCGAAATCATTGTTTTGACAAATGAAGGTAGAAACTTGGTCAATAAATTGAGACGAGTAAAGGGAGTGTAATTAGCTGAATGTTACAGGAGTGTAACAACTTTAGTTTTCAAAAGTAAGTTAAGGGCCCACTTTGAAGGGAATGACCAGGTGATATTCTAGTATATTTGCTCTGGCCATCTTCTATAAATATAGTTAGATGCCTGCCCTTTTCCACCTTGTTTTGATGTCTGTCTTCTGGAAAACAGGTCAAAAACTAGTGTCAAGAGCTTCAAGCCCAGTCTGGCTTTTGTTTCACTATGTCAATTTTCGTCATTGCTCTAACTTTCTTGTTACATTGTATGTGTTACATTGATTTTTTTCTGTTATGAGTTAATTGGTTTCCACGTATGATGGATCTGCAATAAATTGACCCCTTGATTGTGTAGTCAAGATGATGAAAGATAAATTTACTGATTAATCTTTTTGTCTCATCAAACTTTGTTGCAGATGAGCATACTCGTGTTGTTAGGTAGACCACAGCACGTCCAAGTGATATCTCAAGGGGACTCTGCAAGTAGCATGTATCGTCTAGGAGAGACGGGTGTTGATATACTAGGTTTTCTGGATAAAAAGATTAATCATCTAAAAGATGAGATGTTTATGGTCGAAACACTGCTTGGCAAAATGCAGCAGGAGCATACACTTCTAAAGACACAACTGAAAGAGTTTGAGCACCTACGGAAGCTGCAGAAAGGATAAATGAGCTGTGTACATAGATGCTGCTACTTCTTTTGCCCATTTTTATTTTCTTTCTTTGGGTGAAAGTCTTGCATGTTGTACATTTTTCTTATTTTGTGTTTTGGACATTCATGTACATCTTCAATAACTACATGATTGTACTATCTACGTAAATGGTAAAATAATTGTAATTATGTAACAAATACAAGCCCCCTAAGAGCCTTTGTATCATGTATTGAATAATCTTTTATTGAGAATGGTAAAATATCCACACTATGATTTGAATAATTATGGAAGTAGGACCTATGGGCCTATTTGGAAAGTCATCCTAGTAATTGGATTTTAGTGTAATTGAGTGTATGTCTTGTTTGGTTGGTCGTGTAATTACATTGTCAATAGATAATTGAATGTAATTGGCAGGGTGTAATTACACTCTCCAATTCACAGGGGAGGCTGTGAATTGCTGGTAATTTCAAGCTAATTATTTTTTAATTTCTTCCTTAAATTTCTATTTTTATTTTTTCGTTTTAATGTATTTTTATTTTTATTGATTGAAATTCTTTTTTATTTTTATTGTTCTAATATTTTCTAAAAATATATATTTTTTATATTTCATTTCCTTCTTATTCTTAACCTTTACTTCGTGTGATTCTATTATCTAAAACAAATCATTAATATAATTTTGGTAGTATTTTAATTTTTAAATTAAAGTAGAATTCATTTTTGAGTAAAGTTACGGACTTACGTTTTCCTTTTCTTTTAAGTCATATTCATGTATGTTATGTTAAATTTTTTGTTTTGAATTTAGAACTTATGTTATATTTTCAACTTCATTTGTTGTAAGAGTATTGACTCGATATTTTACATTGCAAACTACTACTTTTTAAAAAAAAAGCTAGACTTGATAGATTATATTTTTTGTCAAATGTTTTATAATTTTATGACATTATATATATAATATTAATTTTTTTTGTCAAACATGCATTTCATGATATTCACAGAAATTCTGTATTGTTAGTTTTTTATAATTAATTTAATTAAAATATACTAAATTAATTATGTTTTATAATATTAGTTAATATCATATGTTTATTGATTAATATATTTTCAAATGACTATATATATCTTAAATATTCAATTTAATATAATTTATAAAGGCCTTTATTTGTCTAATATAATTTTTTAATTTTAAATAATTAATTTTTATTTTTAAAATTCAATATAACCTTATGATTACACTTGTTCAACCAAACAGTACATGTGTAATTACACTGTGACAAACAAACATATAGTGTAATTAGTAGATTGTATAATTACTAGACTGGTACTTACTATCCTAGTAATTATACCAATTTCAATTACCACGTGAATAATTTTGAATATTAAATACCGTAGGCATGAAAATTATATGTTCTAAACGGTGAGAATTGTCAAATTTGTCCTTATACTATGTAAAATTAATATGTGGTTGGAGTAAAAAATATAATTATGAGGCTAGTTGAATAAAATCTTTCGATTTCTGCTAATTCTCTTCTTGTTGTACCATGTACATGACGGTAGCAGTGAAGTGTTGTCAGCGACAACTGTAGTTAAGAAAATACTCAACAACGACTGTTGTTAAGGATACACTCAAAGATCGAGTAATCCAACTTGATGGCAAGGTTGATCATTTGGACAGACAAGTGTAGACTATAACAGAAATGCAGAATCGTTGGACTAGAACGCTCGACCTCAAGGAATTTTTCATGCCTCAATTTTATTTTTCTTTCTTCTCAACAAGAATGAATGTAAAGAATGAGGAGAAGAGTTTATAGAGAGATTTTTAGTAAAATAGTTTTAGGAAATTAACACTTTTTTTTGGATGGTTATTACTTATTGTATTGTATTGTTAGTTTAAATACAATGTTTATTTTGATTGTTACTTAAATTTTATTGTATCATATTGTTTAAATTCATTGTTAGATAACGATGAAAATATCGTAATGACCGATTTGGTGTGATCGTGTCGTTATCATAATTTTTTCTCATTTTATCTTTATTATTCAATAATCATATTTCGTCTTTTATCCTATCTTTTCATAATAACTTTATCCCATACCCTACTTTTTTTCCCTAGGTTTATAATTCAAATTATGAATGTGTGACATTATGCAACGATGAAAAACGATGCAATCTATCCAAACACTGTGCTCATTAAAATAATATAATACAACACAATATATAATGAAATAATACGCAACAACCATCCGAACAAAGCGTTGGAAAAGTCCACTTTCAACTCTATTTTCTTTACTTCATTACGTGCAAGTTTTTTAATATCTGAAAAAAGTTCGAAAATACCATAAAGCAAAACAAAACCTTCTCCTTTTTTTTTTTTTAACAAGTAGCTCCTTGAAAATAAAGGGTTAAATACTGAAATTAATTTAATATGGACTAAATTTGTCTTTGTTGAACATAAAGTATAGTTAAAGGAGCTCCACCATATATATATTTTTGTGTACAAAGTTAGCAACGCTCACCACCGCCTTTGCCACAGAGCCAAACATGGCGGAAGAAGAAGAAATAGTGGGAGAAGTAGAAGCATTACAAGCTGTTTACGGCGATGATTGCTTACTCCTACAAACTTATCCTCCTTCGTTTCATCTTCATATCAAGCCTCGTACTGCCGATGATTCTTCTCAACAGGTTCTTTCTCTTTCCAACCAAAATTATTTCGATTCTTCAAACAGCTGATTGATCTTTGTGCTGAAATGCTTGCAATATAATTTTGTTGTGTCCTGGGACTTTTGTTATGAGAATTGGGAGTTGGGGGCAGCGGGCAAGTTTTTTTTTTTTGTTTTTTTTTGTTAATGAATCTGGCGCTAATTTGGTAATTGTGATAGGAGAATGACATCTTAAAATCTACTAGCTATTGAGCAGAGAACTGAATGTGTATAAACCCCAATTTGAAAACTGCTACCTCTCTATTTCTGTGTATCATTCTTGCATTGTGGTTACACTACAAGTCCGATCCTTCAAGTAGAATCTCCCAAATAGAGCAGCAAAAAGCTCCCAAAACAGAATTTTATAAAAGAAGGAAAAAAATGTATGATGGAAAAAGAAATACGAGAAAATAATTTTTTTGATATGGAAAAAGTCCATTCATCATCAAAATGAAAAGAAGTACAAAAGGGAAAAGATCATTTGTCATCAAGACAGGGAAAAGTATAAAGACCTCCAAAATATAATAGGAGGATCTTGCTCTTCACTCTGTTTTAGCTACTTTCTAGATAAGGATAAAGTGCTACATAACAACCCAAAGAATGGGGCCTGGGGCTAATTCTGAAATATTAGGAAATACAATAAGTTATCTTCCACTTAAGCTACAAACACCTTGGAAACTTGTAGTGGAGTAGCAATTTAAGAGCTTTAAGTATCGGTTACAATCATTGTGCATTGATGGTAATATGCCCCTAGTGCCCTTTAAATTCAGATTGCTAATTTGTCATTGCGTGTATAGTTTCCCGTATAATATATCAATGTTTTCTCCAAAGTGCGAAGCATAAAAACACAACAAGGTCCACGGGTCTTGAACCGACAAGCATTTATTGAAGTGCAAGCTTCATTGAAGTGAAACACACATTTTTAGAGATTTAAAAGAAAAAATAACAAATATGATTTCAGTACAAAATAATCGATTTGCACTTAAAATAACTAATTTTAATGTCCCAATACCCCCAATATTTATCAGCTCCTTAAAGCTGAGATTCAAAGAACCAACCGCCTTCCGTTTGGGTCAGTTTGCTCGTCATTATTAGAAGTTCAAACTTCTTTAATTCTACTGGCTTCACCTATAAGGCGATGATCCTCACTTATCGTCGGTTAAAAGTGACAAATCAATAAATTTAATAAAACTGGCTTTCTCATTAGTCATCAGTTATTGGTCTTAATTTCAATATGTTTCTATCGATTTTTTTAAGGGGCAGCTATCTGAGTCTATTTAATTTTGGTCTTCATTCCATCACCTCTTACAATTGGTTTCACTTCTTTTAAGGTTATGTTTATATCTCATTTCTGTGCATCCATTGGAACTGTTTCTTTAAACATTGGACCTCCTAAACTTTAAATTGCTCCTCCATATTCTTTCAAAATTTAGTTTGAATTCCTTCCAAATTTGTCGTCGGTCACCTTCATAAGAAATGATATGTCAAGTGGGAACACAATGTAATCCAGATATATCGTTAATTGTGGGGAAATAAAGGGGAGAGGATAAAGGAAATGTAACTTGTCAAAAAAAAAGGAAAAGAAGAGGAGGATATGCCAGAATTCAGTCAAGGACTACTTTATTCTCCACATGTAGTTACCACCTACCAAAATGTTTTATTTTTTCCGCTGCGGCATGGAGGCAAGCATACTTGAACACCTCATATGCAGCACTGTCAAAGATGAAAAAACATTGAAAAGTGCCTAAAGTTTGCTGGTCTAAGTGCAAAGCCCTATTAAAAGAGGGATTTAGAAAAAAATGAACAAAAAGAAAATATAATTCCAGAATAAATAATGCTGAACACATACAACAATTATAAGAACAAGGTAAATGAAAAATCTGAAATTAAGTGAAATTTATGAAGTAAAAGCACGTAATTAAGTTCAAAAACCAACACAAGGTTAGATACTAAAAGAGTTCTTAATTCTGGTCAAGTGACTAGTTTCTTAGATTAAAATTTTAAATTTACTTTTTATTAAATACAAATCTATTTTTTTACCTGTAATTTTAATGTTTATATGAAGCCCTTAGAAATGGGGCACACCTTTACACCTTGATACCTATGCTGAAGTGTGTTTAAGCAAGGCAAAGTGGTCATCTTGAGCATCAAGTAGCTTCAGGGTTAACATGGTTGAAATAAGTCTTTGACAACGCTACAGTAACAACTATGTTTCAATCCAAAGAGAGACGGAGTCAGCTATATGACCTGACCATCTTTCCATTTCAGCTCGTTACAGATATGCCTTTGACAACAATACTTTATGAATTGCCTAGATTGGAAGGTTAAATCATTAGCAAAATTTTCATGTTTAGTCACAATTTGGATAGTGTAAGAAAATGCAGAGGCGGAGTCTGATAGAGAGATTAATGGAGGCATAATATTCTATACAGATGAGATACACGTTTTGAACACAGTGACGAAGAGAGTACTGGTTTAAGAGTAGTTCGTGTTTCCTAAGGCTGTCAATGTTTTCTGATAATTTCAATGGATCTGATGAAGTGGCATTATACTTGACAGTTCTTTTTTTTCTTTTTTTTCTTTGATTTCCTGGTTACTTTTCCTATTGATTATGTTGTATGTTGCTATAGAAAATAGTTTCATTTTCACTTTCTCCTGTGTTTCAGTTTGTGGAAGCAATCATAGGAATCCAGGCTGGTTCAAAGGTACTCTGTCTCCGTGATCTCTCTCTCTCTTTTGAAAACGGTTACATGTTATATCATCAGCACCCAAAAAGGTCTGATTTAATATTTACTAGTACAATCCCCCCTGTAATTCTTACAAGGAGTCAAAAAAGTTGATCAATGATTCAGCATTCCTGATTAAAAAAAATGTCCATCCATGATCCTGCATCTTCTACAAACTGTTCTTTACACCAAAAGATGAAAAAGAGAAATGCCTGTACTCTTGATTTTCTGGGTTGAGCTGCTCTTGCCTTCAAAACATCTTGCATTCCTCTTCTTCTAAATTGTCCACAATATGCAAGTTTGAACATCTATCACTGTGATTTCTTTTTGGGGGTGATGATTGCCATTTGGACCTTGTTGTCTAATTCATCTGTATTTCTGTCATCAAATTTTATGTTTTTTTCATCTGATAGCTTTCTGCAGTCCATACACACTTGTGTCCCATTTTGTTTCTTGGTTAACTACTTCATGCAATAGCCATACTTGTGTGATTAGACAGGTTTCATATTTCTTTCCTGCACTGATATAATTATTTTGGCAGTATCCTGACGAGCCACCTGCTATTAGAATTGTTGATTCCAAGGGTCTTGATGAGCAAAGGCAAAAACAATTGATAAGTTGTATTTCAGAAAGGGCCAGTGAACTTTCCTCATGTCTAATGCTTGTAGCACTTTGTGAGGTAACCATTGCACTGTTGAGATCCAGTTCTGTGATCGATGACAATCCTAGTTAGATTATCCTCGTTTAATAAAACATAGATCCAAAATCTCAGAACTCACGTTATGATGAATAAGAATAACTATATACTTCGGATCTTTTTTTTTATGACAATATACTTCGGATCTTTTTGTCCTCAGTCAAATGAATTCAAAGAACACACTGATATTTTTGCAGCCGATTTAGAGCGTTAATAGAAAAAGGAGCAAAGTAGATGTAGAATAGAGTATTTATAAGGTTCAGTTTCAATAAAGATATTGAAGTTTATTAGGTTCCAGATGCTAAGTATCTGTCATTTATATGTTTTTTTTAAATACAGATCTGTCATTTATATGCTTGATTGATCCTGGATTTTGTTTTAGCTTTATGCTAATAAAAATTCTATTTTTGATTTTATGAATAAGAATTTCATCAGGGACTCACATTTATGAGCTATAACAACAAAGGCAATGTGTTGCTAAATGGTCCAAATAATTGTTAGAATTTCAGAAGTGGGTTTAATTTCCAGAAATTTAATGCTCTGAATGTATCACTAGGAAGCAGTGGAGCGGCTTTCGAGTATGAATCACCCTGATGGAGAGTGTCCGTTGTGCTTGTATCCGTTAGTTGCTGAAGATTCAGGAAGCTCTGAGCCATTTATGAAACTAATGTCTTGTTTTCATTGCTTTCATTGGTAAATTTTGTTGCTAATACCTTTTTATTATGATTACTTTGCCTGCTGGCTGAAAGATGCGTGGTTGCAACTTTAAACTCATTTATTTTTCTTACTGTGCAGTGAGTGCATCATCAGATGGTGGAATTGGCTTGAACTACTAAAAGAATCTGATGCCCCTACAGCTTCTGGTTCTGCTTCATCTTCTGGAAGTATCACGGATCAGGATGGTCCGTTGCAATGAAATTGATGCCTTAGGATTTGAATTGTTTTATAGCATATACTCCTCTTTCATTTTATTCTCCTGCTCCAACTAGATTTAGAAAAGGTTAACTGGATTTTATTGGGAAGCAAAGGTCTTTAGGATAGTTTTCATCCACACACAACAAAAGAAAGAAGGCAAAGAAAGAAATAGGATGATAGATGCATAAAAAAGTTGTGTGGGACCAACCAATTACTTGTGTTGACTGTTGAACCATGTGTGTGTCAACTTTGCTCAGGGACTTGATCTTTTTTATCCAATTTACTTGACTAATGAAATTCTGTAGAAATAATTCATGTATTCACATACTCTCTGCATACCCCGTCTAGTTGCAAGAGTAATAGCACTTTCACTTCATTAGAACAAGTGTTTGCATCATTTAGTTTTAAGAGGCTCTGCATCTACTAACCCAGGGGCTAAGAGGTCCCCTGTCTCTTCATTCTGCAGAGAGGTTGAGGTTTTTATTTGAGCCTTGCTTTTGTCTATATACCAATGATTCAATGATTCAGCTTATTTCCTTCCATTTATCTTCCATATTTTGCTCCTATATCACTCACATTGGTTATCCTAAGTGTTTCTTTTTGCTCGCAAGCTTGGTTGTTAAGGAGTAATTTAATATTTTTGTGTTTCATCATAAAATCCCTCATTTTTTGAGGAGCGGGTAAAGAAATCACTGAATTTTTTATTTTTATGTTTAGGTTTCTAATTTTTAAATATATTCCAGATGAGTTTACAGTTGGGGGTTTTGGGGGTTTTGGGGGACGAACCCAGGGTGAATTTTTATTTTTATCTATGTGTCTTTTTGTGGACATAATATTCCAACATTTCTATTTCCATAGCTCATTATTTATCTTGCTTGGTGATGTGTGATTCAACAGAAGAATCTAGGAGGAAGTGCCCAGTTTGTCGCAAATCTTTTCTTGCAAAGGACATTGAGCATGTGCTTGACTTTGTGAAGACTCAGCATGCTGTGGTAAGTTGCACAAATATCTTCATTTATTTATTAGTCTAAGTCATATCTTTTCTCAAATTTTTAGGTAGGGGAAATACCTTGATTTGCTGAAATATTGTACGAGCTGCTCCTATATATGAAAATTCCTGATTTCAACAAAAATGAGTTCTTCTCCCTTAGTGGGGCAAGGAAACTCCTCACTAGCAAAAAGAATAGCGAAGTCTTGTATAAAACTCCTTGTTGTGAATGTATTTGAACATCGAAATATAGAATGTCAACATATTGGTGGAGTTACCTAAGGCCTTTATAGCTCTTGTGGATGTTCTTATGTATCCGATGTGATTATTATTCGTCTTTAACAACCTCCTCCTCCAATATTTATTTGATGAAAGACTTTTTTGAGAACCAAGTGTTAGCTCATTGATTAGTTTCCGTATCCTCCTTTTTCTTATTGTATTGATCTTTATAAAACTGTGTAGGAATTGTTGGTAATTAATGGCGAGCGAGTAAGAAGGTATGGGTTTGTATACAACATTTGCCAAAGAATTGAGAAACAGAAAAGAAAATAATTTGAGGAGTTAAGCATGACTTTGAGTCTCTAGTTGTTACAATTTGAAATCCAATAGGTCGATTTCTAAATTCACCATCAATTTTTGGTTAATGAAAGATTTTTTTAGCTTTTTAATAGTAAAGATATAGTCTCATTCGAGGTGAATTGCTTCACTCTGCTAAACATGATGCTTTTGTTCAATTATGTCATCCTAAAATTTGAAACGTCTGGGTTTCTTCTATTTGAGAGTGCTGAATAAATGGTAAAAATGTCTGAGACCTTGAGCCGGCAAATAGGAATTTATTGCATCCTGATCCTGGGAAATGATAGTGTTGATGATAATGTAATCCTCTTGTAATAACTGTATAAAAGTAACACATCGGTGTTGCAGTAGCATCACAATCTGTAATAAGTTGGTGTATTTGATGGTCACAATACTTTTTGAATACTGCAGTATTATAGAAATATCTATTCTTGCCTTTCTGTAAAAGAAAGACCCTATTTGAATTTTTGTGCTGAATGATTTTGTGCTCTGTAGCCAGTTGGAGCTCTGATAGAGCACGAGGGCCGATAGACAAAAGTTCAAGGATAGAAATAAAAGGCTGATAGGTCTCCATATGTGTAACCACACTTATGGGTTATGGGGATGATAATGAGGATGATATGTTAAGAGGATGAGACAGTATACACAGCGTCAGTTTTATGTGTGGATTATGGCTCTTGTAAACTCTTTCCTAGTGACTGTTTATGCACGTTTAGTTTCTATATTGAGCTTTGAGAAGTCAAACTGTAAAACCTTTGCCTATTAAATATGGAACAAATAAACTAGGAGATCTGATATGTTAGAGCTGAAACAAAGTACAGTTGGTTAGTGCCCCTGGGTACTAAATAAAGTGTTTGTTTTTTGTGGTGTTACAATGTTTTGTTATTTACATTTGAGGTAGTCTGGAAGATCTGTTGATATCTGCTCACTGTTTGAATCCAGACCTCCAGCAGGTTTGAAGTTAACAATGAGGACAAGATTCTTTCCTCAGACTCGGAAAAATTAAGAAGAGAGAAATTTGATGCAATACTGAAACTCCAGCAAGAGAAGGGCGGCCTAATTGAAATCAAAAAGCATGAAGTGTTGCGGCCAGGTATTTTTCTTCCACAACCTGCTGCATTACCCTCAACAGCATCCACTGAGGAGGCAAAAGAGCAACAAGACAAAGATATGGCAGTCAACTCCAGAACAAATTCTAGTGGTTCCACAAACAAACCTAATACCAGTAGAGGAAGGAACTCCGGCACAAAGAAACACCAGGGGCACAATTCAAGAAAACAAGTTGCTCAAAGTTCAAGAAAACAAGTCACTCAGTGGGTTAAGAAAGAAAATAGTAATGCGACGTGATATGCAATCCTTAAAAAAAAAAAGCTGAAAGGAAAGAAAACCATTGTTTCTTGTCATTATTCATCGGTATGCTGACATGATCAATTCTAATATATCAATGTCAAGCAGGGTTAAGTAGTGGCATAATTTGGGAAATCAAGGAAGTTGGCTGATAGGCGGCATCTACTGTTTATTGCGCAGAGTGTCATGATTGGAAGTGATAAATTTCTCATTTGTAAGATTTCTGTACCTTCTATGATATCTTTCTCCAAGACAAAATATATATTAAAAACTTTTCAAAACAATTACTTCTGTCTTGTTCCAGCTCTTCACCGAGTCTGAGGCAATCTGTGCTTTCACTATAAGTTTTATTGTGTCGATGTGACTGGAGAGATAAGTATGACTGTCCTGCAGATAAGGTATATTTACGGTCTTGGATTGGTGATTTATTGTGTTTTCCTGCACTGGACGTTCCCAAAATGGGAACTATTAGATAAATTCAATATAATAGGCGTTTGTTGGCATCTCAACCTTCCTTCTCCTTTCCGGGCCTATATGAAAGAGAATCCAGTATTTCTTGGTCGTGAATATCTGAATTGATTGTTTGCTGCTAGAATCTTTTTGGTTAGGTATACCATCCTTTAGGTAGATTTTTTGGAGTGACACTAGCAATTTTATTCATCACATATTTGTGGCAACGATGCAACGACGAAGTTGTTTTGTCACCACAATAGCACTATGTAGTTATCATTTCATGCACGTCAAATTAGGTGGTTTAGTGACTCTGCAAAAATATTGCAAAAATATGATACTTGTAGTCTCTATAATTTCACAAGTGGAGTTTGGAAGGAAGGGTACCTTGTGAAGTATATTTGAATGATTCTCAATGTCAACTCTAATCAATACATATTAAGACCAAATGTAGAATGATTAGACATAAAGGAAATTAGCAATATTCCAAATTAGTTTAGCATAAGTACTAGTACTACAACAAAGATTGAAGAATAATTATGAAATACTCAGCATCTTAACTTTCGCCTTTCGGTTAGAAGGGATAATACGTATCGCCATATATACTTAGATGAATATTAAAGATATTTAATATAATAATTGATCTTTTAACTTATCCAATTGAGCTTTTTTCACTTTCAGAACTTGTCAAATGAGAATATAATTAGCATATTTTCGTCTAGTTAACGATAATCTTGAATGATGTCACAGATTTTTTTAAATAATAAAACACAAGCAAGCAGGAATGGATGCACAGTGTAACCTATGGATTCAATAATTCTTCTTCAAATTTTGCCTGTGTTGAGAAATTCATTAAATATTGTGAATTCAGTTGTTATTATTATATTTTAATTCAAGATTTTTGAAGAAACACACATATTTTTAAATCCTAGATGCGCCTTCCTGTATGTCAACATTCTATGAGTCAGATAGATTAAGTTAACCCACAATAGCAGCCTCAAGGATATTCTTACACAATCTTTAGAGTTCTTTATCAAAGTTTTGATGTGAATTCTTTCTTTAATAAAAGGACCTTATGCCTATCTCTCTATCGATAATTTTATCATCCTTCTTGTCAAATGATTGATGGCTTTCACCATTATATATCAAAATATTAGTTATGCTTTGTGTATAATAATATTCATGCGGTGTTTGAAATTTACTAGCTCGATTAATTTAAATTTATACGAATTTATTAAAGAGGAATTTCTAAGACTTGAAGCCCTATCATTATTTTGACATGTTGCTTTCATTAGTTTGATTTTCACCTTTTCTTATTCGTCATCAATATTAAAAATCCAACGTCATCTTTTAGTCACTATTTACACTTTAATCAGATAATACTTATCCCATAAAACTCAATGCACCGTCCGCCCCCAATTCCCCTCTATCAATTAGTCCTCTTTAATTAAAAATTAATATACATATATTCTCCCCCCATAACAACGTAATTTCCTCTTTTAGCTTGGGGAAGAGGGCACAACCAGAAATATTCAAAGTAAATATGTTTAACCGTTACACTTTTAGCACTAAAGATATTTTACTATTAATATTTAGTATTGTTAAAACCACTTTTTATTATTTTACCCAAAAAAACTATATCTTGTGTCATTGTAAATACTGAATTTTATTTAATCGAGTCAATATGGCTTGGTGAGGAAGGAGGGAATTTTGTGATAGTTACATTAACTATAAATTTATGCAAAATGTAAGTATATATAGTATACAAAATGTACAACTAAAGTATACAAACTAGCGCTGCAAATTGCGACATAATGCGCTGCCCAAATCAACTATTTCTAACCAACAAATATTTTGGAATAGTACTGCCTAATACTTGGCAGTACTATTCCACGTCTACTCTAAATTTGAGTACTACTACTCATCGGATCATCAAAATTAGTAACTCCTGCCACCCCGATTCGAGTCATTGCCTTGTTTTTAACGATAAAGACAAACTCGGAGAGAAGTGGATGGAGTTTCAAGGAATCAAGAATTGGGACGGTTTGCTTGATCCACTAGACGAGGATCTTCGCGGGGAGATCTTAAGGTATGGAGAGTTTGTAGAAGCAGCCTATGGCTGCTTTGACTTTGACACGTCATCAGCCACGTATGCAACTTGTCGGTACCCGAAACGTTCGATGCTGATGCAGTGCGGACTAGGACGGAGCGGGTACAAGGTAGTAAAAAACTTGTATGCCACGTGTGCTGTTCAAATGCCACGGTGGATAGAGAAGTTCCCCAATTTGAAGTCGCCGCAATCCAGCTGGATTGGTTACGTGGCGGTATGCGATGACGTGGACGAAATTACCCGGCTAGGTCGCCGTGACATTGTGATTGCTTATAGAGGTACTGCCACTTGTTCGGAGTGGCTTGAAAATTTACGTGCCACATTGACTTGCTTACCAGATGACATGTCACCTGATGAAAATAGCGAACCAATGGTACAAAGTGGACTCTTGAGCATGTACACTACGAAAATTGAAGGTCATATTCCAAGTTTACAAGAAACAATTAGAGAAGAAATTATCAGCATTCTCAATAATTATAGTGATGAATATTCTCTAAGTATAACAATTACAGGACATAGTCTTGGAGCAGCCTTAGCTACACTTACAGCATATGATATAACAACAAAATTTAATAACTTGCCTATGGTGACAGTTTTATCATTTGGAGGGCCTAGAGTTGGTAACAAGAGCTTTAGGTATCAATTGGAAAAAAATGGTACAAAGGTACTAAGAATAGTCAACTCTGATGATCCCATAACAAAAGTTCCGGGATTCGTGATTGACGATGATGACATGGCACATCGAGGTGATGCCACGGTGGCAAGAGTGCCAAGCTGGCTTGAAAAGTACATGGAAGATACTCAGTGGGTGTATGCTGAGGTGGGGAAGGAACTTAAGTTGAGTAGCAAAGATTCAATTAGGAAAGGAAATGTAGCAAAGTGTCATGATTTGAAGACATATTTGTATTTGGTGAATAATTTTGTTAGCTCATCGACGTGTCCCCTAAGGGCCACAGTAAGAAACTACTCCTTCCGTCTCAATTTACATTACACCGTTTAACTTGACACACAATGTAAGAAAGAACAAAAACTTTTAAAATCTAGGGTCTAAATCGAACTTTATACGTTTATGTAGCTATAAATCATTTTATTAAGAGTAAAAGGGGAATTTAAAAGTTAAGTTACCTCTAATTATAGAACGATGACATTCTTTTTAGAACTGATTAAAAAGAAAAGTGTGGTATATAAAGAACAGGCCAGTACTGTTTGCAAGAGAAAGACTTGCAAATAGTGTTTGCATACGTTAGCTGCAAATTAAGGAGGGTTGTAATATTATGAACGGAAAGGGCCAAAATTACCCTTAAACTATTGGATTTGGATCACATATACCCTTCGTTTCATGTTGGTAGCAAAACTACCCTTATCGTTAGCACAAGGATCACAAATGCCCTTCAACTTAACAGGTCCTTCTTTGTGCTGATATGACACCTGATGTGGTAATCCAACTCGGACATGTCACTCCACTTTGGATGTCCAACTCAGTTATTATCTCTGAAAACACTTTCTTTTTGAAGAAAATTGAAACTAAGAAGAAGGACGACTTTCTAAGATAATATAATTATTAGTTGAGCGACTATATGAGAAATCAACCAGCAAAAACTTGTTGCAGTTGATCACCTAACAGCAGAGATACAAGATTCCTGATAATTCTCTGCACAGGTCTCAAAGATGAAAAATCAACCAGCAAAAACCTGTTGCTATACCTTTTTTATCCACAGGAAGTTGCTGCCTTTTACCTTCTCCTTGTATGTATAGAATTTGCTTTTGTCTCTTTTGAGGAAAGGAGAAACACCCATATTTCTTTCTTACTAGTCATGTATGCCTTTAGCTCCTTACTTCTCAGCGCGATCATTAACTTACATAACTATCATTTCATAAGAGTGATCAATTGTCTATACTAAAAGTTACTCACTAGGACTGAACTAAGGATCCGTAGTTGATTGAATCAGGGTAAAAAAGAGAACTTTACATCTTTTTGAACATATCAACAATGGTGTGTATATTAATTGTTTCTCGATATACAATATATAGTTACCGACTTTCATGCATATGTATGATATGATAAGTCCTTCAACTTGAAATTGACATCCAACCTTGAATTTTGGGTTTGATGCTAATGCAGATTGTTGAAGACTCTGGCTTTAAAGCATCCACATCCGAAGGATCCATTCTGGACTTGATTTTGATCTTCGGTATGATTCTGAATTGGCTTTGGACTATTACCAGTAGTGGCTTTGGGAGAAGGAGATTCAAACATCTGCAGCTCAACCATTTCCTTGCCTTCACATATTATCTTAACCTCACAGAATTCAGGTGCATTTAGTAGTATCTGATCCGCTGTTCCACTACCTTTTCTCGACTTTAGTTTCCTTAAGACCCATCAAAAGGAATTGAGATTAACAAGATTCAGAAATGAGGACTGTGCATTCTATAATATAAGTGAGATTTCATACTTGAGATTGGCTTTAGAGGTGCCCAAGATCAGCCTTCTTATGTTGCAGATGGGCATAAGGTCCAGTATGGCTTTTGCTTCTGTATCGCTCTCTATAAGTATGGTATCGACTTTAACCTATTGTTGAATGTGTTTTGTTACATGGTTAACCTCATGCTATCTTTGTGTAACAAGAAGGTATGCTATGCTAGTTGAATGAGTAGCCAATAATAATGTGTACCTTTGTAGCAGCGCATGCATCATAATACTTTTGAAGGAACTGCCGCCTCTTGCCTCTTTCTTGAGCCATGTGGTTCTCCTTTTGCTCTGCACTCACTTGACCTATTGGAATCAATCCCACTGTTGTAACCATCATCCACCAAGTAACGACAATTAATCGATCAATATTGAAGTACTACTCTGGGTAGATTACACATCAAAAACAGTTTCTCAAGCATGAAACAAGCTAGCTAGGCGATTCTGGACTAACTGATGCTAACTCTTTACTGGTGTTAAATATCATGAACAGACCTTAACCCAAGCAAGCTGATCCTGAATATAAATCCTGCTGGTCATTCAGTATCGTGTATTCGATTGGGCATGTGATTTATAGTATGGGGAGGGTAATCATGTGTACACAAACCTTACCCCTACCTCAAAAGTAGAGAGATTGTTTCCAATAAACCCTCGGTTCAACTGATAGTAACAAAAGCAACAGAACAGTAACTACAACAAAATAACAGGTAGTAACAAAACTCGAAGGACAAGACTACAAATATACATATGTTCATTGGTATCAAATATCAATCTGAAAAAAAAGAGAAGAGAGAGCTTACAAGGAGTAGGGATGTACTTAGTCTCAGGATAGATATGAATCAAGAAAACAATAGTAGAAGGAGGATCCAGCACAACATTTTTGAGTGTCCAAAGAAGAGCATCCATACTTGTCTCCTTACTAATCTTATTAGCACTACTACTATTCCCAACAGCAACATAAACAACAACATTCCCATTGTTATGGAAATCAAATGAATATAAAGTACTACTTTCAACTTCATGACCTTCTTTAATTATTGCTAACCCTCTTCTATTATCAATCTCAAACAACTCACTTGCCGGAATATAACCATTATTAGTCCCCTGTTCCTCTTCTATTTCTTCAATTTCATTCTCTAAACTACTACTTCTTCTTCCTAATACATCACAATTTCCATTTGTAGTTTTTTTTCCTTCATCATCATCATCACAATACAACTGCTCTCCGCTCTTCATTGCTGATAATCGTACTGAATACAGACCTCAATTTAATTTCCTTATAAACTTCACAACACACCTTGGTTCGGACATCTCAATGTGGAAAAACCTAGGCCCATTTTGACTTTTCCATTGATGTCGATACAAGGATGCATGACGTTGCGAGATCCTTACATATAGAGAATATGCGAATACGTACGAGTATCTCGGCGCTCATTAGGTAATCAAATTCAAAGGTCAAACACATCTTTATTTGACTACACAATTTTTGAACAATATAATCATGCTCTTTTTTCCGTCCACTTTTAATTGTGCATTTCGAAAGTAAATTTAATTAATTTTCAAAGTTAAATTAGATTACATTAATTTGATATTTTAAACACATATTTAGATATTCAAAAACTATACAAAAAGTACTATAAATTCCAATTTTTTGCATATCAATATGATGAAAAATACATAGTAAAATGTTAGTCAAAGTTACTTTAAAAAAAGGAAAAAGTATGACAATTAAAAGTGGGCGGAGATTTTTTATTGCTTCTCTGTGGAAATATTCCTATGTAAGGAGAAAATTCTTGTTAATATTTTCTTACCATAATATAACACAAGTTATGTCTGGTATAATAATTTGTACAATTTAATCGCCAGAGAACTTATGTGTTAGAAACCACAAATTGGTCAAACCGACACTTTTTAAAATCTACTCCCTTTGCCCCTAATTACTTATCCATTTTCTTTTTTTAATTGTCCCTAATTACTTGTCCATTTTGACAATTCAAGAAAAGAATAATTTTTTAACCTATTATGCCCTCAATTAGTTACTTTGAAAAAGGTAAAACTTCCTGAAAATCTTAAATTTTTAATTCATCCACTTCATAATTAATAGGAGTAAAACGGTAAACTTACTATATCAATCATTGTTTTCTTAATAATTGTGTCAATTTAAAAGTGGACAAGTAAATAGAAATAGAGGGAGTACTTTTTTAAGTCAATACAAATGGGCACTTAGTTCCTAACTTCCTATGTAATTTAGGCTAATAAAAGTACAAGTTCAATTTTAAAACATTATTACTTAAAGGAAGTTTATAGTCCATAAAATATGTATATTATTTCATTATATCTTTACCATGTTACGTTCTAATATAACACGTAATTTGCATTATTTCTGGTTTACCAATTCCACAGTAGTTTACGAAGGTTACTGGTACTTATTTTTTAGGCCATTTATTCATTCAATCAAAGGTGAATTTCTTGAATAACTTGAAACAAAATAATATATTCCTCAGACAATGTGAGCATACAAGCGATAGCTCATTTTATTCATTCACTTGTACAACAGTCAAAATTGTGACATCGTTACGAAATTTGTGTAACAGTTTCTCCTCTAGTTCGCTCTGTTGTGGTCGTATCCCTTCCCCTCTGCGGAAAAAAAATTAGTCTGTTTACTGTTTTCTCCTCCGCTAATGGGCAATAGCTGTTCTTCTTTGATGCCTCAGCTGATAGTATGGCACAAACTAAGCGGACACTGGTACATACTTCAAAATCCCGGTAAAACTGAGAGATCTACTATTCCCCTTGGCAAGTCTGCTATTTTCTTCAGCAGTGCAAGACGATTTGTTCTTACCCGTTCGTCTTCCTACAGTATGCATAAAGAACAATTAACATAAGAATAGGAGGTTCAAAGTATGCACTATAGTTGTATCAGCAGGCGTAGATTTATGCTTCTTTTAGATCAGAGAGAAACTGAAATAGAAAAGAAAAAGCACATTGATGCAAGCACCAAGACAGGAAGGCGTTCCATAGGAGCTAAGAAGAATAAACATAACAAAGAAAACATGATACTCTATACGATGCATTTCATCTAAGATGGGAAAAACCATGGTAAGCAGAGCTATAGGCCTATACTCTGTTGGATGCGCAGAAATCAAGATTATCTAGTCAATGCTTCAGAACTATGAAGTTTTCACATGTAAGAAGTAAAATGAGATCAGAGGAACTTACCACCATTACAAAGACCTCGTTGAAAAAATTCTCCAGCGGTTCTACAAGTACTGATGATGCTTCAACAAAATCATCAACTTCCATGTCTGCAAATGAACAGTAGTCATACATGCATGCTCAATTGTAAATTTTTTGGTGAAAAACTCAATCCACCAATAAACAAGAAGCAGAAGAAGTATGTATTTACAATGTAACCTCAATGTAACAGACAGCTACATTTATTTGAATATATTACGAAAGGTTATTCATCTGGAGGTGAGGCAATACCTGGATGTATTTTACTTTTTAGTGACAAGTAAGTGTTCCACAAAGCTTTCTCTTCATTTGTTTCAAAAGCTTGATCATCCACCTAATTCATAATGAAAATATGTTTTTACTAGATAAGAACAACGAATGCAAATAGACAGCCAACTAAATCATTCATGTTGCAGAATTGAGTGTTTCGGAGAGGTAATAAAAAAGAAAGGATCAATTTATGCTCAATACTCTACCAACTATCACCAATGGCAAGAAGAGTCATGATTCTTGACTAAAAAGGGAACCCATTGCTACACATTGTAAGATGTCCATGGAGCTTGACAATATTAACAATTGTATTACCAATCCAGCAGAGCAGATTTGAAACAAATTTTTCCTAGTTGTCAAAGAGAAAAGCTTCTAGATAACACCAAAAATGACTTTTGTATCAAGAATGCCATTTTGCTACAGGTGCAACTTACATGCATAGCTATTCTATAAAAGAAAATTAATGGAACAGAATATGTTCAGAACCTGGTATAGTGGAGTATAATCACAAAGAAGATTTATGTTACAGAAGGAAATTTGCTGAGTATAGAATAAGAGGCACCTCCACATCAACATTGGAATCCTTCCCGCGAACAATTCTTGTTGGACGTGAATATGCTTCAACAACCTTAGGCAAAAGCTCCCCTTTGGACAAGGACTCCATCTGAAAATGATGGCAATAAATATTCGTTACACAGTCCAAAACATCACAATGAATTCGAATAAATACTTCTATACTAACTTAGCCCATTGCTCTACTCCAGAGCCAGCCGTATGCATTCAACATGAGACACAACACAAGACATTTAACTTACCAAAAGGAGAAGCAATCAAAAACATTCCCAACCCTTGGCCACAAATTTGAAAATTAAACCCCAAATCTCTTGAGTTATATTTTATGATTCTTGATGAAGAGTTGTAATTTATATTTCATTTACACTATATTCAAATTCAGCAACTTGTTTGGCACTAAAGCATAGTTGTTGTTTATATTTGGATTCAGCTGAAGAGCTAACTTTGACCACGAGCACATACAGAAAACTTCCGAAAAAAGAGCGTTAAAAATAATACAACCTCTCCTCCCAATGTAGCACTTCTCATGCGCCTATCTGTTTCCAGGGTCCTGGATATGACTCAAGATATTATCTAGCCTCCTTGTTGTAATCATTGATTTAACACAACATATCAAAGTCCAAATTGCAAATATTCATAAACTCTTTGAGGTAAATTCAAGTATTGATAACTAAACAGGAATAATTAAAATATACACAAAACAGTATTTCTAACATGATTAGGTTTTCAGAATAATTAGTGACAGAATCCAATGAACTTTTTTTAAGAAACATTGGTACTACAGAACTTGCTTAAAACTATAAAGTATTCCTTCAAAGTTAAACTGACACAACGGGGTAGTATAAAAGAGTCAGTTCTTATAAAATTAGAGACTTAACCTCAATAGTGGAGAGTGACGGGGAGGGGGATGGTCGTTTGGAAGAAGACAACATTTGATCATTTAGTGGAGTACTACCATATTGCAGATATAACATGGAAACATCAAACTCCTGGACACTCAGGTGTATCTCTATTGCGTCCAATTTTTCAAAAGGACATTCCACTAGAGCGATTATGTGGACTACATGGGGAGAAAACAATAAAGAGCTTTCAAGAGTAAACATTACCATTTTCCACAAAAAAAGGAGCTTTAAAGAGAAAACACTCACTAGTGCATTTATGAGTTCCCCTACTTTTTATATTTTAAGTGGACCAATGATACTTCAACATGCATAACAGATTGGACAGAGAAGAACTCTTCTCCATAGGGCACTCATAAGCTGTGAGCCTCTTGGATATAGGGTATTCTGACTTTTGTTGATAAAAATTTTAAAAGAATTTTTTTTGAATTGCCATATGGAGTAGAAAAGTACTGCCGCTTAAGACATGAAAGAGGAAAAAGTATCAGCAAAGCATAATAAGAAATAATTAAGTGCACAAGAAAGGAAAAGGATGGTAGTTACTTTGTACACTGACTTAGTCGCCAAACCAGGTCGTCTTGCACGCTCGGAAAGAACAGACCTAACGACTTCTGGGCTTATACCTTTGTCCATCTGTAATTGAAATGCAACAGACATGTATCAAATTTATATAGCATCATTTGTCTTAAGAGTCTTCTTTTCTTTCCTTTTGGAGGGGGGAGTAATAGAATGGTCCTAAAGACTGTCAATAAGCAAAAGACCATACTCCTCTTTACAAGGATAACTGATAAAAAGAATTTATTGAAGAGATCAAAATTTATCCCACGATCTTCAAATGCTGAAAAAAAAAAGAAACCTAGAAATAGTTCATGCACTAAGATGATAATAATATGGAGCCTAGAGGAGGCAAAGTCAAATACAATTTCTGTGAAACCAAGGACATATTTAAAAGGATTACTAACTGTGGAAAGAAGAAAAAGAACACCAGCAGAACAAATTAACAACAGCAGAGTATTAGTGTGCATGAAAATGGAACATACCAGAAATTGTTCTAGTCTGCGCGTTACAAATTGATGTACCTTAAATGGAAAAAAGAAAAAGAATATCATGTCATATTATGATTCCTGAAGTTGCAAGAATAAGATATAAGAAAAGACTGCAAACAAAGGACGAAAGACTACCAATTTATATTCCTACTCCCCCCCCCCCCGCGGCCCCGCTTTTTGGT
>NW_006239021.1:1325033-1333359 GCF_000226075.1 Solanum tuberosum
TATCCCCCCCCCCCCCCCCCCCCGGTCCCATATTATTTGTCGACATTATTTAAATTATCCATCCCAGAATGTCAATTTCCAAAACAAAGATAGAATTAATAAATTATTGACACATTGCCCTAAAAATTAATTGTTTTAATAAAGTAAACTTCACAATGCAGAAATATTGTAAATTTGAATAGTTCAAAAAGTTTTCGTTAACCTTATTCCTGTAACAATTAGTCAAAAGAGGGAATTACATATGCATTAATAGTACTCCCACCATTTGCGCATCTATTATAAGAACTATTCTTAAAGGAAATCCCATGAATATAATTATGAAAAAAGATGGAGCAAGAATTAAAAACTAATCATCCAACATTGAGGATCCAACAGAAGTTGAAGTGGTTGTTAAAGAATTAAAAGCTGATCATTTGATATATTCATCAGAAACTTTGGCTCTGAAAATATTTAACGTTGAACTTTTTTCAAAACTAACAGTTAGCAAAGATTTTGGAGTAAAGGATTGTCAGTGTAATGAAAAATCCAACTTAGCAAAAAGGGTCAACTTATATATTCTATGCTAGCGAATAATTTTTGCTTAACCGATCTAAATACTTCATTAATGTGAGTTTATTATTTTGAGGTATACTTGGTATTGATGCATAAGGCTCATAAATAGAGTACAATTTAGGGTATATTAGTAAAACATATAGAAAATACATAAAAATCACCCTCAAACTTGGCAAGCAAACGTACTTTAGTACCTTAAGTTTACAGGAATTTATTTACCCCATACTCTAGTTAGAAGTGAATGTATACCACACTAAGAATATAATATCAGTCTCACAATGGCAAGATGCACCACATCATCGCCACATCAGAACCACATAAGCACCACGTCAACGTCAGAGCCACATTAGAAATTCTCTAAATTTTGATTTTTAATTCATTTCTTTCTTTTTTTTCACGATTTTTTCTTTTCCTGATATTAAACACTTATTAATTCCTAATTCCTAATTAGTTTAAGAAAAATTGAGGTCATTAGCAATGAATTTTTCTTGCATTACTCGTCGGCCACTTAGTGCCATTGCCGGCCTTCGGTGTTCCTCATTCTTATATTTTGTATATACTACTCAAGTTCTAATTCTTAACTAATTCAAGAGAAACACAGATTAGTTTGCAATGAATTTCACAACCATTTACACCGGATATCTCCCGACAAAACCTCATATTCTTTCATGGGGAATCTTTATTTTTCAAAAAAATCCAAAACTTTCTAAGAAAAATCAAATCACAGAAGTAAAGAACAAAGAAAATTATGTGGTTCTTGAAGTTTCTGTGATTTTCTATTCCTATGTGTTTAATGAGAAAAGTGTACTTTGTGTGTGGTGTGGGGTTTGAAGAAGGAGAAAAGGGATAGGGTGGGGAGTTTGAGAAAGGAGAGACGAGCAGGTAGAGGGGGTAGGTTGGGTTTTGAAGTAAGAGAAAGGAGGTGGGGCAGGCGGTGATTGAGGGTGGATGGGGAATTTTTTTTCTCTTCTGTTTTGGCCATCTCAGCTGTTTGGGTGGTATTAAAAACACATGAAATGAAATCGGGGGGGTAAATAAACGCTCGTAAAATTAAAGTGCTAAAGTAAGTTTGGCTGCCAAGTTCAAGGTAATTTAATGTATTTTCTCAAAAATATACTTCTTATTTTTGAAGTTTTAGAGGGCGTGTGAAAGGGAAATGTGACGAGTAATGTTTTTTTTGAAACTGGTAGCTTTAGTCTATATATCCACAGGTATACTACAACCAAAAGTGTAGCTCCCCTTCAAAAAGTGTTACAACTTACAGAGAGAGACAATCTTAATCTAAACTGCAGCCTATAAACAATCTAGCACATCAAAAATGTCTTCTGTCCTAGTCAATATATCTTCTTTACACCAAAAATTAAAAAGAGCTAAGCAATTCATTTTGATCTTCTGTAAGCTGTTCTGCACATTCTCAAAACTCCTATTGTTCCTCTCTTTCCAAATTGTTAACCAAATGCATGATGGGACAAGTTTTCATCTCTTCTCCTTATCTGAAGCATTGTCATCTCTATTCTAGTTGCTTCCATGGTTTCACCCATCTTATCTCCTTTGGACAGATGAACATTTTCCATAAATGTTATGTCCATGTACAGTGCAAAAAAAGATGGTTAATTGTCTCTGCATGCTCTCCACATCTAAGTTACTCGGACTCGGCAATTTCGGTGTCGCACCCGTGTCGACACGACACTGACACGGGTAAGGGTGTGGGATCTGTGTTGGATCCGATCAAATGAGATCGGGTGTGTTGACCAATACTTTGGAGAAAAAATAGTAATTTTGATAACTAAAAGTAAAGATTTGAGTAGATCGGAAACAAATACCTTCAATTCTGTTGTTATATAGTAATATATACTAATCCTTTTGTCTCCTTTGAAGCTTTTTTCTTGGTAAATATTCTTGGTCATGTGGTTGTTGCAAGACTACGATTTCTATTTTGGAATAGAGATGTCGAGAAATCGGTGATGCCATGGTGGACTACTAGACTTTGTGTGCCGTGAACTGGGGAAAAACACAGATATTGGAAATTTGTTTGGGAAGAAGATGGAGGAGAGAAGACGAAGCAGATTGCAGAGGAACAAAGATCAAGAAGAGTAGAAGACGAGGGAGACAAATTTATTATCTTAAATTGAATTTTAGTCATTTTAGCTGACACGTAATATATATACATATATATATATAGAGAGAGAGAGAGATATTTATATATAAAATGTATTATCTTAGATTGAATTTTAGTACTTTAGCTGCTATATATATATATATATCCGAGCAAGGTGCAAGCACGGACTCAACATTTGTTATTTTTTTTGTCTCAATTTATGTGGCACAAATAAAATTAAGAGAATCAACTAAATTTTTGTATAATTTTAAAATGTTGTAAATTGTTACATATTGTGATTTATAGAAAATTTAACGTAATTTTTCAATAATATTTGTTACTCTCCGTCTTTCAATTTATGTGACACGTGAAATTTTAAGAGTCAACCAAATTTTAAAATGAATGAATCATGCCCTTTTGGAGAGCTTAACATGCTTGCAGCCGGCCTATATATTTATTATTGAGAATAAAAGCTTCAATTGCTTGTTTCTACACCCTAGTACTCTACAAAGTTACATGTAAGTTTTCCATAATGTCTCATATTTATGCATATAACTTTATTTCTAGATTATATTTTTTGCCGAGTCCCCGCACCCGTATCCGTATCTAGATCCATATCCCCGAATCTTAAAAATTAGATCAAGAAGGATCCAACATGCAGATCCGCATCCGAGTCCGAGCAACTTAGCTCCACATAAAGTACATCTAGAGGTCAACTGATATCCTCTTTTGTTAAAAATTTTATGAGTCAAAACTGCTTCTTTTGTCAAAAACCACATGAAGCAGTTTACTTTGTAGGGTGCCTTTGGTTTCCAGATCATCTTCCATGGCCAATCTGTCTCCTGTCCTGCATTCTTGTTAAGTTCCTTATACATAGAATTTACTAAGAATTGACCTTTGGTGTCATTCTTCCAAATCAGCAAGTCCTTTTCAGCGAGGTCGTTGGATGAGGCTACTGAATCTTGAAATCTGTCACTTTGTCTATTTCCCAGTCATGAAGGTTCCTCCTTAGGAACAAATTCCATCTTTGCCAGTCCACATTGTAGCCACAGTGACCTGTTGATGTTGGCATAAAATAGACAATTCAGGATGCAATTGTTTCATAGGAACTGCCCATTCCATTTGTCCTCCCAGAAGGATGTCTTTAAACCATCTCCCACTTCTACCCTGGTTCTATGATATAGCACTGGCCATAAATTTTTGTTTCCCTCCAAACAGCGCATTTATATGGAGTACTTACCATTTTAGTCATCCACTTATCTTCCATACCATATTTTGCTGTGATGATTTCTTTCCAGAGCATGTGATATTCATTTGCAAACTTCCACAACCACTTCATCATTAGGCTCTAATTTTGTTTCCTCATGTTCTTGATGCCTATACCTCCTATATTCTTACTCACGGTCAGTTCCTCCCATTTAACTAAATGGAACTTCTTATCTTCACTGCCTTGCCATAGGAAATTCCTTCTAAAGGCATGAATGCTCTTAGATGCATTAGGAAATATAGACATCATATAAGAGGGTAATGCATCCATCACACTGTTGATTAAAGTCCATCTTCCTCCCAAGGACAAGTACTGGCTATTCCAGTTAGTAAGTCTCTTTTCACATTTCTCCAGGACCCCATTCCATATGCCTTTGGATTTGCTTTTAGCTCCCAACCTTGCCTCCTAGTTTACTGGCCAAAACATCTATATTAATCACACTGTTGATAGGATAGATGAAGCTTTTCCCCCAATTTATGTGGAGACCAGAGACAACTTCAAAAATGACAAAAATAACCCTCAATATCAGAATTTGTTTTGCCTCTACTTCACAAAACACCAATGTGTCATCTGCATATTGTAGATGAGTTATCTCCAAATTAGATAGTTCTCCTGCTTGGAACCCCTCGATCCACCCCTTCCTCTTTGCTGTATTGATTTGGTTATTCATTCCTTTCATAGCTAAGATGAATAAAAAGGGGGAAAGAGGGTCCCCCTGTCTCAGGCCTCTTCACTCTATTAACAAGTATAGAGAACCTGACAGTGCCAATACAATGCTTTATCCATCGTTTCCAGCATTCGGGTGAGAAAGTCCCAGTTTAGAAAGTCATAAGCTTTCTGTATATCCAACTTGCATACAATTCCTGGCTTATTGCTCCTCTGTCTGGACTCTATACATTCATTGGCTATCAAAACAGCATCCATAATTTGCCTACCCTTGATAAAAGCCATTTGTTGTCTATCCACTAGACTATGTATCACCTTCTTGAGTCTTTCTGCTAGAAGCTTTGCAATGATCTTGTACACTCCCCCAATAAGACTAATGGGTCTAAAGTCTTTTAGTTCCTCAGCACCCACTTTCTTTGGGATGAAGGCTACAAAGGTTGCATTCAAACTCTTTTCAAAGAAAAATTTCTCATGAAAGTTTTGAATTGCTCCAACCAAGTCTGAGTTGATGACATCCCAACATTGTTTGAAGAATTCCATTGAATAACCATCTGGGCCGGGGCTTTATCCCTAGCACATGCCTTGATGATTTCTAGAATTTCTTATGGTTCAAAAGGAGCCTCCAACGTGGACCTATTATCTGCATTGATTCTGGGGCAATTCACCATTTCTAGTTGGGGAAATGTGACAAGTAATATGGGACGGAGGGAGTAGTACACAGCATATTAAATTATACAGCCTACAGGATGTACTGCGGCTGGTGGATTTTATCCTTTATTTCAACAGAGGTAGTATGAACAGGCAGCTGAAAGGGGGCATACTTACCCTTCTATATAACCCAGACCAACGGAGACAGAATCAAGTCGCTACTACTGTAATCATCTAAACTAACTAAGCAATGGGCGGCAATCTTACATCATTGATTGTACTGACATCAACTTCAATGGGTTGCACTGCAGCAGCAAGTTCTAAAGCCTGTCGTAAGTCCACATTTCTGTCAATTTCAACCAAGAGTTGCACCTATGAAAAACAAAAGCAAGTGTTACTTTGACAATTCTTCAAATGAACCAGGTTGTTCTAGATGGAGGCATACAAGACCGTAGGAGATCCGTCGCAGGCCAAATGGATCATTACTTGAGCTTGGCTGACAGCCAGCAGCAAATAAGCCAACAATGCTATCAAGCCTGCAGCAGAAATGCACTATCTGAGAGACGACAAAAATTGGCAACTACAATGCCAAGAGAATAAAATTCAAGATAAGACATTCATCATAATATCACAAAGATAAGAAGTGCATGCAAGTTAAAGCATGTAACAGCACTGCAATATAAAGCAAATTTTGCATGCACTATCAGTGGTAGATAATCTCTAAGAACAGCCTATTAGAGGCAAGCCTTGACACGAAATCAAGCTAAGGCTAATCTGGTTTAG
The DNA here is from genome assembly GCF_000226075.1 of Solanum tuberosum. Taxonomy (NCBI): domain Eukaryota; kingdom Viridiplantae; phylum Streptophyta; class Magnoliopsida; order Solanales; family Solanaceae; genus Solanum; species Solanum tuberosum. The sequence continues at coordinate 1,331,048 of NW_006239021.1, forward strand.
TAGATAACAGACTACCAATTAGAAGATGATTATGAGTACAACACTTTTCGATGCATATGCAAATTTCTCCCTTAAGTTAATAATGCAAAACCCTTGCCATGTCTCAAATATGAATGTAAGGAAACTGGTGAGGATGTGGATCATATTTTGTTACATTGCAAATTAGCCTCGAGGTTATGAGATGATATATTTACATGGTTTGGCTTCACTTGGGTAATGCCAAGATCTGTGAAGGAGTTAGAGCCCATTTGGATTGTCTTAAAAAAAGTAGCTTTTAAGTCAAAAATAAAAAGTCAAACTGAAATGACTTTTTAAGTCAAAATATAAAAAGTAAGGGGAGACCTACTTTTGGTTTCCGACTTATTTTAAGTCATTTTTGACTTATTTTAAGTCATTTTTTGCCTTGCCAAACACTTCGTAACTTATTTTAAGTCATTTTTGACTTATTTTAAGTATTTTTTATATTTGCCAAACACTTCCAAAAGTCAAAAACTGACTTAAAAGTAGGTTTGACCAACTTTTAAGCTAATCCAAACGGGCTCTTATGTTCAGTTGGAAGAATGGAGTGAGGAGAAGGCACAAGGCGTGGAATGTTATTCCTCTAGCTCTAATGTGGGTCATTTGGAAAGAGAGAAATAGGAGAGCTTTTGAAGTGGTGGAGATGAGCTTTGCTCAATTAAGGAGTAGTCTCCGACCCCTTATTTTCCTTTGGTGCACCCATGTAGTTCTTGTTTGTATAGAGGATTTGGTGCATTTCGGAGAGGACCATATTTTGTACGTCTCTCCTTTTTGGTATACTCATGTATACGGCAAATATGGCCTTGTTATTATCAATGAAAACCTTACTTGATCAACAAAAAAAACGAATCATTCAATGCTGATCTCAGTCTCGAAAAATATTTGCAATACAAAAGATGTCCCATATTTTGTTTAGACCACTTGAAGCAATTCATGTGACACAGAGTGTCATGAACCTTACATTTCCATAATCCTAATGATCATCTGAAAAGACCTAAACTGAAAGATAGCAAGCATTAGTCATACCTATCAGTAATAGCCAAAACAGACCCAACTTCAGTTTTTGGGAGCATATCTCCAGAAAATCGTGGAAGTAAGATCTCAAACAATGCCTCTGCAATCTGTAAAGCACATTACAGGAAAATTTAATGTAGTCAGATAACATGAAAAGAACATCAATACATTGAAATAAATCACAAAAATGCGAAACTAAAATTTATTTTTAATCAAAAATGAGAATTTGCATACAAAGTTAAATAGCTTGCAGTTATTTGAAATAGTGAACCTTAGTTTCAATAAATTTAAATAGCAAGCAATTCTTTGAAATAGTAAACCTTCGCTTCAGCCTTTGGCCAAGTGTATGACGTATTACATAATATTGGTACTACAAAGTAATTGAGTGATATATTCAAAAAAACACTCAGCAATATTCTGCATCAAGCTTGTATTTGACAAAGTACATCACAACTTTCTCTGTAAAAACAACCGATATTGCACGTCTTTACCTCATGAAGCTAGTGACAGGAGTGCATAAATCCAAGTGAATGCAAACATATAAGCCAACAGAAGAAGACACATTTATGTATTAAGGAGGAATGAAGACATCCTGATTTCTGGTTCATTCATTATGATATTCAGAGCGTAACCTAAAAATTTGGAATTCTAGATTTTGTGCATTAGACAGAAAGTTAGAGGAGGAACGAAGACATCCTGATTTCAGATTCCTTCCTTTATTGTCTTCAAAGCATAAAGCTTGAAAATTTAGAATTCCAAGATTTGGTGCATTAAACAGAAAGTTGGAGGAATCTATAGAAAGGTAGATATTCAACTTCACAAAATATCAAGGACAATAACTCAATTCTGGACCTATTAGCTACACCAAGATTGCATCCGTAGAAGGTTATGGAGGTCGCAGATTAGGGTAGAAGGTTAGTAGGAAGTTGAGCATTATCTCGTTTCCTAGCGGGATAGGCTTGGTGGTTTGTTGGTGCATTGTACCTGTTTCCCTGTTTATACTAGTGGTAGTAGCATTTTTCTCGTAGTTACCTGTCTTACGAATTTTGTTACTCCTCGTTATTTTTATTTTTTTGAAAAGGGTATTTTGTATTTCATATTCAAACAAAAGACTAAAACCTACAAATCAGGTATTGAGGAGAACTGTTACCATACACAGAAGGATCATGGGAGTGCTTTGTCTATCTAGTATTTTCCAAACTATCTTTAAACTCTACAATACCCCCCCCCCCCCCCCCCCCCTTCTTTTTTTTTTCTCATTCTTTCTCCTTTTATAATGA
>NW_006239021.1:1333693-1393872 GCF_000226075.1 Solanum tuberosum
AGCTTTAACCCCCACAATACCCCCCCCCCCCCCTGGATTCCTGTTTACTCAAAAAACAAGGAAGGTTGAGGCAGTTCATTCTAATTTTCTGGATAGGATTGATCTTGTTCTCAAAATGTCTAAGGTTCCTCTCCTTCCATACAATCCACCATATACAAGCTGGGATACTCTGCCACCAATCTTCCTCTACATTTCTTCTACCAAAACTCCTCGTTATTTACTGTGCTTCAGTTATCACATTAGTTGGTTATTGTTATTGCTCCTCTTTTGAATTATGTTATATTTTCCCTATTATTTTCTATGTCCTCTTTACTTTTGTATTTCTCTTTTAGCTGCTTTGATGTTCGTTACCCGAGCCAAGGGTGTTCCAGAAACAACCTCTCTACCTCCTCGAGGTAGGGGGTAAGGGTCTGCCTACACTCCACCCTCCCCAGACCCTGCTTATGGTACTACACTGGGTTTGTTGTTGTTGAAACACCATATGGTCGTTCTTTTGTCAACTATGTGCTGTAAGGCTATAGGCCTCTTTCAGAATTTCGCTTGACTTATCTTCAGCAAAAGTGGAGTGCACACCATGCCCCCAGTTTAATTTCTCTATCCTGCAAACACCTGGTCCTCTTTACTGTACTCTTCTTCCAATTTAAAAGAAATTCTTGTTGTATTCTAAACAAAAGGATAGAACAAAGAATTCTCTTAACATTCTAACATATTTGCTACGAAATTTCCCATCTCTTTGAAATAAAACTCTTCTGATGTTGATAATTCCCTGCTAAAACACGAATTAAATATTGATTCCCTCGGAATTCAATATTATTGAAGGCTAAATCCAAGAGAACCACTCCTGCTAAAAGGAACAAAGATCAGCCTAACCTCATCTCCCCAGTGCTTTGGAAGACGCCTCTTTTACAGTAGTACTAGTAAAGCAATTAAATCACAGACCAGATATAAGGGGATGAATTTATTTATTTTTTAAGATAAAGCCATAAAGGGTTTGTAAAGGGGATGAATATTTAGAATAAACACAATATGCATATGATCAGTTAGCAAATACAATTAGAAGACAATCAAAAACAAAAAACTAGGATCAAGTGACAACTGAATACTCAACTAGTCACAAAAGTATCCATAAAAAATTTGGTTCTCACTACCTCCTTTGAATGGCCATCTCTTAGTGCATAGTGGCGTGCCATTGTCCCTGAAAGAGAAGTGAACTCTGTAACAACTGCAGTTGCAAGATCCGCCATGGCTAATGAGGCTGCATCTTGGATGACTTTGAGTTTGTCTTCACTTATTCCAAGAGACAACCCAACTTCACTAGCCAAATTCTGAACTCGTGTCATCTTGTCTAGCATAGTCCCAAGCTTCTCCTGTGCAGAGGCGTTATCGTTTAGCGAAAACTACTAGAGATCAGCAGAAATTAAGGGCTAAGAACTAACAAATTTGCAAGAATTAGAGAAACTATTATTGTTGTTGAAGAGTGTCACATAGGGCTCTTACGGGAGAGATGGTCTCTTTGTATGGTTTAGGGCTTTAGGCTATCCACACCTCTTGAACTAGCTTTTGAGGTTAAGTTAGGTCAAAGGTCCATTTCTTTACATGGTGTTCAGAGCAGGGCCAATTCTTGGTTTTCCGAAGCAGGGCCCCCAAAAAATTGTCCACGCTCTAGATGTTATGTCAGTCCTAGGCGCCTGGGGAGTGTTGAAGAGCCCCACATTGCCCAATTATGGAGTGGGTGGTCTCTTTATATGGCTTAGGCAATCCCTCATCTCTAGAGCTAGCTTTTGGGGTTGAATTAGGGTCAAGGTCCATTTATAGAAATTTTGCTTGACGCACTAGTCACATATACCTTATGAGATTACAATTTCATAGTTGATATATTTTAAATAAAAGTCAGATTTCATTGATTGCGCAAAGCTGGTATGTACATCAAAAAGACTAATTTTAGATTTGATATCAATCAATTCAGTAAGACTTACACACAGAATAAGGATTTCAATTCTTTAACTTGAAATTAAATTTAGCTCTAGATAACAATTCCCCGATTAGAGAGGCCAACGAGAGCTAGAGTATTATAGAAATTTGAAGTGTCAAACCGTAACAGGAAAAAAGAGGACAGTTAAGATGGAATTCTAAGACTTACATGGAAAAGAATCCCTTTCAGTTGCGTACGGAATTCAGAAAATTTTCTATTTGTGTCCATTGCATAGAAAAATTTTGCATCTTCAAATCGAGCTCTGCAATGTGTATGCAGTTTACATCTTTAAGCATATACCAGTTATCATAAAGTAAGCTGATAAGGGATCAAGTAAAATATAAATAGTGCAAGTAGCACCTAGATCCAAAACTTTAGAAATATGAAGGAAAGAGCCTAACTAAAGGATAGTAACCTTAGCACAGCTTCATTTCCTTTCCTAACTACCTTGTTATCAATTGATCCATTTGCAACCTGAAAAGTTAAATCCATATCAAGTTACCAATTACAAGCTAACATCTCACTTTAAGCTAAGCAGGTAACAATTTGCCACAGAAACAACATAGTAAGGATCTCACTGTGACAAAGTATGGCAACAGTAACCCATTCTCATCAGTCATGGCAAAGTATTTCTGATGCTTCTGCATCACCTGCATAACGCAAAAAAAAAAAAAAAGTTTTTACCAACTCTAACATAATAAAGAGCTTCCCTGCACATAGAGGGAGCGTTCAGTGCACCGGGCTGCCCCTTTTATTTTAACATAATGAGAGCTTCAGAAATGCTAGAAAATAATGACATGTAACACAAGGAAAATGACAAAGAGAACATTATTCTTAACCAGCACCCTTCAACGACCCTGCAATCAAGGCCATGCTTGACAGTCACTGATGATAACCGATATGAATGGATCCATGAAAGTCCATTTATATTCCTCCACGTATTGCAATGGTAGGAAGTTTTATAGGAATTACGGAATTGGTTTTTGGATAACCAAAAGAAAGAGAAATAGTAGGATATTATCGTTGGTCAAGAAAAGGAAGTAGACACAAATAGTGCCTAGCCCTTAAAAAAAAGCTCTTATAGCATTTAAGCCTACAGTACCAGAAGGATAACATTACTCCCAGAAACTGTTAACATCTAAATTTCTGATTCTGAGAGAGAGAGAGATGGGTTAAAAAGACATAGTCAACAAGAAGAATATCCATGCTTATTTCCTTCACCCAAAGACAGTAGCATCTTTTGCTCAACCCTTATAATATCACAAATGAATACAGAAGAGATAACAATTGAAGTTCCAAATTATACGAGAGTTTACCATTATAAGTAGCTCCTTTGGAAGCTCTAAGAAGGACTCATCAAATTTGCCAAGTACAGGGAGTGGTGCCTCAACAAGATTCACGACCTAAGCATTGAGGAAAATGCTTAAATACTGTTCTGTCTGACAATTGGATAGGAAAAGTGTGGAACTTCATGCATTACCTCATCAAGCAAATCACTCTTCATTACAATATGTCCATGTACACTTTTTGCTAAATCATTTGATTTCTCTGTAATTGTTTTCTTGCGATGCTGATATTTGATGATGGTTAAACGTCAAAAAGATCATCAACAAGCATAGTAATAGTAAGTATAAATGGAAGTTTATGCAGAACTTGCATTACCTCAACATCAGCAAGAATCCCAGCATCCTGCATTACATTTGCATAGGTTTCTGCATCCAATATCTGCAGTATTTTGTAGAAAGAATCCATCAGAGATTTTGTTTCCAAGGGTAGAGGAAGTATAGCAATTCTCCTTTAAAGTGAAGCAATGAATCACAATAAAATATTTAAAATAGAGAAAAAGAAAAGGGAACTTGAATTGAATCAAATATTAACAACGTATATAGGACTGTTGGACCACATAAGATACGATGATTATCATTTATCCTCTACACTGGTAAATATTTCTTCCTAATATGGTAAAGAAAATTATTTACAGCTGGGAGAAAACTCATTGTTAAGAAAATGAAGTTTGCACCTAACTCAACCTCAAATCCTAGCTCATGAGGTGGGATTGTGCAAGATTATCTAAGGATATGATAGCACATTCTCAACCAATGTGAGATACTTAATAACTGTGCTCCCCCACACGCTCAAGACTGGGCATCTGGTAACAATAACAACAACATACCCAGTGAAATTCCACAAGTGGGGTCTGGGGAAGGTAGAGTGTACGCAGACCTTATCACTACCTCGTGAAGGTAGAGAGGTTGTTTCCGAAAGACCCTCGACTCAAGAGCAGCAAATTCGAGTACAAAGAAGAAAAAAACAGTGCAGAAAACATAGCATCTGGTGCATAGAGAATATAACAAGGGAGCAAATATTAGGTAAACCAAGGAATAGGGATGGAGATGGGAATAGGGATGGGGATGGCTCTAATACCATGTGAAAAAATTGAAATACTCAACTCAAAAGCTTAAGGCAACGAATGAGTAGCCCAACATATTAGAACCCTTTGGAAACTCTTACATAACCACTAAAGAACAAGTGGTAGCATTTTCCAACATCCTCTCACACATGTAGCCCTATTATAAGATTACATGTGGATTTAAGATTTTTTTTCTTGAATATTATTTTCCCTTGTTCGTCTTTTTTATGTGCAAAGATAGAAGAGAGATTCGGATAGATAGATCGATATCAAGCTCAATATGATTAGGGGTGACCTCAAACATAGAGAAGAGTAGGCCCAACAGGCTAAGAAGTAACTTGAAAGGGGGGAAAGCTTACAGATAAACGATTAATGTCATTGCCTAAGTTCATAAACTTGTGTATGTCTGGTTACTTTAGACTCAACTTCAAACATATGTGACTTACAAAATCCGCATCCAAAGTTACAAATTGTGCCTGAAGTTTGGCGCGAACTTCAAACGTTTTTGTCTGAACTTTAGACATCTGCCACTAAAGTTTGACTTGTCATAGCCATACTCCAGATATATGCGACTGAACTTTGAACTACCAATGTCTAAAGTTTCAGACATGTTTGTCTCAAACTGAGAGTGGTTTTTGTTTGTCCATGGCTCCATGCTATCTAGCTCTAATTGCGAGACCAAAACAATATTACCTTTAGATACACTCTATTTAATGAAAGTTAACAATGCGAGAAAAAAGTGGTCAGTTCGAACAATCTTTTTGTCAATAGTTTTCTATTGGAAAATAGTACATATTTGACGTACTGAAGATTTTGATCTCAAAGAAACTTTAATGTTTTTCCCAGTGTTATCAAAGGCGCGCTTAATCCCTAAAGCGAGGCTCAAAACATGTTGAGCGCTTCGCCTCGCTTTATGTGCGCTTCAGTGTCATCATCAAAGTTCTAAGACAAACTTTTCCTTGTCAATGAGCCTCTTATGAAGAAGTGACACTAGACAATTGATATTTCACTTTATCATAATTTTCTTTCAATTTCTTTGGTCATATATTTGTCATTCATGTTTATAATTATTAGTCTTGGACTAAACATACACATTTTATTTTTTTCTCCCATTGCGCCTTTTTTCATCAAAGCCCACGCTTTATTTGCGCTTTGCACTTAAAAGCCCCCACGGACCTTAGAGCTTTTTTGCGCTTTTCGCTTTTAATAACACTGGTTTTTCCCTATTATAAATATGAGCTTCTTGATTAATTCGGATCATGAACTTTGGTAATTTTAGAGAATACACATGATCCAAATTAGTTTTGAGAAGGAGAAGAAGCAGGGAGGAGGGCAGTTATGCTTTTGTTTGAAGTTTGCCAACATTATGTACCAGTTAAATAATTTGGGAAAACCTAAGTTGCTTGGACTCGGGTGCGGGTTTCTGACGCGGATTCGCATCCAACGGTCGGATTCGGCAAAATTTAAATTTTAAGATTTGGGGGTACGGATCTAGGTATGGATAAGGGTGCTGGGATTTGGCTAAACAACCCAAAATTATAAAATAAAGATATAACGCTATTCTAAATTTCGAAAGACCCCAACTTCTTCTTTCACTCTCTGGTTCTTACCCTCAAAAAACAAAAGAAAGTCATTCAAGGCCTTCCACCAACTCTCCTTACAGACCGCTGCCACTGTCTACCAAAAGTCAGAACACAAGTACACAACCGCTTGAATTCTTAGTTTCTCTCTGTTTGGCTTGAAACATGAGATAACGAATATTGACCAACAGGAAAAGCTAAAAAAAAGAGAGAAAGGGACTATAATATTTAAGGAATTTCTCATGTCTTAAATTTATTTTATCTTTTATCAAAATCTCAATTTTCCCCAAAATTTGTCCATATTCTCTAGTCAAAGTATCCAATGTGGGTTGACCGAATCCCACACGTATCCCTCACCCGTCTCATGTTGACCCGGGTGCGGCAACAAAAATGAAGAGCCTGCGCAACTTAGGGGAAAACTAGATATAGCTTAAATACAAAGTGAAAAATAGTTAAGCCATTCCTATACTTGAAAGAGTAAGTTTGATGGGCTAAAATTACATGTGTGTGTGAGAGAGAGAGAGATAGAGAGAGAGAGAGATGAGAAAATCCCAGAGCGGCCGATAGATTGAGTTGAGAGAGAGAATCCTAAAGCAATGCAGTAGATAAGAGAGAAGATGATTGTTCAGTGGGCTTACCAAAGTTCAGCTTGATGCCATGTTAAGAAAATGAATATTTAGTTTAACCTCAAAAGCAAGCCAGTAATTAGCCAAGACCGTAAAAGGAGAGAACAACCTACTCCCTCGACAAATGTGAGACATTTAACGCTCGCGAATACAAGAGATATACCAAAAAGTAGAAAATCAACAAACTATGATTCTCTGCAGAATACACCCAATTTTCTAAATCTCATGTGTGCAACCAAAAATTAGGAATGATAGGTTACTTATCAACGGTATAAAAAACATATTTTATTCCTTGAAAAGCTCTCACATTTCTTTTCCACTTTAGGACCCACATAAGTACTAGTGGAGCCACACTCATGTCCTTCATTTTCTCCTCCATTCTCTAAAGACCCAGCTAAATAGTGCCCTACTCCACGATGCCTGGAATTGTACACCGAAGGAAGAACCATTTCAGAATCTACCACCACATCAGAGTTGCTACCTACATAGAGAGAGAAGGCCATTCATGTAGCTTATGGTGTTGTGCCTTAAGTGTGAACAGTTCACACTACCGTCCCCATGCCACTTGACCCAGATAACTTCGATGTATATTGCTTCTCATAGAATATTCCAACCAGACTTAAGAATTCTACGACCTCCAAATACTGATTGGAGTAGTACACCAATTAATAGACGTTGCGGAAGTACTACTGGAATAGTGTTGTCAGAATAGTACTCCTTGAATATTACCGCTGAGAAATATTGCCTAAATAAATTGTTTTGGCACTACCCTAAGATTGATTAAGCATGCTCTCCTGAGACAAACATGATCAGGCACTGCCGCAAGGCAATGTGGACCCATAGAACAAAATTGAAATAGAGGACGTGAATGTTGCTTGCATACTCAAATTTAATAAATGTAGACATATTGAAGATATAACAATATCAAATTCCTTGATTTTCAAATGTAATAAGAGAGAACACACAGCAGATGCAACTAAAGGATGATAAGGTTCTAATATTTGAGCTTGATGACAAGAGTGGAAGAGTTTCCAAAAGATAAATCTACAGTTTTGTAACAGACCTTAACTGTAGCTGATGGAGTATTGCGTAGACCATGAGATACATTTCCACTGTAGCAAAATCAAAGAAATACAGTAGTAAGAGACAAACCAAAAACCGTAAAACCAGTAAAAAGGAAAAAAAAACACTAATCACATAAGAGCAGTAACACTACTGATAAATGCACAAAAAATATATGCACTCCAACTCTCCAAGTACTCATCCAAAAACACGTGCTCCCAGTACGTATTTAGAATTGCACAGGGCTGTAGAACATATTCAAGATATTGAATTCCATTAATGAACAAAATTCGGTGAGCTCAACCCGGGTGCATTCTGAAATAAGGTTATTTGGAAAATGAAATTCAAAGCTTAAACTCTTGCAAATTTCAAAAGAGAAAAAGTTGAAGTATAAAATTTCAATGAAAAAAAACCCTACACTGTTGCAGCCGGATGAGAATGTAAATATGGAAAGACTGGATTGTCAATCTATATAGGGGATACAATTAGAGGTTTTCATTTCTTTTGCATCGTCAAGATACTATTTAATCTGCAAGAGTTTTGAAGAAACAAATCAAGCAAATTCCATCTCTCAAAAGCTCCTCTTTTACGTAGCATGGTATCGAAGCTTCAGGAATCACATTTATTTCCTAGTCCTAAGAGACCATTGATAAACATGAAGGAGCCCATGTATCAGAGGCAGAAAGCTGATGCTGGTGGGAAAAAAAGGGAAGTAGATAAGGCTTAATCCTTTTAATAGTGAGACCTTTTCATGAAGTGGTGCTAGAGAATAAAGGATCACGACAGCTCACCACTTACAGCTTATAAGTTGCTAAAAGTTCCAAGACCATAGCAAGCTTGTATTGATTAGTAGATACAAAACATCAATACTGGGAAGTTTCAAAGAAAGAAAAACAAAGACAACCAAGTGTATGACAAAGTCAACTTCAAGAAAAACTGTCCTGCAAGTTAAGTGCCCCAAAATAGTAGGACATTGAAAGAAAACTGAGATCAATCACTACTTTCTTCTACTAAACTTTCGTTTTCCATTTAAATAAACACGTCTAACAGAGAGTTTTTCCTTCTGCTCTAACAGTTACTGAATTCCGTGGACACAAATTATCATGACTAAGTTGGAAGCCTTCAGAAAGACACTTATGAGATCGCTTAATGAAGAAGAAGACAACCTGGCTGGAGCTTCAGAGTTTGCTAAAAATGGACAAAACCGATCAGGTTTATCTTTTTGGTCATAGCTCAATGTCTATATCCTTATCTGCAGTTTTCTCTTATTCAATAAACTAGTGACTGGACATGTGTGTTGCACGTGCATTGCTATGCTAATCAATAAAAAGAACATTTTAAACTGGCATAATTAATATTCTAATGTGTGTGATGAGTTACGAAATTTGAAGAGAAAAATACATGCTCAAACTAATGAACGGTGAGGGTATCCGACTGGTATTTATCGTCAAAGCAAAGCAGATATGTACTAAAAATTGTTTTTATATGAATGTAAAAGAATAAATATCCCTCATTTTCAGGTCAATAAAAGTTAATTTTTGGGGAGAAAAAGGTGTTTCTTTATAGTAAGTAAGTATTTTTTTCTACTTCAGTCAATTCGAGTATAGTAGCCTTTACTCTTGCACTTCTTTCAAACCGTGTTTTAAAAAAAACATTTTTCTTGAGCTGAGGATCTATCGGAAAGAATCTCTCTACTCCACAAAGGTAGGGGTAAGGTCCGCGTACACCCCCACCCTTCCCAGACCCCACTTGTGGGAATATATTGGGTATGTTGTTGTTTCTTGACAATTGACATAAAACAGAAAATTAACTTTATCACCCACCCCCACCCACCACGTCTCTCTCCCCCTTTTTGTGATGGATGGGTGCAACAAAAGGAGATAAATCATTGCATATATAGTTTTTTTTTCTTTTCAAAGAAAAGAAAACTAAGAGTTGAAAAAGTACAGAAACCTCAACCCTCCAGTTAGGCACATATGGAGTAAAAAAGTAGTAAAGAAATTTCTTTTGAAAAAAAAAACAAGAGCAGGAAGGAGCTCAAACTTGCCTTACAACTCCAGCATACATAAAGGGAAGAATTACACCTCCATGAAGGGCCAAAATCCAACGAATGGGTCTGCTGAATGCAACCTGCATGACAATCTCTCAATGCCCGTTATATTCATATAGAATTTGTGCATTTTCTTGCAGTTATAGAATTTAAAAGTACTAAGAGCTGTGAATAATGAATTGAAGAAATAAGAAGTTTGAACAAAATGCCAATCAAAGCAAAAATAGCACCAGACAATGATATAAATTTGCTTCTGGGAACATAAGCCAAGTTGACTACTTTGTTGTAGTACTAAAAAGGATAAGAAAGAAGAGTTGAAAAGGACACCATAAAATATATAATTCAGTTCAGGTTGATTTACTTTACTTTAATATAGTAAGCTTGATAGGAAGGTTAATAGGAAGACAAATTATTCCAGCTATAGATAAAGGCGTAAGTCATGGCACATACATCAGAGTTCCAACGCATTGACTTGGGGAATGATATGCTGGCAATTATATCAGGTAACTCTTCAGACAAAACCTGTTGATAGTGATTCAAACAATGAGTCTAGGAAAACTAAAGAATTAAAAACAAAAACAAAAAAAACGTATATTATTCATTTATATAGAGCAACAGAAGAACTACGTGTAGCACCTTTTAAGAGATTGTGCAGGTTGTACGTACTAATAGTGAGGAAGGCATAACTCTAACTGCAAAATTTAACTTGAACAAGTACAAAAAAGGCTAAATCTTTCGGTGTCAGCTAAAGATAAAATTAAAACTAACGAATTCAGACCCACAGACATTTAATTTAGGTCCTTGGACCAAAGTCGGTCCAAGTTGAACAAATAGCTCTTCATAGAGATTCACTACCAAACTCTCCATCCAATTACAGTGGCCTTCTCTATTATCTTTCTTCATAGAAGCTGTCCAGCAACTTCACATGGCCAGCTAACTGCCACATAAAATCACCGAAATGTGTTCCTAACTAAGTCATGCCTAATGGTTGACTACACCCAAAAAAAACACCACATGCCAATATTAAGACAGGGATCATGGCCTAAACTCAACTCACAAAGGCAGCTCAAGTCTTTTCATAGCGATTTATAGTGTCTATTTCTCTCATCTTTCTTCATAGAAGCCGTCCAGCAACTTGACATGGCCAGCTAACTGCCACATAAGTCACCAACAATGTGCTTGTAACTAAATCATGTCTAATAGTCTACGTCCAAAAGAAACGTGAGGCCCATATTAAGAAAGAGATCTTCTGCCTAACTCAATTCCAAAAATTAGTTCAAGTATTGAGGATTATCAAAATCTATAGAAGAAGACCACAATCCATACACTTAAAACAATGTGGGATTCCATATCCCTTGGCCCTTCTGCCACACTGGCAGGGTTGAACATCTTATGTGTGGTGTAACATAATATGGCTGACCAGGTATAAGATAATCAACATCAAGAATATGACTTTGATACCATATTGATGGATGTGTCTAACTCTTGGAGTTGAGTTATTGCCCTAGATTCATGTTGCATGGAATGAATTAGGCCCAAGGTCCATGTTGTTAACATGGTATAACAGTAAAGTCTTCATTCAAGTCTACACTGCCATCCATTATCAAAAAAAATCTCACGTGCTTGACTAGAGAATGTAGTTGCTCCCGAACATGATGGAGTGTATTACAAAACTAAATAAATAAATGAATGCCATCTGACAACATAGAATTCTGAATGACGTGAACAAAATTCAACGGCCAAAATGATGATTAGATTATTACATCAAATACACATAACACAAAAGGCAAGGCAATTCAGAGTCAAATAGACATCATACATCAGTAACACTATAGTGACAGTCAACTAGGAGCTCATCCTAGAAATCCATTTGCATTGTGATCACCAATATAAAGGTTATTCCAGAAAACCTGTAAGGAAACATAGTCTGCAAGTCTCAGGGTCAGCACTCCACTAGCTTCTCCTTTTCAATTTCTCTTCTTCACTCTAGTTTTTAACTAGAAGAATATTATAAAAGTGCATGGCACTCGTACTATCTCTATGAGACCCTCCACAAGCTGCTCTGGAAATAAAGCTTCAAGAAACAAGTAATTTAACCCACAACAATGGTCCTCTTATCATTCCAACCATCTACGTCTTTTTTGATTTATAAAATTATTATTTTTATTGATATAAGAGGTAAAATTGAGCATAAAAGTTACACAAAATATATGTTCCACCAATCTGTACAGAAGTACTTTTAAACCTTAAGCACTTCAGTTTCTTCTTCCCAAAGAGTCCACAGCTTGCTTCTCCTTGTCCTTCAGAATGCCCAGCTTAGAAGATGTTTTGACAGTGTCTGGCATCACTGGATTAATTTTAAACAAGCACCAGAATACTCCACAGCTTATATGTCACCAGACAGTAAAGTAATAAGTGGTTCACATCTTGCCCAGTCACTTACACTTGAAACACCAACTGATGTGAACTTCAGTTTTAAACTGTAAGAATGCCTTGCAGTACTGCCAAATCTTTCTAGTTAATCTGGAAGACTGGCACCCCAGGTAGGGCTGGGCGTCCGGTCAGTTCGGTTTTCGGGTTTTCGGTTTGGTGAAAATGTCAATCCAAACCAAACTGAAATAAATTTGGTTCGGTTCGGTTTTTGCAATTTCGGTTCGGTTTATTTCCGTTTGATTTTCGGTTTATGATATTACACCGAGTGTTGTTGAACAAATTTACCTCCTATTCAACTTCTATCAGCAATTTTTACAATTTTCACACATATATGTGCTAGGAAAATTTTGCTTAGTGTTCTAACTTCTATCAACAATTCAACATTAAGCCAACTTGCCATTTGTCAACGTCCAAGCCCCATATGAAGTGCTGACTCGTTCTCTGTTGTTGAACTGCCAAATAACCAACCGAAGACAGTACACACTACACAGGCATCAAGCCATCAACAACACAACAACCAACACATAGAAAGACCAGAGCAAGGACGGAGGCAGATTCTTAGTCAGACAGTCACTATGTCAACACTTGACAAGTAACGAGAACGGAGGACGGACGGAGGCGACGGACTATCGGACGAGTGTCGTGAGATGGGTCGATGAGAGTCATTGTTGTCTCGTCGAAATGTGAGTTGTGAGAGTGTAGTATTTAGGGATTTCAATTTTCAGTCATGGGAGTTTCAATTTAGGGATTCCGAATTGAGGGGTAATTCATAAGTGTGGGAGCTACAGTGAGTCACTCCCAAATGCCAAATTGGGCCAAATTTTAATGGGCTATTGACATTGGATAGGTTGGGCTGTAAGTGTAGTATAGTGTTAATGTAATAAAAATCGATTTTTCGGTTAAACCGAATTAATTTCTAAAAACCGAAAACCGAACCGAATAACTGAAAACCGAAACCGACCGATCAAACCGAAAAACCTAAACCGAAATTAAAAAAAATTCAGTTCGGTTGGTTTTTTCGGTTTGAACCGAAATATGCCCAGGCCTAACCCCAGGTTGGGGAGTGAGAAAACCATGCACTTTCCTCTTCAAGATAAAAGATGCTAAAGTAACCTGTGAAGAGGATGTTGCTTTATCCCTCTCATATCCATATATCCTGATTCATGATTGAGATGTTCTACTTGTACATTAGCTATAGGAGGTGTGGAAACTTTTCCATTCCAGACCCGCAAATTTCTTCTAAATCATGTAGTAATGCTTGTTATCTGTTTAACATAAAATGCTGAAAGCTGTAGCGAAAGCATTAGAGCCTTGGAAGTTGATTTTGGCTATGTTGACTACTTTGAAGCTAATGTTGTTGCAAAACTTTCATATCTTTATAATATAAAACTCCAAAACCCTCCCCTATATGGCATATGGATCTAATCAGTCCTCCAAATGCGATTTCACCTCTCATATTTTTTTACTATGTCACTTCTTTATAACACTTAATCCAATTATTGAACTTCAACCATTTTCCCCACCGAACAGAGACTACTTATTCTCATCTCTAAGCCAACATCTTCTTAGGAGACATGATCCGTCCAATCTATTAGCCAGTACTAAGGCACCTCCTCATTGGTGCAGACATGATCTCCGTCCAATCTATCAACCGGTACTTACTCACCTCCTCATTGGTGCAGCTCAGAGAAATCACTTTCAGCTTTCAAATTTCTCCCACACCTGCAGATATGGGAACCAGCGACATGTATGTACATGGAAATACTAGATAGAGTACTTTCTAGCAGAATCTATATTCCTTCAATACAAATATCTCTTGCACCCAAGAGTGTGGACTAGTGGTCAATTAAGTGGAGAGCAGGTTCAAATCCCACCAGAGACAAGAACTACGGTGATTTCTTCCAATCTAACCTAACCTTGGTGGACAGAGTCACCTGGTACTTGTTGTTAGTGGGAGGTGGCAGGTATCCCTGGAATTAGTCGAGGTGCGCAAAAGTTGGCTCGGACACCACGGTTATCAACAAAATATATATCTCTTCTCCCATCCTACAGATCTTTACTCGACTTCCTCCGATCACAAAATCCCTGCTACACATTTCTTATAGGTGGATCTGGTGGTATGCCCAGGTACATTGTTAAGACTGATCCAACCTTACAACTAGTACACATGCAAAAGCTGTTCAATGTTCTATACCTCTCCCTCTAGAATAACTGCACATTTCTTTATATTGATTTTAGACCTGAAACTGCCTGAAATTATAGCACTATGTGCTTGCATGTAGTAGTAGAGCCACCTCTGCATCACAAAACACTAACATAGGATGAAATAGAATATGATGAGATATATATATATATACTTTCTATGCATGAGTAATTCATGAGGAAACATTGTGTTGCATTCTCTACTCCAGCTATTTAAAATGATAATTCTCCAAGTCCTATGACCTTGAGTTACTGCAAATCACTTCCCCAACAAAGACTAATAATAGTGAACTTCTTCAGTAAGGTGGACCTCATTCCCGGACAAACTCAAGGTGATAGAAGAATTTTGAGTACAGAGTATCTTTGGTTGCATGGTAGCCGCTTATGCTAAAAGGCCTAAAGGCAGGAATTTGACACTCATACACACAGAGAACGTTCAGAAAACGAGAAACCACACCATTTTGATGGAGTTTGATGCCAATCATGAGCATCAAAGGTGTTGCCCAAAATAACATTCTTATGGTTACATGAGGAGCGCCAGAAACATTTTTCATTCAATTCGCTTATGTGGACTTAAACAAAAGTAATATACCCATTTCCGTTATCCTGTTCATAAAATTAATCTTTACCAAACATAGCGAAACTTAATCACAAGGAATCTCAATGATTAACTTTGTAATTTATAGCAGTAGCCTTGGTCATACACCCTACTAAGGTTAGCTTGTTGTTGAAAAGGGAAATTTTACTTTTCCACGAAATCATACACAAAACACTTATTTTCTATGTGTACCTCGAATGCAAGCCGT
Organism: Solanum tuberosum; assembly: GCF_000226075.1. Classification (NCBI taxonomy): domain Eukaryota; kingdom Viridiplantae; phylum Streptophyta; class Magnoliopsida; order Solanales; family Solanaceae; genus Solanum; species Solanum tuberosum. The sequence goes on from NW_006239021.1 coordinate 1,348,835, forward strand.
GCTGGCTCCACCAAACGAACATAGACATATTCTGTTTTCCCTGCAATCAGAAGCAAACAATGAAACACAAGCATTTGTAGCGTAGACAGCGCAGATAAACGATCAACATGCAATTATGCAAACAGTGAACCAGTGAAGCCTTTAACGCTTTTATACAGCTAGCTTATTTTTGCCAAGTTAAAAATGATATTTTATACAGCTAATGAAGATGGTGATTTATGAAAAAGGAACATCTGTAAAGATGAGAAGCGAAGAGCCTTAAGGAACGGTTGATACATCAAAAAGGAATGTCCCACACAGCTGAACAGTGAAATGCACCATGTTCAACTTGTTTCAGCAAACCTGTAAAAATGAACCTTACTGTGCTGTTACCCATTAGATGCATGTATCAGAAATAAGGATCGGAACTTTGTCATCCAGGGTAAAATGAGTCAAAATTCACAAGTAGAAACTCAGAACATTTTGGTCAACAGTGATTTCAAGGTGCTCTATGTTATTGTTTATAATAATCTATCCTAGTATGTTGTTTAGTGTGTTTCGATTAGGTCACTATGTTATTGTTGTTTTGCTCCTTTCTAGTAGACTTTGCACTACTAACGTGTTACTTGCTATATTTTCTTCACTATCTCCTTCTGTGTACCAGGATTTGCTGCCAAGGGTCTTCCGGAACCAGCCTCTCTACCTCCACAAGGTAGTGGTAAGGTCTGCGTACATTCTACCCGCTCAAAACCCCACTTGTGGGATTCCAGTGGGTATGTTGCTATTGCAGTGATTTCAAGGTGCATAGTATTTCCTAGTACTTATTAGCAGGAAAATGCTGAAGAAATATCTACTCTCCTTATCTTGCATTGTCAGACATGAAATCTATAGAAGTAAGAATCGCCCTCCAATTGGACCGTTTGGTAAACCTACAGGTGTTTGAAACATATGTGACATTGATAGAAGAATCTGAACAGTAGAAGATTAGTTGAATCGGTAGCTTGCCCTTGTTTATAAATTTTATTACTTGATCGAAAAAAAGGATTAGTTGGATCGGTAGTACTTCTCTCCTATTAAGATGCAATAACCTTTGGGCAACAGAAAAAATTAAACATTGATGTTTAAATTTCATTGTGTTGAATAAAACAATGATGCCGAAAGATATGTACAATGATGCATTTAGGCTACTGGCTACAAGTATTCTGTTTACACTAAGAATAAAAAGTAGGAGGTCTTTACAGCTCTTTAAGTTCTCTTCACGGCCGTGACACATCCTCAAATTTCTTTTAGTACAAATCGTCCAACAATGAACACGATTGGTTAAGAAGCCATAGAAACAGAAGACCATCGCACTGATTCAGACAAAAATTTGAAAGAAAAAGATAATAAGGAATAGAAAATTTCAGATACTTTTTTGGTAAGAGTAATTTTCAGGTTTCGTAAGGGATAACAAATTGCATATGAACAACAACATACCCAGTGTAACCCCACAAATGGGTCTAAATATCAATAACAAATATCATATCAGACGTCAAAAAACAAATCTAAGTAGTTTTCCACATTTAAGCAAAAGAAGTTTCTATGATTAGCATATGATAGACTAAATCAACACCAGAATTCACATGAACAAACACAGAGATAATAAAATAAGTGTTCATCTGACGTAACATACCTTCAGCTCGTCTGTACATGGAGTCTAAAGGCACATTATTTCTGCGACAAAAACCTTCAGCAGCCTGAAAGTTGTATGAGTTGATAAATCAGAACTGACTTGAGTTCATCAAATACGAAGGGAATTTGGTTAGAGATCAAATATGAGTTAGCAAACACAAAATGCTCCTATATTCATCAAATAAGAAACATGAGTAGAGCTCAATTCAAAATAAAATTAAGTCCAGCATACAAGCAATATATGGCAATAGATTTCTTAAGGCACATTGAAATAAGGAACAAGACAAATACTACACATTTTCTTTTTTGATGATATAATTTTTCTATTGTATGTTTTCTATAAGGAAAAAACTTGTTAATATAACTTCCAAGAGTTATGATAGTGTGTGATACAAAAGATAGATGTCATACACTGACTCTATATATCTGAGTAAAAGCAGAAATTTTGGTGATAGAATTGCTTGATTATTTTTCAAATTTGGAGTTTAAACAGTGTTTACAAGCATTCCAGACAAGGAAAATAAACTAATTTAAATCACACAAATATAGGGATTCTAGACCTTTGTCATATTTATAAGAAATGGACATAAGTCCTAATATTTAACTCGCCCTCAAGTTGGAATGTATATAGTATGCTCCTAATTTCAAACTTGCAACAACTATACCTGATTCTGTGGTCACAGAGTTATTCTGTAAGAATATTTGCTAACTAATCATTTTAGTTGATGAAACCTGTCATAATACACCCAGACTCAATCTTTGGTCGAATAAAAAGACAATCTATTTTCATATTCTTTGTTCTTTCACGAAACACTTGGATTCGAAGCTGTATGCATTGCAGCTTGATCATTTTTCATAACCGAGAAATTCCCGAGAGCCAACTGGCATACAGTTTGGAACTTTGTGGATAATGGACAATTGCCACTTGATTGTCACATATCAATTTCATGGGTATAACTCTTTTTTTTAAATAAGGAATTTCATGGGTTTACAGCTAAACTCTTGGAGAAGTTGATTTAGCCATCTAAGCTTTCATGTAGCCAAAGCCATTGGTCAGTATTCTGACTCTGTACTAGATCTAGCTACTACATTATTAGGATCCTTTTTAAATTCAAGGGGAGAAATATACTCAAAAGAAGAATAAATAGACTGACCACAAAGATCTGTTAGCTGGAAAGAACTGATCAAACTTGTACTCAAACAAGGAGCTCTCGAATGACCAGAAAATGGGGTTGGCAGTACAAGAAAAGTCTGTTTGCCAAAATATTTACCAGAAAAAATTTCAAACACTCAGAAGATTTGGGGATGCTGAAAGACTTGGATGGCATGTATTGGATGATAATAGGCTGGACAGTGAAGATTTGGCTGGAAAGGTGAACTGACCTCTCGGACTGCTGTTCTAGTGGTCAGATTGCAGTGGAAATTGGACAATAGGCTCGCTATTAGGAGAGATTCCCACAAGAGAAGGAACCTCACTGAAAAGTTCCTGGGAGATGTCACACGCTGACGCACGAACAAATCTCACCCAAAAGTTCTGACTTCTCCCAGCGCCTAACAGCTCAGATGGGTTTGTGGCTTTATGAGTTCTTCTGGCCGGAGGATTTATATCTATAGTGTTGGTTGATATGCAACACCTACGAGAAGTACAGCATCCCCAGCCAGTCGCCCCGAAAAATTACACAATGAAGCTGTCTTTAGCCTGACTACACTTGTAAATGCACAGTGACTAATATCTCATATATGCTCTGATACCATGTGAGAACCGAAGCAAGGAAGAGAAGAACATTGAGAGAAAATATTGTTTCATTAATTCACACTATTGGATGTTTAAACAGTGGGTCTAAATGTTCTCAGGAAAACAGAAAATCAAATTACACAATTACATCATCTAATCGACTTAGGTTTATCCTTATTGATATACACTAAATTTACAAGACCCTGACGATATTTACAAGATCCAAAAAATACATCTTGTTTTTTGTCTTTCCAAGTTATTAGATTTTCTCCAACAGATGAGATGATGCTCATATCAAGAACTGAAAATTTTGAACTGAATCCTACTTTTGAACCAGGGATGGGAATTTGGCAATTTACGCGGATTTCCATGTCCTATTTAAACAATTAAGGGTACTTTGTATAGCAATTTGTCATCAAGACCTAAATGATGTGCATATTTTATTTTTCTTCCAGTGTTTCCCTGAATAGCAAATAGATAATAACAATATAAATACAATGCTGGTGAATGATACTGATAACGTATAACCTGTTCTCGACAAAACGACAACATTTAATTATAGATTACTTATGTAAGGTCTTTAATGTTAGAAAATATAGGACTTCTTGGTCCCTGATAATTCAGATAGGAGTTAAAAATCCATGACTAGGGGGAAAACGACTTGCTAGTAATTTTCTTGCCAAAAAAAAGAAAAAAGAAAAAACTCGCGTGCAATAATGCATGTTATAGCAAGTAACTCAAATGGTGCAATGTTTCAGCAAATTAAATTAACAAATAACTAAAATTCAATTCACTCCACCTTGGTAGGATTTCCTTCCTTGTCAAAAGCTTTAGAAACAGGGGGTCCACGAATCTCTACCTCATGTTCCACTTGCTTAGAGTGTAGCTTCTCAACGCTAACCTGCAAATGATCTTTATCAGCATCTATAAGGCGAAAAGAAACCAGTGAGTAGTGAGAGTTTGCAGGAACTAAGTTTACAGGTGGAAAGACCAAGGCCTGCACAAAGTCCATGGTGCAGTTTGAAAAGATTCAAATGTGTTATAGATATGTTAATTACTTTTATCGATTCAGTTAATTTAGCAAGAACTCAGTCAAGTTGGGATTGGATAGTCAAAAACTACAAGTAGGTCTTACATGTTATTATCAAATTAACCCAGTGAATTGGGACAAAATGCATCAACTAGGAGAAAGTGAGAGCAAGAACCAGAAATCTCAACCAATTCATGAACATGGAGATTTGTCCGCTTCAGTGAACCTTTCCAGAAGGCCTTATGAAATAAGAAACAATTATGTAACGCTGAGCAAACTTTATAAGCATGGTCATTTCTGAAAGTTCAGCTCAGCTGAGTTCATGGATTTTTCTATCCAGACATTTTATTTTTGGGGGAAAAAAGGGAATTTGGGTTTTGTACTTTCTGGAACTCATTCCACTCTATAAAAAATATTAAAAGTTCCCACAAAAACAGATGTCAGAGTACTGAATTCGTACTATTAAGAATTCTGGTAGCATTTACAAGATTTGATACTGGCTTTATACTTGTTGAACAACTCAAACATACAAATGACTTGGCAAAGGTTTTTCTAAGAAGTTGCAGGCATTGGAGCTGCCCTTTCCATTTTTAAGTTACATGGATCTGAGAATAGTTATAAAAAGTATACTGAGAATGGTAGATAAAATATTCAAAAATCCTGCAGTCTCTTTCCTTCAAAGTAACCAGAAAAGCAAAATTTGTGAAGGAGATCAACCATAACGAAACAAATCCTACCACTACTCTACGTGGAGTGCCATGTGTTTGTACTTCCCCATGAAGCAACCTTTGTTTGTCCAGTAACTGAACAATCAGATCCTTGAGCTGCAATGACCAGCACAAATAAAAATCAGATTAAACAGAGCAGTAATACAATCAACTAAGCTGAACTGCTTACTTGGGAACTCACTCCGTATGACATCAGGAACGAATTAAGATAAGAGAAAACACAAACACGCTTCCCTTACCATATTTACAGTATAAACTTCAGGAACAGAGACTTGCAAACAATAAGAATGAATATCACATGAAAAAGAAGATGTATACTTGTTTGCATGCACTTGATACATCATTTGGAGGCAACTCCTCAGTCCCAATTTCAAGAACAAACAATTGTGGCTCTGAAGGCACCTGTATGACACGAAAAAAGGTGTGCAAGAAATTTAACCTATGCTTAGAAACAAGTAAAAGTTACAAAGAGAATGTGAAAGCAGACTGAAAGAGTGGGAATATCAGAAAAGAATGTCGAGTATAAAGAGTGAGAATATCAGTTTCTTTCCATTGTTTGGTTTGGTAGGAACAATAGAAAGGAAAGATATTGTTTATTTATCTTTCTTATTGAACTAAAATAATGGGGCCAAAAGAATGCTTGCTATCATTCTGTATACAAACCAAGTAAGAGAAAGCAAACTTTTAGGATATTCATACTTGCTCTAGTATCCAAGCAAAGGCTAAAGTGAAAAAACATACCTTTCCCGTTGCTTCCTCCGAGACTTCTCTTTGAACAATAAGATGATCACTATGAGAAACAACACCTAGTGGATGGCCAAGAGACTCCCTTGTCTGCAACCAAAGTTGTGCGCATTGACGAGCTAAACTGCAAAGGGGAGGCAAAAAAGCAGACAAAAAAAATGAACTTGAGACTTCCAGACTTTGTTGGGGGTAAAAAGGTTTGGCACCAATATATCTGACTTCTCTTTATAGTAATAAAGATGTACTTCCTCCATTCCATTTTGCATGGCAGTGTTAGATAGGCATGGAGGTAAGGAGAAAAAAGGAAGACTTTTGGCACCTATCAAAAGTACCCTTAGAATTTGTGGTATTAAACATGTCTTTTCTATGGTTCCAAGAGCACGTATTTAGAAGTAAATAGAAGGTACACAGTTAAAGAGTTCCCAAACATAGAAAGGTGTAATTCTCTATAGAACAAACTAAATAGAAAGAGTGTAATACAAAATGAAACAGATGGAATATATATTAAGCATGATACTAGCATTTGGAACTTGCGGAAACAAATTTTTACATGTGCCCAATAACTAATAAGGTAGACTTCTCAATCATCAACCAAACTTCAAGAAAACCCGGCAAACTCTCTGGCAATCAAAAGAAAAGCTAAAAATGTCTACCTCCGCATACGCCCAAAATAACGAGCACGTTCTGTCACCCCAACAAAGCCTCTCGAGTCTAAAACGTTAAAAGCATGAGAAGTCTTCAAAAGCTGATCATACCTAGCACAGTGTAGGGAATAATGTTACTCGATGTAAAGTTAGCAAAAGATTTATTTTGTACCTCCATCCCACGAAGAAAAAATAGTATTAAGATATAAGTACATACGCAGGTATTGCAAGGCCTAGATCAAGCAAACGGCGAGCTTCTGCTTCAAAAAGATCAAAATGTTTATGTATATGGTCAACACTAGCATGCTCCAGATAATACGCACTCATCTCCTTCCTGAAACAGAAGCTTAAATCAGAATCTCTTCCCTGAAAATGACAGATTTATCAAGCACACGTACTCCTAATTTTATTTTTTATTTTTTATTTTATTTTTCTGATAAGTGCTCCTAATTTAATTCTGATACAGATAATTCAGAATTTTTCCAAATTAAGTTGGAAATAACAAAACCTTTGCAAACAGTCTGATTTGCCTACATGAAAAACAGAAAAAATCTAGAGACTATGGATCTTATCATATGCTATGTGGTATCCATCTACAACTACTGCTTTTCCTTCTATACATTTATAAATGCAAGTTTCATTTTCTTATACAGTTAAGAATTGGAACTTGAAAGCAATAATTATGCACAATGACAAGAAAATGAAGAGGATACTGTTTAAATATCCAAGATAGTTCAAGCTCTAAGAAACAGCAGATTATAACATTTTTCAGAAGGCATAAGAAAATCTATAAGAAACAAAATGATCTATCTAATATTAAGACAATCAACGAAAAGAAAGGAGAAAGTTTTCTGGCTGAATTAGCGTATTTACTCATTTTCCAGAAAAAGCTCTCCATATGTAATGCCATCTGCATACTGAATCTTTTTAAAATGATCAACACCCTGCAGATAAGTAATAATGATTAATAACAAGCATAATATTGGAGAACCAGAAGAGAAATGCAGGTAGTTTATCCTCTTTATATTCTAAGATATGGGTAGTAATGACCTCCTATATGAAGGTTTTCTGCTAGCTAAGAAACATAGTAAATGTTGAGATCATGCTAGAGATTCTGGTACAGAATAGAGCAGTAAGAAGTGCTTCAAACAGAATATGATCCAATTAAAAGAGTAAATCAGCTATCGAATGCCTTTTTTCCCCTAGTGAGAAGAGAATGCAGAATGTATCCAATGAGCCTCATCATTTGTTTGAACAAGAAAAAAGTCAAGAAAGAAATCATAAGAGGAGAAAGAACAAGCCTGAAAGTGATCTCAACAAGCAAATTTAACCTGAAGTGACATAAGGATACGTTCAAGCCCATAAGTGATCTCAACTGAGACTGGCATCAACTGAATACTTCCAGCCTGAAAAATTAAAAGTTAATGACCGAGCTAATGGCTGGATGTGCTCAAAGATAGAAAAAGGGTCAAATAGAAAAGCAAAAAAGATAAGTTCTTCTAAGTCATTAGTAACCAGTAAGCAAATGAAGTTTTTAAAACTTGTTTGTTGAGCAAAGATCAGGATTCTAAAACTGTTGTACACCTTTTGTCTAAAGAGAGAGAGAATAACCTGCTGGAAGTAGGTGAATTGTGTGATTTCCATTCCATCCATCCAAACCTCCCAGCCCAATCCCCAGGCACCAAGCACCTACTAGTAGTTCAAGCCAAGAAACATTTAACTATACAGCTCTGAGATACACAGGGGGAAGGAACAAACATTAGTGTGTGACATGTAGCAGAAAACACCATTCATGCAAATCCAAACAAAAAGATGGAAATTGTCTGAACAGAGAATAAGTACGAAAGAAAATGTTCTGTTCATGAAATGTTATATGTGAATATATACAAAAGTTAAATATCCCTTATCAAGAGAAAGATTAATCTTACAGGGCTCTCCCAGTTGTCCTCAACAAACCGAATATCATGTGCATTGACATCAATACCTGTCAACACAATAAAGTAAAAGATCAGCCAAAACAATTTCTAGAGTTAATATTTATATATATATATACACACACACACGCACACAAAAATATATACACGACATGAAACTTGTAGGAACGTCCAAGTTCCAACAACCAAAAAGGAGAAAAAACCTACAGTAAAGTGTATGCCTATTTGGCTAAGTATGGCTGTTAACTAAGCATAAAGTGACACAAAGTGTTACAGTATTTAAGAATAAGAACAAGAAGTGGAAAAATAACATACAACCACTTCTTTTCTTTTTATGAAGTTTCTTTTAATAAATTTGGAAGGAAAACTGCGGGATACAAGTCTTTTAGAACAGTAGAGAACCTATTCAACGATATGGTTCTCTACAAATAACATCCAATCATCTCTACTAAAAGTAGGAATGTCATGAGTGAACCAAAAATTAACTAGAACAAAAGAAAAGACAGCCTCTTCATCATAAGTAACAAGTTGTTGTATTTTGAGAGCTAGTAATTGTGTTCCTCAGCATTAAGTAACAAATTGTTTTTAACTTTTGAGTTCCTAAAACTAGCTTCTCTCAAGGCTTTTCCCTCAATTCCCTTTTAATATATTAAGGTCACCATATAAAGCAAACTAGCAAAGTATGTTCCTCTTTTCCCCAGATTCAATGTTATATTATGTGGCTAATGAACAGAAAGAAACCCTGCTTTCTTTGACCTATTCCAGCAAGCATGATCAATCATGTATATTGGACACATTTCCTTAAGTTCATCCTTGCAATTCTTCCTGATCACATTTTCCATCAACATGTTCTTCTTTGCTTGAAACTTACATTATGTTGTAATCCTAGTTCTAACACTAGATATGCTCTATCTCTAAAAAGTAGTTGTCATGCACGCGTTTTAGCAAGCAGATCATACACATCCAAATTCAGTGACCACGGCATTCTGGTCACAAAACAAAAACAAAAGATTAGAAATCATGGTCCTATATTCCAGGCTTCAAAAAGCTCAAATGGAAGAGTTTGCAAGTTTTTGTTATTGTTAGGCCGTGCAGTCTCTATTACTTACCAAAAGTACCAATTGGGAGAAGTAATTGCTGCAGTTACAACATAAGTTATTTGAAAGACAAATGTAGGAAAAAGAAAAAGGAAAGTAGATATCGGCTGCAAACCTAATGCTGACAAGCTACGGATGAACAGGTCCTGCGAGTTTCCTGGATCAGGCTTCAAAATCACCTGAGTTTCAGTTCAAACAAGAAAGACATCCAGAAGAATTAAGTTGGAAGTACAATTATCGCATATAAGGCTTCAATAGTACTAAGCAATCAACTGTACTTCAGAATTTTAGACAATAAATTAAAGGCAAACTAACCTGAAACTGGGTATGCCTTTGAAGCCTATTTGGATTTTCTCCATAACGACTATCATCTGGACGAATACTAGGTTCTACATACCTGTCATCAGATAGTCACATTGATAGCCATACATGAAAATATGGTAATGTATTCACTTCATTGCAAATAAACAACATCCTCCATTCCCAAGATCAAGAGTATGGTGAACCAGATAAAATAATATGTTTGTCCATAGAATTTTCCCTGTTATTGCAGTTGAGAGGCCTCAAGCTACACCCCACCAAACTCACTCAATAAATTTGTTTTTTTTTTAAAAAGAAGTCCTTTTTCTTTGAAAATGTCCATTGAATTCAGTGAAGAAAGCAAGAAAAAAGAAAGACTAACTGGAAAAGAAAAAAAGGACAAATAGATGATAAAATCTGAGAAGTAGCTAGAAAGAGAGAGACGAAGAAAGACGAAAAAGGAAAACAGATAATAAAATTTGAGAAGCGGCAAGAAAGAAGAAGAAGAAGAAGAAGCCACAGAAAGAGACTGCAAAGAAGAAGCAGGGAACAGTGAAAACCTGGAGCACAAATGTAAAAGTCCGAAGAAAAGAACAACAAACAAACACTAAGCAGCAGCAACGGTGAGTATGAACCTTCTCACCTCTCTTTTTGTCTAAAAGGTCTCCTTCTCTTCTTCTTTACTTTTTCTTGTAAACAGGTCATTGCTTCTCTAAACCAGTTGAAAAAGCAAGCACTTCTTGCTAGCTTAAGGGATGAAACACTTGCTTTTAACAACACTGACACTAACAATGACTGAGATTTTACTTCACATTAAAGAGACTGACTAAGATGTGGACGACTTATTTGCGCATTTCCTTTCTACTTTAGGAAATTCAGGTCAAATATGAGGATGATAATTATATCGGGAACTTAATAAATGAAATGAACCTATCAGAAAATCTTACGCAACATTCCACGGTTCTGGTCCGAGAACTCTTAAATATGTTAGAGGATTCATAGTCCCAGCTCCAACCTAGTCAATGCATTAAACTTAAACAAGTTAGTCAAGAAGATGAGAAAAACTCTAAAGATTAAAAATCTAATTTAAACGCTCAAAGATCTAATATAACCACTAAAAGTCCATTCATGTTATGGCTACACTGCAAAGCATATTTTATCAAATCACATGTATACAATCCAGATTCAGTACAATACACAGTACATACAAACATGTCCCAAAGCATTCTAGGTGAATATGCTCAGCATCTCCTTTATGACGATATTATAATAGAAGTTACACATTACCCATCAAAAAATAAAGTATGCGAGGAGAATATACTTAGTTCTTGCAACTTGAAAATCACAACTTATGACTTTACAACTTTGATAAGGTATCAAGACTCATTAAAAATAAAAAGCACCAATTCCAGCGGAAAAGCAAGTTCATTTTTTCCTGCTATGTCCTGTACTTTTTGAGCCCTAGAAAGGATGATAGCATACCTCAGTATTGCTGCATTGCATCACGGCACATCCTACAGAACCCCAATACTCCTACCATGTTAAAAGGATTGGTTAATCCATAGATAATGTTAAGATAGATATGAAGTATATCTATATCAAGTGGGATGGTTAAAACTGATTAAAGAGTGTCAATGTTAATCTTTGCCAAAGAGAAAGCTAAGCAAACCAAGATATATGTATCCATCAATTTAAACATGGTGTAACGCTCGCAAATAAGACAGAACTTCTGCAAAAAGATTGTATAGGGTAGACAAAGCAACCAGAAACCATGCATACCACATTCATCTATTTCTTTTAGCAAGGATGAGAATAAGAAACCAAAGTATAACTAAATTATTCTTATACCAAAGAATAAGAACATAGATTCTTTTATTTGATATTCCTATATGTATCTCTATATGCAATGTACAAGAACCCCAGAATAGGTTTTTACTTCTGTTCTATATCATCATTAATTCAAAAAAAAAAACATATTTTTTGGTCAATCTTGATAGGACCAATAAAAAAATTGTGACTTGAGATACAATCTTGAAACCATAAAGAGCAATTTGTTGCAAGAATATAGATTCTTTTATTTTCTTGAAATCTCAGAGATAGAGTGAAAATGATATGTCGGGTAACAAAAATCCGGATTTTACTTCTGTTATTTATTTATCATCGTTAATTCCAAAAAAAAAACATGTTTCTTGGTCAATCTTTACAGGACCAATAAAAAAATTGTGAGTTGAGATACAATCTTGAATCCATAAAGAGCAATTTGTCCAAGAAAATTGAATGTATCATTTGTTATTTCCTCAAGAAAGTAAACTGTAACCCCAAGAATACCTGAAGCCTTTGAATGGCTTGTTGGAAAGTTGGAACAGAGGCTTTCTTTTGGTGTTCTGAATTGTGAGACACATGAGAAGAAGAAGAAGAAGAAGAAGTGGACAGTGCAGAGACAGTGGAAGATTTAGAAAAGAAACGCCTGTGAAGAATGATGGGTAGAGGGAGAAAGGAGAAGTGGGTTTTGTGGGGTTTGAGAATTGAAGTAATTAATGGGAGTGCAAGAATCGCCATTGTTAATTCAAGATTTGGAGAAACCTCAACAAAGCTCTTACTGCTCTCTGGCTGGGGTTTTTCCGAGCCTGTTGATAAAAGGATTACGGAGAACGGGACTTATATATAGAAGATAAAAATAATAAAATTCACTCGGAAACCAAAAAAAAAAACACGGCTTTAACTTCAAGTAATAAATTCCTTTGGTCATAGAATTTTTATAAATTGTTTTTTTTTTATGAAAAAACATATTTTATTAAATTACAACCTCAAAAAAAATTAAAATTTTATTTTTATAAAAAATTTACCTTGTTCGAACTATATTTCATATTTTTTTACAACTACCTTCAAATTATAGATTTTTAATATAAATAAGGTGTTTTGACACTTTTTTATGCGCAATATCTCTATTTATTTATTTTCTTCTTTTCATATTTTTTAATTCATTATTCTACTAACTATAAATGAATTAATAATAGTATCATAATCATGATAAAAATAAATATAGCAGTCGAACCAAGTACAATAGTGAGCCAGTAATTAGGGTGTTCATGAGTCGGTTTGGATCGATTATTGGTTAAAATTAAAATTAAATTAATTTAATCATTTTTAAAATTATTTAAATTCAATTTGATACAATTATTGTTATTAACCATACACAAAAAATAAAAAAATGATCCATTCAGAAAAAGAAAAAAAATGAGAGAAATAATTCATTCAAAAGGAAATGACTCATCATCATATCACTTTGAATCTTATACATAATTCTTATACATAACTTCAATTATGTTAAACTTCTTGCTTATATTGTTAGCTAATTAAATGTATTATACAACATAAACGTTCTGAATAATGCATAAATTACCAATATTGTTGCATAAAATTTTTTTAAAAAAAACATTAGACCTAATTCTTTTTTCATTAGAGTTGCATTTTTTGCATTAAAAATTATCCATACAAATAATATTATATATGTATATAAAATTATAATTATAAAATACAAGTAAATAATTTATTGGTTCGATTCGATTGTTTCTTCGAAGTTTTTGAACAAAATCAAAATTAAATCAATTATTATCGATTTTTTTTAAATGTGAAATTTTTATTTGATTTTTCAATTTTAATCGATTTTCCCCAAATCGTAAACACCCCTATCAATAACCATGAATATTTTTGTGATAAAAAAAACTCACCTAATCAGTTCGCGTAGCGGTAATATTCTTCTCTCTTAATTTTGCATATATTAAATGCTTTTTATTTATATTTATTTTTTAACCTTTGTAACTATGATGGGAAAAAAAAATCTATTAGAAAGCCCAAAAATCTTAGTCAAACGATATATTTGTTTTTAACCTACTAAATGAATTAAGGGGTCATTTGGTAGGGAGTATTACGAGAAATAGTCCTTGTATTATTTGTGGTATTATGTAGTACTATGTTTGGTAGGAATTTTGGGTCTATGTATAACTAATCCATGGATTAGTTATACACCCTCCATGGTATTATAGGGTGTATAACTAATACCTTCCATTTGGTGGTATTAGTAATACATGGATCTAATACCATGGGATTAATATATGTAAAGACAAAAATACCCCCTCAAATCCTTTCATTTTGTTTATTTTCTTGGTTTTATGTTTTATATTTGTACTAATAAATTTATTTAAATCGATTAGCTTACAAACTTTATTATTTAAATAGAGTTATTTGTAGCTAAAATATGAGTTATTTAATCTAATTATTATTAATATAAAATATTATTATCGGACTAATATGCTAATGTTGATGTATGAATTCAAGAGCTATTTTTGCTATTTAAAAAACATCTTGAGTATAAAAATAGTTTAATTTATTTTGCTGTTTTTTTTTTATGATAAAGAGCGATTTTGTATGATAAAAGTCCTAAGTTGAATGTTTTTATTGATGTAAAACAATGTTCAATATCTTTTTTCTATAAATTCTTATAGTTGTGTGATCTTTTGAGATATTAACTTCAATTTATTAAGATAACAATTATTTACCCTCAAATAATTTAAGTGAGAAAATAGTGAACATGGTGATAAAACTTTCCTTCTCCTAACTAGTTAAAAGGCTATAAAAAATAATATTGTTCGTCAATTATCTACCTTGACCCAATTACATGAAATAAAAAATCTCATAATAACTCAAGGATATAATTGAAAAGAAATTTTTTTGTAGAGTTTTAAACCTCACACAAAATTAGGTAGGAAGCAACGAACCAAACACTTGATAAAAATAATCCCTGCATTACTAATTCAAGCATTATCAATCCCTGCACTATTGATCTTTGTACCAAACGCCCCCTAAATGTATAATGAACATGAATGAGTTTAATATTTACTTGATTGAATTTTTATTTGATAGTTTTGGTTAAAGAGATATTTTTATATATTGTTAAACATTAGAATACATTATCGATATTGGTATTAGTGATAACGAATAGGTTACCAAAACAAGTTAATTTGTTACATGTTAACCATAATACAAATTTACTCGATATATTTCTTCAACTGATCTATTACATTATCTGGTGTAGTTAGTGGGATAAATGATTGATCGGTCTTTATTAGTTTGAAAAAATTATTTTAGACAAAACATCTATTACTCTATTTGCTTGACGAAAACTATATATGGCGAACCACTAGACTCCTCAACTTCTTTAAAGTTAACCTACAAAACATAATAATTGAAATATAATTAAGTTATATAGAGTCCAGAGCCAAAAGGGCAAAATCGCTCTTGACAGAGCGATTTTCTTCTAACAAAAATTGACGTCGTTCTATTAAAAGAAATAAAAATCGTTGCCTTAGCAGCGATTTTCTCGAGAAAAAAAAGTCTTTTTTTCTTTAAAATCGCTGCTATAGCGGGTTTTTATATATAAAAAAAGTAAAATTTTAAATAAATTGCTGCATTTGCAGCGATTTTGATCAAAAAAAATTTAAAGTTAAATTGTTGCTATAGGTCAAATCAATTATTCATTATAATATAGTTATAATATAAATGCAGTGTACTTATAGATTTATTTGAATTTTTAATTTACAAAATACGAAATTATTATTTTACTTTTTAACTCACTTGAATGGCAGCGATTAAACTTCAATTTTTTTTATTAAAACGCTAATCGCTGCCAGGGTAGCGATTTATGTAAAAAAAAAAAAAATTCCTTAAAAAAAATTGTTGCTGTAGCAGCGTTTTAAAAAGAAAAAGAATTATTTTTTTTGAGAAAATTGCTGCTAAGGCAGCGATTTTTATTTCTTTTAACGACATCATTTTTTGTCAGAAGAAAATCACCCCATCAGGAGCGATTTTGCCCTTTTGGTTAAAAAAAATTTGATGTACCGTTTTTTTATTTTTTGAAGGAAAAAAGTTGCCCTTTCGGAAGCCAGCGAGGAAGGCTTCCAATTTAGCCATGATGTGATTTTGATTGTAACTCCTTTTATAAAAACCCACGATTCAAACTTTACTACCATCAATTTCATCTTCTTTATGTTCGAACAAAAAAAGAGAAAACAGCCAAATACCCCCTCAACCTATTACCCGATTCTCAACTACACACTTATACTTCACGAGGGTCCTATTACCCCCCTAGAGTATTTTAAACACAAATATTGATACCCTTAAAACGTCACCCCAAATCTTTGTTGTTGAGTGTAATGCACGCACCTATTTTCAGAATAAATTTTTTTAAAAAAAAAATCATCACCAAAATACATCAATTTTAATGCTTTTCTTTTTTTCTCCACTATTCTATTCATCTTCCTAAATCATTCTATTTTTTTCTCCATGGCTCCCAATGTCTCATCTTCTCGAATCCATCTCCATCTCTATCACACCCATCATCCTCCGTCTTTCTTCTATCTTTTCGATCATTTATTTGCACAAAATCTAGTTGTTATTGTTGAATTCAATAAATTAACATGAATGTTGAATCTTTTATTATGGTATCTTATTGCCATTATTGTGTAGTTCTGCATCTGGGTTCTCTAGTTGCTTTTTTATGGATTTGAAGATGAATTTTTCCTTGCCAAATTTCAAATTCTAATACCCACTTTCAGTTTGAATCAAGAAACTCACAAATTTCAAATTTTATTACCCACTTTCAATTCCTAACAAGAAATTTGCGCTGCTACTATAATCGAAAAGATTTCTCTAGCAGAAGTTGTAATATCATTTTTCAATATCGGATTGAAAGTATTTTCCATTGAGGTGAAAGAAATTAAAGGATTTTGGTTATGTTGTGTATTTTTAGGAAAGATTTGAAGGTGTTAGTCATGAAAAAGTTCATTGTGGATTAAAAGTGAAAAAAAAATAGAAAAAATAAAATAATTGTATAGGTAATTGTCCATGGAAGCCATGGCAAAATTCAATTGCAGAGGTTTAATTTTAGAGGTTGGTAATGGTTAGAGAGAGAGTATGTGATTGTAATTAACTAAATTTATTTATTAATTGTATTGAATTCAATTAAAAAATGACAGTTGTCAAATCATTTAATTTTGACTTATTTATCTGCCTTACACTTGCCTCTAGGAAAGTGAACACACTTGCTGTGCCACATCAGCACTTAAGGGTGTTAATATCTCTGTTCAAAATACTTCAAGGGGGTAATAAGATCTCCGTAAAGTATTGGTGTGTAGTTGAGAATTGCGTAATAGGTTGAGGGGGTATTTGGCTGTTTTCTCAACAAAAAAACTATGTAGTGTTTGATTTATACACTCCAAGAGAAGGAGGAAGCCATTTAACTTGGATGGTAGTAGTAACATTAAGATTACTAGAAATATATAGTATAGATAGTATACTCCATAATTTTATTCTTCATTCATATTATTGACAGAGAATCAAATTTACTATTATGAATGCTATGAATTTTCTTAAACCAAGTATGTCAAAGGATTAAAGGAAGAAAAACAATTCATTGGTAATGATTATTGTAGCGACCCTTTCGAAAGACTACTACCACTTAAAGAAGAAATCTAATTTAATACTTGCGACATTTAAAAGAGATTAACGAAGGGCATATTGATTATTGTCTAGTAGAGGAATTAGGTTCATAAAAAAAAATAGTTAAAGAAGTGAAGCCTGCCCATTCACACATTAATTTGATGTCAAATTGAAACTACGTAGAATTTTATCTTATGGCGGAAGAACCCTTCCAAAATAATCTAAGCAAATAAATTACGAGATTTTCCTGCATATTTTATTCTCTCACTTAAAAATAATATAAAATAATATTACTAACTTTCGAGTATCAAAATTAGCCGGTTCATGCTTCAAACAAACATTTATAACAAATAGTAAATTTAGTATATTACAAGATTTGGGTTTACACACCCCAAAAACAACAAAACATATAGCTATACTTATATTACAACCCACTGTGACATGATCAAATTAGCCTTCCAAATTTTCATGTAAATGTACAACACATAGATCATGTACAAGTCCCAAGGTTTATACAAAATATAGATGCCTATATGCAAATGTGATCTTCCTTAAGGCTCTCAAAATCTCCATCTCCAATAGCCAACTTCATGCATCCTCTTGAACACTCCCTACGATAGAAACAACTATCGGTAAGCATATAACTTAGTGGTGTAAAAACTATAGGTTTGGAGCCCTCAGATTCACCAAGCTCCCTTTCTCAAGTCATGGGCAACAAAATTGAAACATAATAAATAAATCAAGGTCGATATTTAAAGATCCAAATGTCAAGAACGCTCATAGCACCATTTTCCAAGAGATTCAATAACAAAGCTTGCCCAATAGATACATCATGTCGTCACACCAAGCATAAGCAGGTATCAAGAATGATCGATGCCCTGCATCAAGAAGGGTCAAAGCCCAATAATCAAGAGAACCAAAAACCATATTAACAATGGCTTTCTAGTTCACACTCAAAATGGACAACTTTCATACTTAAGAAGAACTAAAAATCCAAAGTCAAGATGACAAATGATCAGAATCAAAAGGCATGCCAATAGTGACAAAGTCACAGCCACAAGAAGGACAAGGTCCCAACAAGAGTGCTAAGTGATCAAACAATCTGTACAAATGGGCGAGTTACACAAGTGTTTTTAATGTCTTAAATAATACCAACACGACAATGCAAAGTGACAAGAGGTAACCAAGGTACCAAGATAATCTTTCAGATATACTAGCAGGTAAAAAGAGTACAAGTACAAGTTTATACACAAACCTCAGTGCTTAGCTTAGAAACAGTCCAACATAACTTCAAAAGTTCAAACCGTAGACCAACCAACGTATCAAGGTCCTCAACTTGTTCACGAGTATATACAACCTTAAAAATAAAATTAAATAACTTCTTTAATTCCTAGTAGCTCAATAATGTTGATGTATAACAAGATTTTCATCACAAGTAAGCTTAACCTGTACAAATACGACTATGCTCCCAAAATAGTAATTTTGGCCAGCCTAGTATACCTCATGTCGCAACTTAGATTTGAAAAGGAAAACGGCAAAACTGGACTATATAACCTTCATGAAAGATGTAGGTACATCTCTTAAGGTTGAAAATAATCAAGAATCACTGCAAAATATATTTTGTACAAAAGATATAATCAAAAAACTAACAGTTGATCATAGAAGATTTCTAATTCCGAAATCTGGACAGAACTTGTCCTATGTTGCGTCCCATATTTTGAATCCATAAAAGCTAAATTAGAGTTTTACATAAACATAAGAGTTGTAGGTATATGAATTATCTTTTCAAATCATATTTATTCACTGTAAACGAAGTTCTAAAGAACGAGATATGCTTAAAATACTAAATACTACCCAGCTCGAAAACAAATTTCATCACTTACCAAAGGGAATGGTGTGTCTCGAATTCCAGCCAAAAGGACAAAGTTTTTCTCTTGTGATTTTGAATAACAAGTTGTTTAGATAGAGTTCTAAGGTTCTTAGACTTTAGGGAAACGAATTTCACTAGAGGAGGTGTGAAAATATAGTCACAAAGGTGATGTTTATCACTTATACAGTTGTCCTTCAAATGTGCTTCCCAAATAAAAAGTGTGCTGCCCAAAATGCATACATATATACCTATATGTACCTCACCACCCTTTCAAGTTATAGGTAATCCTAATTAGAATATTACGTAAATACCTCAATACAATCCCTTAAATTACGATCACAATTATGTTAATCAAGTTTGTAAATATCACAAAATTTCAACTTTCCAAAATGAGAATAAAATATTGTAGTAATTAAGCAATGGTGTACATGCGACTCTTGGTTAGTATTTAGGGGTGTTACAATTATCATGTTATGAATAATGATCGTCTTGTTATTTGTAACTAAGAGACGAGTAATCTCATCCAGTACACCATATTATTTGATATTAGTCATATTACACTAAATTATATTATTTTATCAGTGTTATTAAAAATACATATGGAAGCAATCGTCTATTAATAGACCACATCATATCTTAGGGATCACATATGCATCTCTTTTGAAGTTAAGAGTACTATACTAGTGCATCACAACATACTTTAGGGCTCATTTTGAATCAACATGTTTTTCAATTACTATAGTACAGTACTGTAGTAATTAAAAAAACTTAAAATTAATAAAGAAATTTATTAAGTAAAAATAATAATAATAAAAAATAAAAAAAAAATCAAAGATACACGAGCTCCATAGAACATGTAGGATTTTCCAGATTAGGTTCTGACTCCTCTTTTTCTCTCTCACACTCTCCCTCGTGTACTGTCCTCTGCATTGCGGCTAGGGTTTCACCTAAATATCCCTACTTTTTTGTTCCTATTGACCTGTACTGATTTTACAACTGATTTATGACGATGGATATTCGGATGAACTAGCGGTTGTCGCGGTGTGTTGACACATAAAAAGGTAAAAAGGGTTTTTGTAGCTCTTGAAAATGGCGGATTTGAACCCCTTTGATTTGCTTGGTGATGATGATAACGATGATCCATCAAAGCTGATTGCTATTCACCAGCAAAAAGTTGATCCGGCGAAGAGAGCCTCAGCTCCGGCGGCTAAGAAGCAGCCGGCGAAGCTCCCCACTAAGCCTCCTCCCCCGACTCAAGCTGGTGAGCTTCAGTCAGCTATTTATGTCTTGTTTATGGATACGACTCAATCATATTACTAGGTATCTGTATTTTGGTTGAATATTTGTAAATTTAAGGAAGTGAAGATGAACAGCGAGAAACAGATGGGGACTAAGAAAGGATTTGACCGTTTAGGAATAAGTGTTGTATTTGGAGTGCCTCTAGTTTTGAAGAACTGTTAATTTGTCTTATAAGAGAGATATTATTTGTTGGAATGAACCCAAATGAAACCGGACTAAAGCAGAAAGAGTACAGCGAATTCATATAGATATTCCAATATTAGTTGGGTTTTGATGCATAGCTGTTGTTTTCTGTAAAGTGATACCAAGGCAAACCGTCTTTCAATTGCGACATGTTTGCTAACTATGGAGTACTTGTTATTAGAGGCAGAGTCAGGATATCAACTTTATGGATTCTGTATTTTAGAATGACAACTTCAACTGTTAATAACTGGGTTCTAAATTTATTATCTATAGACATTTAATGAACTTTTAACACAAATACACTCTTTTGAGTAAAAACTATTTGTGTATTGGCATGTGAGTTTTTATAGATAATTGTAAAAAGTTACAGTTAGTTTTAAAGGGAATTTGGAAACGACCCATCAAACAATAGTGCTAGTTGCTCTGGAGTTGTTTCTACTAATCTTATATGGTGAAAAGCTAGGTCGTTTTTGGTGGTAACAAGGATGGAAGTAATGTTGCTTGAGTCATCTATATTACACATTGTCTTATCCTTCTTTCTTTCCTTGGAGGTGAGTGGTGATAATATAAATGATCTATGCTCTATATTGGAATGATGTATGATGCAAATAACATTATCCGATAACAATCACATGGATAGTCACTTGTTAAATTTTAACTATATAAAATTATTTTTCTAAAGTTGTGTGGTGGGAGTCGATATGTGCTTTTACCATGGTGATAATATATTTTCTACCTTGGATGATAACACGATCAGTAAGATATTATCATCTCATGTTTTGTTTTTCATTATCTATATTAGCTAAAAGTAGAGAAAGGTGTTAATGTTTGGATCAATTTAAGTGAGGTAAGCAGATATTCCATATCGCGCAGATAGCTTGCCTGAATTTCTGGATGTTCGACTTCAACACCTAATTAATGTGAGACCAACTTGGTGTACTGTCAATGCTTTGATTTATCAAAAAGAAAGTAATCATGATCTGCGTAGACCTTCAAATGTAACAGTCTATAGGCGGGGCATAATAATCACATGAGGAATTGTCTAGATGAATACATTATCTTATAGTTGATGTGGCTTAGCTAAGGCCTAAGAGTATAACATAATTGTAGTGAAGTACCTGCAGCTTAAAAAAAGAACCTTGTTAAAATTGAAGCAAAGTACACATATAGATGATACCAACTATTTAAGATTCATGCTTAGTTGCTGTTATTACACTTACATTAGGTCAGCATAAGGATAAGTAGGAACTTCTAGTTCTATAGAATCCCTAATTTGTCTTAAATTGCTTAGCAGTATCAGCATGTAATTGAGTTATAGAGTGGAATAAATAGAGGACTCGTATAAGCCACTCCAATTAGTTTGGGATTAAAGTATTGACCCAACAAAAAGGAACTAGTTTGAGATTGGAACGAAGTTTATTGATAAACAAATGAAACTATAATGACTTAAAAGTTTCCAAGTTTAAGAGTGAAGCATTTTTTTTGGATTTGACTATTATTTGTTAAAGGATGAATTTTTCTTTTATCCCATTTCTCTTCAAAAGAATGTATAAGAATCCCATTCCTGCTGTTATTGAAGCCTTTTGGTTTTGACATTTCACATGTTAATGTATATACTTTTTATATTACATACAAGATGTCTGATTGTAACCAGTTCTCTGTTATTCTATTTTTATTTTCTCATGCTTGTTGCTTGTCATGTTCAAGAGTGCTAGCAAATTGTCTGGAATTGAGTGGTCCCACTTGAATAATGATCTGGATGGATTAATTTTTGTTTTCTGTTGCTCAATCTGCCTATAGGCTTCTGTTTATAGTCATTGCACTTATGGTTCTTTTCCCCCTTTTCTTTTGCAAGTATTCACAATTTGCACTTATGGCGTCTCTGTTTCAACTGTGTAGTCAGGGAGGCAAAAACAGAATTTGGACGTGGTGGAGGTAGAGGTGGTGGACGTGGCTACAGCCGTGGTCGTGGTGGAGGTGGGTTCAATAGGGAAGCATCCAACAATGAGAACTTTTCTCGCAACAGAGAATTTTCAGGTGGTATAGCTGCACCTGAATACATGGAAGGAGGAAGACCCTCCGAAAGACGTGGTGGTTATGGTGGACCCCATGCTTTCCGTGGTGGTAGACCAGGTGGTTTTGGTAATGAAGAAATGCCCGAGGGGGACCGGCCTCGTAGGACATTTGAACGCCGTAGTGGTACTGGCCGCGGGTAGATACATCTTTCTTGTCTGTGTTACCTCGCCTTTCTATTACCATGTTTGTAAAGCTGTCGTACTTATCTTTCACTGTATGAGCAGAAATGAGATAAAGCGTGAAGGTGCTGGCCGAGGAAATTGGGGAACTGAAGCAGATGAAGTTACTCAGTGAGTTTTACTTTCTTACATGGCCCTAAACTAACTAGTTTGAAAATAAATGGCAAATTCTATCTATTGAATTTGGTGTTGAATTTTGTTGTATTGTCTATTACAGGATGACTGGTGAAGTTGCTGATGAAGGTGAGAAAAATCTGAATGTGGAGAAACCCTCCACCGAAGAAGAAGCAGGAGACGACAAGAAGGAAAATCCAGCTGCTGAAGCTGAGGACAAGGAGCCTGAAGATAAGGTGAAGTCTTCTTAATCATACACAACACAGTATTGATTGGACTTTGTCGATCCTTGTGTTGCCGCCTTTGTATGAGATATGTTGTGCTCTTCTCTAGAAACGGATGCTCAAGAGTGCCTGGGCAATCATAATTTAACACCTTCCTTTTTGAAGGCCCATGGAAGTAGCAAGTCTATAATTTACTTTTTGCTTTTATAACCTGGTAATTGCTCATCAACTGGAAGTAAATATCGGATGCACATTGGAACTTCTGGACATTGTTCTTTGGGTTGCTTGAGAAGGGGCTGGATTTTGGGTTCCGTATTTGGTGTTTAGGTTAACAGAAGAATGTTTCATAATTGGAACTTGTTTGCTTAGTACATTTGGTGAGGTCATGTTTAAAGCCATTAAAGGACATGTTTTAAATATTGTGAATAATTTTGTTGAAAGTGCACTTGAGCTATGAAGTTATGACTTAAGTGTGTGACACAGGCAGAGCTTGCTTTTCTTGGCAGCAGCTTCTTTGCAAGCACCAAGTATTCAAGGCACAAGTGTCCGACCATGGGCTCTGTCAAAGAGGCGTGCACTACACAATAAATGTAGCTTGCACAGCAATCGACTAATTAAAGAAACATTATGGATGGATATCGTTGTTGTTAGGAATAGGATAACAATTTACTAAAAAGATACTTTAACTAATAAATTTGATTAAGACACTTACACAACTGCAGTTAGTTAGAAATGCACTTAGTGCTTAAATCTTTAATAGACTTGAGTGCCTTTTTACGTATTTTACTTTTGACAACACTGGCCATAAAGGTAGAAGCAGAAGTTTATCAGTAGTAGAAACTTTCCAAGTGTAGTGCTGGTTATGGTAGAACTAGTACTTAAGACATGGTGGAGTTGCAGGGTCTCAAACTAGGAAGTGTTAATGCTCAAAAAAAAAAAAGACATGGTGGAGTTGCAGGTGATGGTTAATAGTTTTTACCAGTTCACTGCAAGAGAGTTAGTGCTTCACAGCAGATGATTTATCGTTAGAGAATGCAGGTAAATTTGTACATTGTTTTATGTTTAATGTAATTCATGTTCCTTGAATGAATAGGAGATGACCCTTGAAGAGTATGAGAAGTTGCTAGAAGAAAAACGGAAGGCTTTGCAGGCGCTTAAGACTGAGGAAAGGAAGGTCGACACCAAAGTATTTGAATCCATGCAACAGATTTCAAAGAAACCCAGTGATGAAATCTTTGTCAAATTGGTGAAATCTTGAGACATTCTGTCCTCTGCTTATGTTTGATGCCAGTTATCTTTAAAACATTTCTTGATATACTTCTATGCCTTAATTTTTAGGGATCCAAGGATAAGAGAAAAGAGTCTGCTGAGAAGGAAGAGAAGGCAAAGAAGGTAATTCTTCGGCATCTGCATCCCTGACGCTCATTTATATAGCACATGCTTTTCTTATGCTGCTCTCAATAGTGCTTTACCAATCCTTGTGGGACTACACTGAGTATGTTGTTGTTGCTCTCAATAGTGCTTTGCCAAATTTTATGTACAATGCATCCATCCTGTTATAATTGTTATTCTTGCTATACACCACAGCAGACACTCTTTTCTGGATGTTGTTGCATGCGTGTCAATGAAAATTGTATCATGTTACAATGTTGTTGTAGAGGGTACATTTATGTTGTATTCTTCTACAGTTGGGCCTTTGTTTCCTCTGTTTCTTTCAGATTTTCTGGTAATCCTTTTGCTTGCCAACATATAGCTGTTATAGTGCCATGCAACAATTTTTACAAAAAGAAATCCATTACACACTCTTATACATGTGCATGCACAGGCTGAAGTTGATTGAGATGAGGTGTCAATCAATCGACATAAATGAGAGTGAAAATTGTAATCATCTTACACGTAATATCCTCTCTTTTTTTTCTCTGGCTTTAGGCTGTCAGCATTAATGAGTTTTTGAAGCCTGCTGAGGGCGAGAGGTATTATGCACCTGGTGGTCGAGGTCGAGGGCGTGGCCGCGGTTCTAGAGGTTACAGTGGAGCCAACACAATGAGCAATGTGGAAGCTGCTCCTCCCATTGAAGATCCAGGTCACTTCCCTACATTGGGTGGCAAGTGATGCTTTTGTAGTGCTTTTCTACCACGTCCAAGAGGCAAATCTGACTATAATAATGGAGTGGAAGTTTCAATGTAAATTTCTTCCGTTTATGTGATCCTTTCTGTAGCTTTTTTATTTTATTTTATCTGAATCCTACTGGGTTATATGAAGCACATTAACTTACGCATGATCTTTTCCTTGTGCTGTTTTATTCTAGTAATATTTTCTGTGCATTATTTAATGATAATTCTCATCTACTCAGATGGTAGGGTGGTCGGTCTTCTGAACTTCTGATTAGGGATAAATACCTTTACTTTTGATACTTACTATTTGTGTTGGGAGGTCTAAAATTTGAATAGCCATGACTATCGAGCAGCTGTTGGCGGACCAAGTTTACCTTCGTAAGGTCCGCTGTTCTCATCTTTCAAGGATCTTCTCTGCAAGTCTTTCATCATTTCTGTATACAATAGCTCAACATCGAATTGAAGACCAAGAGCATGAACACCGTTCTCTCGTCACGCGTAATAAGCAAAATTATCTAATTACAAGTTTACTACTCCCCCACCCCCAACACCCCACTCCCTAGGATAGCACAGGGGGTGACAATGGGGAAGCTAAAACTGAAAGTTGACGCAACTACAAGCAGCTCCTATGATTTATCACATGGGTCATGTGGTATCGTTATTAAAGTAGTAATAGAGTTAACTTAAAATGAAAAGAGATAAGAGGGTTTAAGGATTGTGGTAGGTGAGCCTCTTGATGGTGGTAGGTGAGAGCAGTGTGAATAAATAGCAGAATCAATCTAGTAAATGTATTTGCGTTTGGATCTTGACGGAAATGGGGAGCCAAATTGCTGTCCCTGTGAAAGAAACCTTCTTCATATCACATGGTTCCCCAATGCTTTCAATAGATGATTCCTTACCTGCCAGACATTTCTTGAAATGCTTCAAACAGAAAGTCTTCACCCAGAAACCCAATTCAATTTTGGTGATCTCTGGTCATTGGGAGACTTCAGAGCCTACTGTGAATTGCATCAATGGCCTCAATGACACTATTTACGACTTCTACGGCTTCCCAGAACAGATGTACCAGCTGAAATATCAAGCACCAGGAGCTCCAAAATTAGCCAAAAGAGTGAAGGAACTGCTCAAGTCATCTGGTTTCAATCGAGTGCACGAAGACAATAACCGAGGCCTAGATCATGGTGCATGGGTGCCTCTTATGCTCATGTATCCAGAGTCTGACATCCCAGTCTGCCAGCTTTCTGTCCAGACAAAGAAGGATGGAACTCATCATTTTAACATTGGGAAAGCATTAGCCCCTCTCAAGGAAGAGGGTGTCCTCATAGTTGGTTCTGGATCTGCAACTCACAACTTGAGGGCTTTGCGCGATACGGCTGGCGTCGCTTCTTGGGCTATGGATTTTGACAATTGGCTTAAGGAATCCCTTGTTAATGGAAGGTATGAAGATGTCAACAACTATATGACAAAAGCACCTTGTGCCAAAATTGCACACCCATGGCCTGACCACCTGTATCCATTACATGTAGCAATGGGTGCAGCAGGTGAAAATGCCAAAGCTGAACTTATTCATCATAGCTGGAGCAGCCATGCTCTTTCTTACGCCTCCTACAAGTTTAAGTCACAGCCTAAGTAGCCTTTGCCGACAGAAGAATGTTTACTTTACTTTATCTGTCCAAAAGCATTTAATGGCTTCAATGTATATTTCTATTGAGGGTCTTTTGAAAACAGTATCTCTGTTCTCTGTCTTCATGAGATAGTGGTAAGGTCTGCATACACTATACCCTCCTTAGATCCCACTTACTAAAATTTCACTAGATATGTTGTTTGTTGTAATGTTATTTATTGCCGTTTTAATTTAGGCAACGTTGAGAAGAGCAAATGTTGCCAAAAAAAAACATTTAAAATAAATAATCAAGGGACCATGTTCATTAAGCAGGACTCGGAGCTTAGCACAATTCTTACAGTGATTGAATGCTGATTGGGACATCCGATATAGCAAAAATAAAAAAAAGGATGTTAACGGCAAGACGTTCATGTTCACCAGTATAGCTTTCAGTTGAACTATGAGAAATTTATTTTTAAGCAAAAGCAGGCCTAAATGTCAAAGTGCAACAAATAATGCTAAGATCATTACGTTCACAATTGGTCCACTTCAATAAAAAGATATATCTAGCAGTAAGGATTTTGCATGACAAGGCTACAAGGGTAAACATTGTTGTTGATTAGTGAGATTACAGTAGACATGTCATGGATGAGAGGTGAGCCAGCAAGCAAATAGCGGACGTTCTCTCAAGACGAGCAGCAGCCACTATTCTGAGCAACGGGCTGTCCACGAATATTTACATTTGGAGGCTGGGCAGCATTTGGGGCCGGTTGGTTTGCCATACTGCAATCAGGAAGCCAAAGAGAAGGAAATAATGGGAATTGAGAGAAGCAATAGATATCATCTAATAAATGTAAATGAAAAGATTATTTGGAGAACATTTTATAGCATCAAGTGAAGTTGATTAAACCATGCAATCGTACAAGGGATGGGGCCAAAACCAAACAAGTTGCTACATCTTTCATTTGGACCTTTTGGTTTATGTAAATGCTTATAGTGTTTGCATATCATGTTTAAATCCATTTAAAACGTCAAATAAGATCCTAAATGGGAAGATAACCATATTTACTACCTAAAATATCTCTCAATTTTCAGGACCAAACATAATGTCAGAGAAGGAAGTGATAAAAGTAATCGTCTCACAGAAAACAGTAGTAGTTGGATTTTATCAAAAGATCACACCACAACTTGGAAAGACTATAAAAGACATCATTGATTAGCACTATTTAAATACAAGGAATGCATTTACCTTTTCTTGATAGCAGCAGTCATAGCCATGAAAGACTCTTCTACATTACTAGCATCTTTCGCACTGGTCTCCAAGAATGGAATACCAATTTCATCAGCAAAGGCCTAAAAATAAATTAGTATAAGTTTGTTTTCCATTTAAAGAAGGATCATTTAATATCTCCAAGAAGATGATTCACCTTAGCCGTTTCATACGACACAACTCTACTAGCAACAAGGTCAGACTTGTTCCCAACAAGAATTTTGTTAACATTTGGGGTAGCATAACGGTCAATTTCACTCAGCCACTGCTTCACATTATTGAAGCTCTCCTGATCCGTCACATCATAAACAACCTACCATAGAGGCCATAAAAAGAATGTAGAATGTAACAGGTAAAGAAAGCAGTTGACATTTAACTCTACAGGCAACTAATTATTATTTATATTGTGTTAAGAAAAGTAAGGTCACTACTCACTATTATGCCATGGGCTCCACGATAGTAGCTGCTAGTGATAGTCCTAAAACGCTCTTGTCCAGCGGTATCCCACTAAACAGAGTCAAAATAGAAAACACCAATTCTTGATTTCATTAAAAGTTCAGCGCAACAAATGTCTGTAAAAAGAAAGACCTGAAGCAGAAGTGCAGGAGAAGTCTTACAATCTGAAGCTTAATGGTCTTTCCATCTTGCTCCACTGTCCTGATTTTCTACACGAAAACATTTGGATATTTGGTAAAATCAGTTATCACATAAAAGTAAAAATGCTCTGGCTGAAAAAGACCACAGAATTCCAACCATATGTAAAACTGAGTAGCACATAAACAATTAAAGTATCTTACAAAATCAACTCCAATTGTGCTTATGTAGCTCTCCTGATATGTGTCATCCTGATGGAAAAAAAGAGAAAATAAGCAGCCAACAATTACAGAAGAAAAATGTAAACAACATTGAACTATATTCTGATACAGTTTTCAGCAGGGTAAGAATCTAATCAAATGTTTACAGGGTGAACGTGGAACTTCATAGAATGGCTATGCCTCTATAGAAAGGAGGAGCAAATATCATGTGCAAAGTAGTTTTCTATAAGATACTGATAGTTTCAACTTCATTATAAAGCAAGAAAACAACTCCACTAGAGTACTCAAGTAAACTCTAGTATAGTTCGAAAGTTCAGGACTATCCTCAGTCTTCACTTATAACAACAGACTGTGACAAGGAGCTAGCAAATAAGAAACAATGTCCTGACATTACTAGAAGAATGCCCATCTTTCTTTAGTCAACAAGAATCTACATCCACACCAAAAAAGGAAAAAGAAGAAGAAAATAGAACATTTTTTCTAATGACAGCCAGTATAGTGGCTATGCCTCTGAATTATAGGAAGGAGTAGCAAATATCGTGGGCAAAGTTATTTCTACGAGATAGTGATAGTTCCAACTTCACTATAAAGCAAGAAAACAACTCCACCAGGGTACTCAAGTAGACTCTGGTAGTTGGAAAGTTTAGGACTGTCCTCAGTCTTCACTTGTAACAACAGACCATGACAAGGGCTAGCAAATAACAAACAATGTCCTGACATTATTAGAAGAATGACCCATCTTTAGTTAACGAGAATCCATTTATGCCACACCCCAAAAAAATAGAAGGATATTTCAGAACAATAATTCTAATGACAACCTCATGCCAGATGGCCATTGGCTTGTGAAGCAAAAGAATAAAATGATTTAGACCACCCTCTATCCATGTCAGGGGTGACTGGTGTCCATGCAGTGAACAACATAGTAGATGGACCAATCACAGGAAAAAAACAGGCAGAAAAGATGGTGTCCCAGAAAGGGAACTGTCACGACCTGATTTCTCGAGTCATGACGGCACCTACTATACCCTACCAGTAGGTAAGCCAACCCGCAACCCAGAACAATGAGCGCAAGGGCAGAAACTAGCAAAACCAATAATCTAAACAAGGCGGAAACAAACCAAAATAAGAATGCCAAAAACAATAGCTCGAAAAAGGGTACAACAGTCAGGTTAATCGCGAAATTACCTTGAACTACGCGCACCCGACAACTTCCGAACACTATACAGCGAAGCCACCGAAAATACGAAGGTCCCGCACTTCGAATCGCCTAATTCAGTTCAGAGATGAGAGAGGTATGAGGATTTTAAGTTTGGAAAAGGGTTGCTGATATTTCTGCATTTTATAGCAGATTTTTCTGCATTAACTTTCCAAAAACTTAAAACTCCGACGGGGTGCTCCGATCTCGTTCGGAACCCCGTGCACGCAAACGAGATATGCAACCATACCAAATTAAATATTCCGAACGAGATCGGAGCACCCCGTCGAAATTTCCATATGAGGTTATCTTGACAAAAAGTGGTCCCACACCCAATCGCCATTTTAAGTCAAAAACCACAAAAGGGGTCAGAAAAAAATAAGAAACCTCGGGACACAAAAGAAGGATCAATCAAGACCAAACTCGACATTCCGGAGCTAACCGCGCTGACGAAATTCTCATCCGAGTGAGTTTACTCAGAATGTTGACTAAAGTCAAACTTAAAGTTAAAACGACTAATCGCACCGACTCATACTAAAAACCTCATGAGTCATGCCGACCATGCTACTAGCCTAACATGACCCTTCCGGAGCTGATGAAATCGTCAGAATTGGATTCCGATGTCATCTTCTTGAACTTTTGATCGAAAATGATCGTTCAAGGTTCATAAGCTCCAAAAACACTAAAACTCGCACAATAACCAAACGAACGATCAGGTGACCGAACTGTCAGTCTCAGCAAGTCATAAAAAATGACTTGGGGTCGCTACAGGAACGCTCTAAATGACACACAGAAGGCAGTCCTTGAAATTTCGAGTTTAGACTGCTGCATGTTTTCTTTTAAGTTGATTAAAGTGTGGTTTTCTTGCTTGTTGGTTTTTGTTGCGTTTTGAGCCTCGAATTGTGTTCCATTTTGGAACACAAGTTCGGGGTACTGTTTTGTGTCTCTTGACAGAGTCAAATTCGAACAGTTTGGTGTGGGTTCAACGATTCCCGTTTTGACTCCAAAATTGACCCGTCTCCGTTTGTTGTGATTTTGATGTCTAAACAACCGTACTAACGTTGTATCCAAGGAGGGCATTATGGTAGATCCGGTGAAAATTGAGGCTATTCGTGATTGGGCTAGGCCCACCTCAGTTACTGAGATTCGGAGCTTCGTCGGACTAGCAGGCTACTACAGACGATTTGTAGAGGAGCCATTTGCCATTCTAGCCAGAGATGTGAGGAGATTGCGCTCGAAAGCCATTCTTGTTGTTAAGGTTCATTAGAGGCATCGTCCAGTCGAGGAGGTTACCTGGGAGACCGAGCAGGAGATGCGAGAGCAGTTTCCCGGCTTGTTTGAGCCTTCAGCACCTTCTTGACCCTTACTTTCGCGGACGAAAGTCCTTTTTAGTAGTGGATATTGTAATGACCCTCATGGTCATTTCTGTGTTTTGCCTTCTGTGTGTCGTTTAGAGCGTTCCTATAGCGATCCAAGTCATTTATGACTTATTGGGACTGACAGTTCGGTCACCTGGTCGTTCGTTTGGTTATTGTGCGAGTTTTAATGTTTTTGGAGCTTATGAACCTTGAACGATCATTTTCGATCAAAAGTTCAAGAAGATGACATCGGAATCCAATTTTGACGATTCCATCAGCTCCGGAAGGGTCATTTTAGGCTAGTAGCATGGTCGGCATGACTCCCGAGGTTTTCAGTGTGAGTCGGTGCGATTAGGCATTTTAACTTTAAGTTTAAGCTTAAGTTTGACTTTAGTCAACATTCTGAGTAAACGCACTCGGATGAGAATTCCGTCAGCGCGGTTAGCTCCGGAATGTCGAGTTTGGTCTAGATTGACTCTTCTTTTGTGTCCCGAGGTTTCTGATTTTTTTCCGAGCCCTTTTGTGGTTTTTGACCTAAAATGGCGGTTGGGTGTGGGACCCACTTTTTGTCAAGATGACCTCGTATGAAAATTTCGACTACGCCATTGAGTCCAAAATATTGAATTTGGTATGGTTGCATATCTCGTTTGCGTGCACGAGGTTCCGAACGAGATCGGAGCACCCTGTCGGAATTTTAAAGTTTTTGGAAAGTTGATGCAGAAATATCAGCAACCCTTTTCCAAACTTAAAATCCTCATACATTTGTCATCTCTCAACCGGATTAGGCGATTTGAAGTGTGGGAGCTTCGTATTTATGGTGGCTTCGCTGTAGAGTGTTCGGAAGTTGTCGGGTGCGCGTAGTTCGAAGTAATTTCGTGATTAACCTGACTGTTGTACCCTTTTTCGAGCTTTTGTTTTTGGCATTCTTATTTTGGTTTGTTTCCGCCTTGTTGCCCTTGTTTAGATTATTGTTTTTGCTAGTTTCTGCCCTTACGCTCATTGCTTGATGTTCTGGGTTGCGGGTTGGCTAACCTACTGGTAGGGTATAGTAGGTGCCGTCATGACTCGAGAAATCGGATCGTGACAGGAACTGTCATGCAGCATTTTTATGGCTCTAAGAAGGTAGGTCCGAAAAAGCATAAAAAAGCAACAACCCCTCCCCCGCCCTTCTAAAAGGTACAAAAAAGTGTGAGGATGATGAACTTCATAGCTCAAAAATAAATATTTTTATTTTTATTTTGTATAACATTGGTAATGTTATGAGATGAGCTAAAATGGAACCATATAAAAAAAAACAAATTTGATAGAACAGGTGGAAAGAGCGCATTTGATCCAATTATGTAGATAGAAAGACAAATTTAATCCAATAGGTGGAAGGAGAACATTTTTATCCAATTGGTGGAGGGAGGGCATTTTTCAGTCATTTCTAAAACGTTATGGGCATTTTTTAACCTTTTCCCAAAAAAGAATTGACATGGAGATTATAGCAAATAAGCAACAAAACAGTGTTTTCAAAGGCGAAAAGCATTAAAAAGTGCTCTAGGCCTATCTGGAGTTTTAGAAAAAAGGCACAACAAAGAAAAAATAAAAAATATATACCCGAAAGGAAGGGCATTTCTGAGTCATTTCTAATATGTAAATGGCATTTTTGACCCTTTACTGAAAAAGAATTGACATGGAGATTATAGCAAATACGCAACAACGTAGAGTTGTCAAAGGCAAAAAGCGTTAAAAATTACTCTAAGCAATTAAAGTTTGGGCTTAATTTAAAAAGGCGCAACGGAGAAAAAAATATAATTTATATGTATTGCAGGAAAGAAATAACAATATCATTCATAATGATTTCCTTAACAATTACTAATATTATCTTTTTGTTGATCATATTATTGTTTAGTACCGCTCTATTCAAGATAGAACTTATAATAATGAGGCGCACGCCTTAGAGCCTTGCCTATACTAAAGCACATCCTAAGTGAGGCAAAGCGCCTCCCCTAAGCTTCTTGGAGCTTCAGAATTAAGCGCGCCTCAAGTGAACCTTCCTTAAACCAAGACAGGTTATTTAGTTTGCTTCATTACTGTGGTGCAAAGAACAAAACTATGTCATATGGTACTTACTCTGTCTCATAATAGGGTTGTTCACTTCCCCAAGAGTTAAAGAGGTCATTTTGACCCAAGTTTATAGATATATTATGTCATCATTTTGAAAGGTTAAATTGCAACTTATAGTGTTTTTTGTGCAGCTTCTAATACAAGAAGTGGAGTTACCAAAGTCCAATGACCAAAGATGCGACCAGCTGATCTCAAACAATGAAAATGTGACTAAAATTATGGGGCAGAAGTACAAACTTGGATTGGATATTGAAATTTCAAGTAGGCTACTGTCAATTACTGCACATTATAGCACTGTGTGCTTGAACTGAATTGAAACTGATTTTCTGTTTCCTTCAAATCTTCAATCAAATCAGTTTCTTTCCTTTCCTTTTTTCAATACATACCACAGAAGGTAAATGGAACTCACAATAAATTTGCAATTAATCTTTACAGAAATATCAATTTCTTATTCATATTGGCCGTTGTTTTTGCTGTCTGAAAATTTGGCGAAGTACCTATGGACAGCTATGGTTTTGCAGAACAGGGGAATCGAAGGTGGATTAGGTTCTTCGAGGTTGATTTGAAATTGAATGCTAGAATAAAAGCACATTGCAGAACCACCCATAAAGATCACTACTCAATTAAAGACATATGAATGAAAATTTTCCCCAAATTTAGAATAAAAATGAAATGTTAGGGAAGCAGTCAGTATGTGCTCAGATAACTGATTCACTCCAAGGGGGGAATGGAACAGAAAAATGAAGACATGGAGAATCCAGTGGCTAGTGCATATGGTCATGATGCTCCACAAAAATCCTCCATTTGTTTAGTCAATCAAGAGTTCAGTAAGTCTGTTACACAAAGGAAAGGTAATAGCAGCACCAGAGAAAAAAATCAGTACAGACAAATCCAAGATAGGAAAACTTACAGCAAACCTCAAAAGGAGACATGACTTCCCAACACCAGAGTCACCAATAAGCAAAAGTTTGAACAGGTAGTCACTGCACAGAAATCACAACAAATGTAATCATAATACAAACTCAATAGCTTGCAGCTGTTGAAAGATGCATACTTATACACTATCCTAGATGACACAGCTAAATCACTAATAGAAACAAGCACTAACATTAAGATGAAGAGCAGCAAATGTACCAATTAAGAAAATTCAATTATTATAGTAACAAAACTGTAGAAAAGTTTGTTGTCTTTCTATATATGCATAATTTAGCAACATCTGCTGGCCACTTTGGTATTTAATTTGATCCTCCTACTACTTGATTTGACTAAAATTATATGAAACTACCAAAGTTCTACATTACGGCTCATTCACTAGATGTTCAAATTTACTTTGCTTTTTAGTAAATGTTATTGCACAGATTTATCAATAAACCAAGACAAAGTAGTCTTTACATTATAGAATCACCATACACTCTTACATGCTTACAAGATGCGGTGTTATAGTATGGTTATATTGATCCTTATGATAGAATCTGGGGAGGAGATTTTCTAAGGACTGTACCCTTTTTGAAAGGTTAAAGAGACAGACATGATAGGATAACTGTCCTACCATATGCTATCAGTTATAATCAGACATAGCCTTTTTTTTTAAAAATAAAATAATCAGACATAGCCTACAAATTCCAATCTAGATTACGTTTGGATATTGTTCTCTAGGTTGAACTTGATATGATTTAATGCTACAGCAGGAGACACATAATTGATAATCCTACTAATCTAGAACAACTCTACAACAAAGGAAGACCAACATTGATCGACCTGATTCCCACTTAAACCAGTTTAGGGAATTGCTCAAAAATTGACTTAGACTTTACTAGTTGGACCTTATGTAAAAAAAATATCACACCAAGAGTTTCAACTGATCTAGAGGTAATCATGAAAGCAACGTTGGCAAACACAAAAAGAATAGAAAGGCACCAAATGCCTACAGGGACTTAAAAGCAAAACACAACTGAAGTGAGTACTTTTATTGAAGAAAGGTTCATATGAAAAAGTATATGTAATGCAAGAAAAATTTGTTGTAAATGTTAATCGCAACACACACAACAATTATATGGATTAACTTACAAAAACTGCAACTGAGTGAAATCCATGAAGTAAACTCCTTTATTTATCACGTTCAAATATTAAAAGAATACAATTTTAAGTTTCTAATTTAATTGGTGACTAGTTTTTTCATCTACTAAATTTCTAATTTCATTCATAACTCATAAAAAAGATAAAACAAAATCTTATTCATATGTACTAAAATGCAATTAGAAATTAATATATCGCTTTGGGAACTATATTTATTGATTAGTGTTGTCCTCTTTAAGATAGACTTCATGAACACTAAGATGCAAGCTTTAGTGCCTTAAAGTGATACAAAGCACCGAACCTGCACAACACATATTGTTGAGGTTCAAGCGTGCTTCAAGCTAGTCTTAAGCAACACAGCGTATAGAAACTCTATCTGACAAAATTTGATAGCTAATTCACAGTGAATCTGATATATTTAAATAGAGCAACAGATAACAACTTGAAAATAGAAGATTTTCAAGATGTATTCTGGAATGAAGTTCATGAGAAAACTGATACTCCCTCCTTTCCACCTTTTGATTCTATGATCAATTTATATGACTATATTTTGGCTTTGGGACCGATTGAAATTGAAATAGAAAAAGGTGAAAAATGATAAAAGGGAAATATCTTTTAAGCTAGTAAGACAATGCACATAATAAAACAGCCATGGTTGAGCATTTTCACCCTCCTCCCTGCTATAATTAGGAGGGAAAACGTAGCACATAAAACAGAAAGTCGATCCAGGGTATTTTTATCAAGTTTTAACGTATAAAAAGTAATCAATTTTTTCAAACGACATTCGATTGCAGAATAATGACTTAGGGTTTACAAGTGAAATCAACAAATGCTATAAAACAAGGATATTTCGATAAATCCACAATTAAACGAATATATATTGAATGAAAAAGAGTTAGATAAGGAAATTGAATGACAGACACTAATCTGAAGGGATAGTTCAAGTCTTACTATTCTGTATTCATTGGGATAGTGCAATGTGGAAATATTGCAAAATAATAAGTAATGTGACAACAGAACTTACTATTCTGTATTCATGGCGATTACAAGCACACGAAATTCGCCGGAATATGAGGAATTTAACGGCGGGTATTGATTCTTCGCGGCAGAATTCAGATGCAAAAAACAAAGGCGCTGTGGGGGGGAGAGAGAGCCACTGGAAATTGCAACGAAGACACGTAAATGGGGAAGATGACATAAATGGTCCCTAATGTTTAGTATATATCTTAAATAGTCCATTAAATATATCCTTGAGTAATTTTAGTCCTTTAAATTTGCTAAAGATGATTTTTGGTATCCGTCAAATATTTAATCACCCATCCACACCACAACCCCCATCGCCCCATCCACGATCTCATTCTCATAGTTTTTTTTCGTATAAAAATACTTTTAAGATAATGTTTTTTTTTTTATATATACATATATATATATATCATACCATAAATTTAATACAGTGGCACCCAAGGATTTATCCTACCAAATGATAAAGTGTTCCAAATTTTGGAAGCAACTTTCAAATTTCGTTTTTACTTTTATTTGATCGTAAATTTAGTTGAATTTTTTAAAAAAAATATAATGAATTTTTGAAGTTGTGTTAAATAATTGTTTTTGCATTTTAAAATTGTGTTGAAGAGTAGTTTTGAATTTTAAAGTTCTATATGAACGTGTATTTTATATGAACAAAATTAAGTAAATTATAAATATAAGTGACATTTCATCAAAAACTATTCTGGTCTAGTTTTGAAGATAATTAAAAGACCGAGCAAATTTCATAAACAAACAATGATTTAATTTTATTTTTGAAAATTTACTCCCAAATTCCATGGCTAAAGAAAATCTAAGTTTTAAAAGATAATTTGTCAATATCTATATTGATGGAAAATAATAAATACATAATAAAAATATTTGAGATATGTATATAAATTAAACCGGCATCATAATTATGAAAAAAAAGATAAATTAATATATACACGTCATAAATTTACTGAATTAGTGGACTGTCCATTCACTCAATACATGAACTACTTACATTCATGTATATTTCCTAGGTTCTATGAACCATTTTGTATAAAAATGTATCCATTAATTTAGTCATTTAACATAGTAACTTTTGGAGTGATTTCTCAATCTATAAATAAAGCTATCATTTATCATTTGAAAAAATAAGTGTTTGGCAAATCCTTAAAACTGCTTTTAAATGGAAGCAGAAACGTTGTTGGGAAGAAATAAAAAAATTCTGCTTTAAAAAAAAATAGAAGCAGAAAATTATTATTTTTTAAGACTATAATATTCCTTACATATATACATATTTATCAATATATCCCTTGTTAATTAATTAGCATATCAAATAAGTTTGGTAAATTTTCATTCAAGAGTTTATTTTTTATTTATATATAGTAAAAAATTTATTTTATTATATATATATATATATATATTACTTTACGTATTATTTTACAGAATTAGAAATAAAAGTAACAACAATATTTTTGTAAAATTAAAAAAAATAACAATTAAAGATTTAGACCCTCCCAAAAAAGTAACAAATAACAATTTTTTCTTTTCTTAATTTACGTAATATTTTATTTTTATTTTTATTTTTTTAAAACTTTAGAGTATTATAACAAAAAAGGATAATATCTAAGATTAAATACAAAAAAAATAGATAACAAATAACGAAAAAAAAACTCTTTTCAATATTTTTCAATAATATTTATCTATGTACAATATTGATTGAAAATTTGAATATGTACATTTTAAATAATTAAATTAAAAATGTAATTAAAGTTTATGTATTAGATGTTTAAAATAGTTTCTCTAAAAAATAATCTTAATATTAAAAGCACATTGATACTTACCATTTTTCGTAATTTAACTCTCAAAAGAACTTTTTAAATTTTTTAGCCAAAACACTTTTTAAATGAATTTGCCAAACACAAATTGCTTTTTTTGAAAAACACTTTTTTTGAAAAGCATTTTTTCTGAAAAGCTATTTTTTTAAAAAAATGCTTCTAAAAATAAGCAGTTTTTAATAATAATGTCAAACATACTCTTAAATTAGATAGTATCTACATTCTCCTCTTCATATCTCTTGTTTGGATTGACTTAAAAGTTGATCAAACCTACTTTTAAGTCAGTTTTTTATTTCTGAAAGTGTTTGGCAAATATAAAAAGTAATTTAAAATAAGTCAAAAATGACTTAAAATAAGTTGGAAAGTATTTGGGAAGGTAAAAATGACTTAAAATAAGTCAAAAATTGAAGTAGGTCTCCCCATACTTTTTATTTTTTGACTTAAAAGTCATTTCAGTTTGATTTTTTATTTTTGACTTAAAAACTGTTTTTTTAAGCCAATCCAAACGGGCTAGACTATAAGTATTACTTTACTTAACCACTGTAGGGAAGGCTAGAAGTGGGCACCTAAGGGTTGATGTGTCTGCTTTTAGCCAATGACATTTTATGTAATTTTTATATTTTTTTGTTTTAATTTATTTATCTTATCTATTTATGTTTTGAATATCTGACCTGGCGGTAGTCCGCCAAGTCATAGATCAAGCAAGTCAATATCCTTAGAGGTAGTCCAACTACATAAGAATCGAAATACACAAGAACTTTAATATCGTTTCTCAGACTGCACGGTTTAATTATTTTACCCAAGCAAAGAGCCTGTCAAAAAGCTAATACATATTTTTATTGAGCTCATGTATCTGATAGTTCTAACTAGGTATCAGGCGCCCTACTTATCAAACTCTTTTTCGAGTTAAAAACCACGGCTCATTAGACGGAGTCATAAAGACAAAGCCAATAAAAGTAGTACTAGATCCGACTGTACCTCAATCTCAGAACCAAGTCGAGAAGCCATACTAAAATTCTTCTATATTTAAATAAAGCTTAGATCCGTTCATGGTCTATATAAGAGAGAAGTTAGTTATCCGGCATAGATATAATTTTTTAGCCGGACATAGTCGCAGCTTAGATCAGAGAATTTATAAAAGTAAAAGACCGGAAGAAGGAGAAAAGAAAGTACCTTGTTGTTACCAAGCCACACACTTTATTATTCCGGCCAAAATCCGGCAAGCTTACAAAACTTAGAAAGAAAAGTTTACAAGAGAGAGAGTGCAAAACGGAAGAGAGGATTTCTGAAACCTATCCTCAATTAAAGAAAAACAAACTTATTTATAGAAAAAAAGAACGCATCTTTGTACAGGATACTGGGCCCCTATTTGGGTCCTGGTAACAGTGTTGCTATAGTAGCGCGGGCCTGCTACCGACGCGGATAAGCTTTACACTTCTCTTTACATCTTGTCCTTTAATTTTGCCAAAAAATCTTCGGCTTTCTTCAGTGCATCTACTGGCGCGTCTTCGTCATATGGTTGAGCTTCGTGCATATCTTCACTTGTTTCACTACGCATTGATGAATCTGATTTTGCGTAATGACTTACATTTAGAAGAATCTTTTTCTTTACTTCTTCTAGATACCTCATAATCATTTCATTTTGTTCTCCTTTATCATGATTAGAAA
Source organism: Solanum tuberosum (assembly GCF_000226075.1). Classification (NCBI taxonomy): domain Eukaryota; kingdom Viridiplantae; phylum Streptophyta; class Magnoliopsida; order Solanales; family Solanaceae; genus Solanum; species Solanum tuberosum. The sequence continues at coordinate 1,389,196 of NW_006239021.1, forward strand.
TTTTTCTAGCCATATGTTTTACGGAGGTTGAGTCATCAGTCATAATTCCTTTATGATGAGTGAATATCAAATTAATTTTAGTCCAGGTTCACTGGCAAGAAAATATATTCAAAACGAATTTTTAAAATGAAAAATGGAACCGATTTAAAACTTGGTTTTTGACACTTATAGTACAGAAGATTTAAATAATATTTCTCAAGAGTTTTATGAAACTTGTGCATTACATAATCATAATATGTTCTTTGTGTCTTGGTTTATAACCACTTATTTGCCTTTATTCATCAACGTTCTTGAGCGATCTTACAAAGATGAATCAGGTAATATTATTCAATCCATTTATCCTCCTCAATCTCCGTTTATTTTACCAAATAATACTGATATTACTTTTACTGCTTTTCATAAATTTACTGATAATGAAGTCGCCGCAGTTAGTATAAATGAAATTAATCGTCTTATTTCTCAAAATAATTATTTGGGTCTGTGTGTTAAAGTTATTGGTAAACATATTTGTTCTTTAGACAAAAAATTAGATAGCCTGTCTAATCTGATTGTTCAAATTGATAATAAGCTGAAATATGTGAAACAAGTTTCGGAACAGGCTTCTTCATCAAAACAGCTTGATGTTCATATTCAAAGGCCTCCTGAGATTTAGGATTTTATTCTTAGACCTTTGCATGACCCTGAAAGTCTTCTTGATAAAAAATTTCTCAATTTGGTGCAAGTGCGAAATCGATAAGTCTCGCTGAAGATTTTGCAGATGAGATGGAAGCGACTTTTGATTTCAAAACTCAAGTGGAAATGGAAGTTAATAAACTTCATGGGTATCCAAAGAAGAATAATGGTAATACTACTTATGCTAGAAAACCTAGTATGCAAACATATTACTATCCCAGGTCTACTCCTCAAGATGTTTTAATAGAGGAAAGAGATTGGAATCAAACTAACACTTCTTATAGTGGAAGTGAGATTTATGAATGGAATCTCGACGGGTTAACTGATAGGCAATTGACGATTATGGTTCATAGGATGCTTATGTATGCTACTATCTGCAAAAGTGTTAGTAACATTGACAAAACCATTTGCAAGATGATTATTGCAGGATTTACCGGTCAACTAAGAGGATGGTGGGATAATTATATGCCCTCTGATGCGAGAGCAGCAGTAATTAATGCTAAGGCAATAAATGAAGGAGTTGATAATTTAGGCTTTACCCTTGTTCAAAATAGAGAAGACGTTGTGTATACACTAATTTTGACTATTCTTGAACATTTTAGTGGTAGATTTACCAATCAATATGAAATCATTAGATCTCTACTAAATGGTTTTAGATGTAGACATTTAGGTGAGTTTAGATGGTATAAAGACACTTATTTAAGTCGGGTAATGGAACTTCCCGAAAATGGTATAGAATTCTAGAAAGCCAAATTTATTGATGACTTACCTTCTTTATTTGCAGAAAGAGTAAAAAAGACTCTTAGGAATCTACAAGGAATTATTCCCTATAATGATTTTATTTATGGAAAGCTTATTGGGGCTTGTACGCAAGAAGGCATAAATTTATGCAATGAGTTAAAAACTCTCAAGACAGCTTAAGATGGATAAGCTTAGAGAAAAGTCTCAATTAGGAGATTTTTGTACTTAATTCGGTTTACCGGATGCTTCAAAAAGCACCAATTCGAGAAACTTCTAAATCAGAAATTCTCATAGATCTCATCATAAGAAAGAGATCTAGAAGAAGGACTAGAGAAGAAAGAGATGAGCGTAGGGCTCATTGTAAATCTCATAGATTTACCAGGAATAGGTCATGGCGAAATCTTGATAAGATTAAGTGTTATAAATGTGAAAAATTTGGGCATATAACTCCAAATTGTAAGCTAGAAAAACTTAAGACTCTAGAACTTGATGATGATATTCAAGAGAAGATTTATAGTTTTCTATATACTTCTAGTTCTGAAACAGATTATGATGATTCTGAAGCAAGTTATGCAACAGAGGATGAGCAACCTGAGTCATCTAGTAAGGTTCAACAAGATTCGAATGATACTTGCAAATTTTATGGTGATATTTGTCATTTTGAACATAACGAATTCTACAAGTTGCAATCTCAGTTCGAAGACATGAATATGTTCACTATCACTGCAGACAATGTGATAGAACTTCTAAAAGAAGTTACCGATAATACTCTTCGTGAAAAGATCATTCAATTGGCTGCTGGTAAAACTAGCTCTTCATCTAATATTCCTAATGATAAAAAGGTTAAAGATGAGTTTAATTACTCTGCTCCTTACTCCTTGTCTGAAGTTCATAATAGACTCTCTTCTAAACAAACCATGGTTATTCGTGATACCTCTTTTGATGATTTAAAAGGAGAAATTGAACATTTGAAGGAAGAAATTAAATTTCTTAAACAAAATCATATTATTTGTGATCACCGTCTTACTCAGATTGAGTCTGCTAATAGCAAAGGAAAAAATAAGGTTAATGAATCTACTGCTGAAGAAAATACTCTTGCCAATACTTTGAATATTGATTCGAAACAAAATATGTTTTTAGAAATGATGTAAATTGTTACAGCTCATAAATGGTATGTTAAATGTATTATATTAATTGATAATACTTTTTCTATAACTAACATTGCTATGATTGATAGTGGCGCTGATGTGAGTTGCATTCAAAAAGGTCTAGTACCTACTAAATATTTTGAAAAAACAACTCATATGGTTAAATCTGCATCTGGTCATGCTTTAGATATAAAGTATAAATTATCTAATACTCGTATTTGCCAGAATAAAGTTTGTATTCCTCACTTCTTTTTCTTAGTAAAAAATCAGTTATACCCTCCTATTATTCTAGGAACTCCTTTTATAAATTCAATTTATCTTTTTACTAATATAAATGCTAAAGGATTTTCTGCTACTAATAAAAATCAAGATTTAATTATACTTTTATCACCGAGCCTATTTCTAGAGATATTAATGCTCTAATTGAAATGAAACAAAAGCATGTTGATTATTTACAACTTGAGATATTTAGTATGAATATATTCGATACTTTAAAATCTGCTAAAGTACAGGAAAAAATTAAGCTCATTTCTGAACAAATGGCCATTGATATTTGTGCTGATCATCCTAGTGCCTTTTGGAATCGGAAAAAGCATATTGTAACTCTTCCATATGAAGATGATTTCTCTGAGGAAAATATCCCTACCAAATCACATCCTTGATATTATTACAGATAAGACGCGATTGCAGCGGTTTCTGGGAAGTTTAAACTATATTTCCTCATTCTACAAGAATTTGTCTCGAGATTTAGCTCCGTTATATGACAAGCTAAAAAAGGATCATAAGAAGCCTTGGACTAATAGTCTCACAGATCTTGTAAAGACTATTAAAGAAAGAGTTAAATCTTTATCTTGTTTAACCCTTACTAATCTTGCTTGGCCAAAGATTGTAGAGACGGATGCGTCTAATATTAGGTATGGAAGTATATTGAAACAAATTAATCCGCATGATAAAAATGAATATCTTATTCGATTTCATTTAGGAAAATGGAGCAATGCTCAGAAAAAATATGCGACGGTAGCTCATGAAATGTTAACTATCGTTAAGTGCGTATTAAAATTTCAAGATGATTTATATAATAAAAAATTCTTGATAAAAACTGATGCTCAGTCAGTCAAGTATATGTTTGATAAAGATTTTAAACATGATGCGTCTAAGTTAATATTTGCTAGGTGGTAGGCACAGTTAGCCCCTTTTGATTTCAAAATTCATTATAACAAGGGAAGTGATAATTCCCTCCCAGACTTCTTATCAAGAGAATATCTTTCTTCTGATGGGTTTTCTTGACTTCTTTCCTGATAAAGATTTGGTTACGATTTTTGAAGGCAGTTCCTCTTAATAGAGATTTTAAAAGAACTTATATTATGGAGAATTATAGACGGAATGGTGAGAGATATCGTCAATGATTACATGATTGAACAAGAGCTTTATGAAAGATTTTATTGTAATGAAGTTTATAACCTTTTGAATGATTAAAAATATAACCTCTTGAATGATTAAAACTAAATGCTATGTTTGCAGGATGGATCCTCCTTGGATAACCAAGGCTAGAGGAAAAGACAGTTATACTTGCGGAAGGGGAAGATCATCCCCAAGTTCATCAAGATCATTATACAGATCTTCATCATCTAGTACTCCAATTATACAAAAAGGAGGAATGAGTTTATATAACTTAAAACTCTAGAGCACAAGAAAAAGCTTCATCATCAATACATCTGGAAGATATTCCAGAAAGTGATCCATTATATGCTAAACTACAGGAGTTTCTAACTCAAAAGCAAGGTGATTCTTTTGCTTCAATCGCCAAAGAAGAAGTTGATGATATCAAAACATATGAAAAGGTAGAGAAAAGAGAAATGATATTTCTCTTAGAAAACTCTAACATACAGAGAAAAGAAGAATCTTGGAAGTATTCCAGAGGTATTTAGTTAATGGGCTTTATTTCCCGGGCGAGTCATACAAAACTCGGAAATATTATAAGACTCTGCTGATTAGCACAGGTGTTGAATTTCAACATTTTTCAGGATATAATACAAGTGAGAATATTTATAACTTCTCTAAAATGATTATAAAACACATCATTCATATTGAAGATTGGGGTATTTCCTCAATGACT
>NW_006239021.1:1394383-1432588 GCF_000226075.1 Solanum tuberosum
AAGAACTGTTGGATCTAATAACGAAAACCATACACGATTATAAATCGATTCCTAATAAAGAAATTATGACTGATGACTCAACCCCGTAAAACATATGGCTAGAAAAATTTCTAATCATGATGAAGGAGAACAAAATGAAATGATTATGAGGTATCTAGAAAAAGTAAAGAAAAAGATTCTTCTAAATGTAAGTCATTACGCAAAATCAGATTCATCAATGCGTAGTGAAACAAGTGAAGATATGCACGAAGCTCAACCATATGAAGAAGACGCGCCAGTAGATGCACTGAAGAAAGCCAAAGATTTTTTGGCAAAATTAAAGGACAAGATGTAAAGTGAAGTGTAAAGCTTATCCGCGTAGGTAGTAGGCCCGTGCTACTGTAGCAACACTGTTCACCAACAGTAGATACACTGTTACCAGGACCCAAATAGGGGCCCAGTATCCTGTACAAAGAATGCTTTTTTTTTCTTATAAATAAGTTTGTTTTTCTTTAATTGAGGGTAGGTTTCAGAAATCCTCTCTTCCGTTTTGCACTCTCTCTCTCTTGTAAACTTTTCTTTCTAAGTTTTGTAAACTTGCCAGATTTTGGCCGAAATAATAAAGTGTGCGGTTTGGTAACAACAAGATACTTTCTTTTCTCCTTCTTCCGGTCTTTTACTTTTATAAATTCTTCGATCTAAGCGGCGACTATATCCGGCTAAAAAATTATATCTATGCCGGATAACTAACTTCTCTCTTATATATACCATGAAAGTTCATAGGCTCTGATACCAACGAAACAGGATCACTGATCTGACGGTAGTCCGCCCAGTCATAGATCAAGCAAGTCAATATCCTTAGAGGTAGTCCATCTACATAAGAATCGAAATACACAAGAATTTTAATATCGTTTCTCAGACTGCATGGTTTAATTATTTTACCCAAGCAAAGGGCCTGTCAAGAAGCTAATACATATTTTTATTGAGCCCATGTATCTGATAGTTCTAACCGGGTATCAGACGCCCTACTTATCAAACTCTTTTCCGGGCTAAAAACCACGGCTCATCAGACGGAGTCATAAAGACAAAGCCAATAAAAGTAGTACTAGATCCGATTGTACCTCAATCTCAGAACCAAGTCGAAAAGCCATACTAAAATTCTTCTATGTTTAAATAAAGCTTAGATCCGTTCATGGTCTATATAAGAGAGAAGTTAGTTATCCGGCATAGATATAAGTTTTTATTTTTCTGCAGATATAACTGTTGATAAAGTATGTAATGAAGCAGCGCGATTTCTAGTTGGACCATAACAAGGTTCTATCGGAGAAATATGTTGAATAGCCAGTCTTCTATCAGAAGCAAAAGAATGTCTACTATAAGGAACACTTTTTTCATCAAACTGTATACAAATTTTTCCATTGGAATTTTGACTAATATGAGAATATTCAGAATTGGTGATAGCATCTGTCAGTTGTTCAGGGGTAAAACAGAATCTAGAGTCCAAGTTGTAGGAAATTAATTTTTCCCCATTTTATAGGTCTTCTAGTAGTGACCTTAGATCTGGCGAAATTAGTTTCTACACAAAATAGTTTGATCAGATGTATCGTATAACTTACATCTAGGATTCAAGGTAGCAAGTAATTTATAATAGATTCTATACGACAAGCAAATTAATTCAGATCCAGGTGCATAGTTATAACCATGCGTTTTAACATTCAAAGTTAAAGCATCTAAGATATTAGAATCAGTCAAAGATAACTGCAAATTGGGCTGAGCATTAAAATAAACTGGACCATAGGCCACCGTAGATTCTATCGAACCCATCAAAGACTGTCGAAAATTAAGGCTACCGTAGATTCTATCGAACCAATCAAAGATTGTCAAAAATTTAAATTTCTCGCATCTCATAGAGCAGCTAAGAAAGTCTCAGGTAACCCTTTAAGAGTTAAAGGTTTAAAAGCAATTTGAACCATGCCAATATGCAAAAACTTATATTGAGATCTATATAAATCAATATCTCGCTTATTTAATAAATGAATAGTTTGTTCAGACGAGTTTAACGCCAAAGATTGCTCAGTTGTTTTAATCAACTGTTTATTTGAGATTTTATCAAACCAACCGTAATCATAAATAGTTTTTATATTCACTTTCGGAATAGTCCATTTGTTTAACAAATCAAGGTTTTGCGGTATATCTACCTCTTCTAACCGAGTACTTTTAATATCTTCTTGATCCATAAAAGAGTTATATTTTTTTGTTTTAATTTATTTATCTTATCTATTTATGTTTTGAATATTTAAAGTTTATATAATTTTTTTTATATAAAGTACGATAATTATTAATTTAAAATATTTAAATTTTAAAAGATATAATAAAATTCGATTGATTCTCAAAATTTTATGGGTGTCACATAAATTATGACAAAAGAAATAATATATTATATTATTTAAAATGACATAAAACACACTATAAATCACAATAATTAACAACTTGAAATATTTGAAAAATATACAAAAATAAAAATAAAAATCGGTTGTTTGCACCAGGTAAATTGTGACATAGAGAGTAATATATATTATCTTTTAAAATTATGTAAAAATTACTATAAATCACAATAATTAATATCTTCAAATATTTTTAAAAGTCTATATTTTTAAAAAATGATTCTCCAAATTCTAATCATGTCACATCAATTAAAACTAAAAAAATAACATATATTAAGTCCGTATTAACACAAGTCTTCATCTCGAATATACATGATAAAGAGTGTTATCACTTATCTCATCATTATGGTGTAAAGTTTATTTATTTTGTCCACACGTACGTGATCAACTTGCAAACAAGCTAGCCACAGCTCCTTGGACTATAAGATTCATATCATAGTCTAATAAATAAACATCATCTTATTCATAGTTGTTTGGTAAATCTGCTGGTTTTTTCAGTTTGCCAAAAGATATATGCTTCGAAAACCAACAATTACTATATACTAGTATATTTTAGTATATCTTCAATTCATATGACGTACTAAAGGACAATCATCCAAATTAAACCATGCATGAATCTAGCTGGTTCAGTCAGAGGCGGTTGTGGCCTTTTTGGTATTAAATTCATTTGAGCTCAATAGATGTATAAATATATAATTTTTTTAAATAAAATTAAATATATAACATAATAAAATTTAATAAAAAGAATATTAAATATAAATTCACAAAATTTTAATCCTAAATTTATCTGTGAACTCGGATCTATAGCCAGCATTTGCAAATGGCAAGGACTTCAAATATTCTTTCGTGAGCATATAGTAACATTTACGCATGTAACGTAAATCAAATTCTCTTAAATTAGTTAAAGATGAGTCTGATTTTCTGTTTACATTAAAATAATATTACTTATAATATTCAAGCCTATTTTATTTTTTAAATTAGACTAATATTACTTTTTACATTACCTTGATATTTTAATGATCACTAGAAGAAATCGTTCACACTTCACAGTTAGAGAAACTAGTTTATACCTACAAAATACAGTAGAGTTATTATTTGTTATAACAAGTTTAATTACAAAGATAATATAAAAATTAATGACACTATATACAAGTTAATTAAATCATTCTTATTTTTCCCCCCCTTTTTCTATTCTACGTAGAAAACGAGTACGTATTTTAATTTCTTTTAGGGGCGTGTGGGTTATACAGAGGCCCTGGTCGTTTTTCAAAACACTATGGACAGCCAAATTAAGCTCCATCAGCTTTTATTTACTAATATAAATATAGATTCGTGTATATATATATATATATATATATATATATGATATAAAAGAGCTTAGGGGCATTTGCTAATTAGGTGAGGAAGGGGAAATGAAAATAGTACACAACATTTAGCAATATCACCCCGATGTGGTGCAGTAAATGAGGTTGATCTTTCATTAATCAGAGGTCTCAGGTTCGAACTCTGGATATGAAAAGATCCTTAATAAAGAGTGTTTTCCTCTGAATGGGTCCTTTACAGCGTGAATCTGGAATAATCAGACTCCAATACGGATACCAAACACCAAACGGGGATGAAAAAATATTTAGCAACATCACATTGATCACTTTGGAAACTCCAAAGAATGAATGAAAACAGGTTTTTCAGGTAATATATCTGCTGATTTGACTTTCCTTTGACTTATATATTACAATGTGTGTGTTGATACCTCTCCGCCAAATATTCCCTTGCTAAATAGTTCTTTTATAGCTAACAAGATTTTGGCTAATCCCTCGTTAAATAAGGTTAGTAACAATTTTTTTTATTGTTTAGCGATTGAAATTGTTACTCGCTAATTTATATATTTTTTGGTGAATTAATGTTAATTTAATTTATTAAGATTTTCTTTTTTTAATTTAATTTTTGCATTGAAGCCTAATTAAATTCAAATTCACATATTGGAGGATTCATTTATGAAACTCTCGAATGTATTTATTAAAATTGGTAAGAATATGTTAAATTTTGACATGAAAAACAACTCTTAGATTTTGAGTTTTCAAGTCTAATCACCCTTGATCCATTCTTTTATTTGTTACATATCATGTATATTATACATAAACTCGTAAGTGAAGAATTTAGGAAAACGAGGATTAAAATATTTAATTTTGATTATGATATTCGATATAGACCCACACACATGCAAAGTTAATGTAGTAAGAGCCGTTTGGTAGAATGTATACAAATAGTATTGAATAAGATGTACTAGTTGTAACGTTGATATTAGTATATACTGCATGTTGAATTAATTGTCTTGAGATTTTCTTTAATTTCCAATTTGATTTGATGTATTAAAGATAATTATATCTTTAACCATACTTATTCATGTATTAATAACCATTATAATGCTAATATCATGATTTACTATATCTTAATTATACTAATAAAGTATATACCTTATATGAAAATACTACTAATTGAATAATTAAATAATATCATAATTAATACGTAGAATCAAATTTCTAATACATCCTGTCGGCCTCTCCATAGATGTGAAGTTCATGCATGGTTACTCAATATTCTTTCTGAAATAGTTTCCATTTCAATTAAAAACTTAATGTTAGAGAAGTAACACATATCTTCCTCCCTAGCAAAAACAAATAAATAGAGGCATTATCCTCTTATAGAAGATTAACTGATATAGTGAATTATAATGTACGAGGTGAGCGAGTTGGACTAAATTTGAACATGTTAAAATGAGCTAAATTAATAATTTTGATTGGACTTTAATAAACTAAAAGTCCGTATAATCCAATATTTAATTTTAAAATATTTGTTGAGTATCTAATAAATTTATTATGATTTTATATAATACATCAAATTTTAAAAAAAAAAATTAAAAAATTTAAACAATTTTTTTGTGAGTCATTTTAAGCTAAATAAATAAAATAAATAGATTATTAATCTGTCCAAATCAAATCATAATTTTATAAGCTGATTTTATCGTCCTTCTCTTTTCGTATATTTATTGATTTATTAAAAAAAAAATTATGTATACGTGTGTCAAAAGTAATTGCAACTGAAATAGAATCTTCGAAAATAGAAACGCAGGAAGAGTACTTTTTCTAACATGAAAAAAGAAATAAAAGTTCCACAGCTGTAAAAGTGTAAGCCGTTCGATAGAGACACGTGTCATACTTCTGTACCAAAGTAAGAAAGTTCAATTTAGACCCGCGTAGCAGGGAATCAACCCACCCGTTCTTTCATTTTAGAAGCTTCTCCTTCAATTTTCATCTCAGAATCAGAAAAACTAGAAAATAAGAAATGCCAATGAAGAAGATCAGAGACGTAACCGCTAATTTTTCGAACCAATTTTCACTTCCCTTCGTAAGTATTTTTTTTTCCTCGAATCAGTTGAAATTTGTCCCTATTTTTGTGTAATTATAGTACTAATTAGACTGAAAGTCATGTAAATCTGCAATTTTATTTGTTTGCTATTCATATATCCCGAGATTATATGCAAATCATACACAAAATCGCTGTTTGTAATTGGAATGGACAAATTCAACTGCAAATTCAAGCTTATAGAAGTTTAATTAGTAAGTTGATGATATGATTGGTGAGCATATGCATAAACAATGTTAAATTTCTGAACTATATTGTTAATTGCTGAAGAAATTAGAAATTAGATCAATGAAGAAGCTAACTACTTAATTAACTCACTTAATAAATGATTAGTTCTCTTCTGAATAAGTCAATAGCTTTCTAAAGTTATTCGTAATGCTCTAGGCAAAATCGCTAACACAATATTTGTGATTATAGTTTTCTCTATACCTTTCTGAATGGATAAACGAAAAAATCATTTCTAAATCAAATTTCAACTTCAAGGAGAAACATGATGTTCTTATCAATATATTGGCTTGGATTTATGATTCTCTAATATGTAAGATTGAAGAAAATATTGATGTCTCTTGTTTTAGCAGTTTATCTTATTTTCTGAGGAGATCAGCTTTCATTCTATGAACAACATTGTAAATTAGCAGCTTGAATTAGGACCAATGACAATGACTTAACCATTTTATACAATTTGGTGGATAATGAATTAATTTGAAGTAAAACCAAAAGCAAATAAGATGAAGAAACTGCAGGCAATTAGAGTAGCATTAACAACAGTTCTGAATTTTCGATATTGCAAAGGAGTTAAATCATTATGATGTGAAATAGAGTCAGTTATCAATTTGATTAACAAAGGTGATGACTGCATCATTTATTCCACTAACTGCTGTAAGAAATATATGTAAAAAGAAGCAATTCAGTGTAAGAAAATATAGATAATTTGTCACGATGATTAATTAATTTGAAGGAGTTCTGAAATGATAACTGGATAGTGCTGGACCTCTGAAATTTCGCTGAGATCACCGTGATGAAAAGTTTTCTGTAGTGTTAGACTCATCATATTGACATGCCAGGCTTATGAAAATTGAGATTCCGTTATGTCTTATCTGGGGAAAAAAGAAATAAGGAAAAAGATTATAATACTAAAGTTGTTGTTATGCTGGTTAATTTGTGGGCTACTGTACAGAACAGATATTGTTGGAAGCTGATTGTATCTGTATATACTTTACAATGGTAAATCACCCTAGTGTCTTTGCAGGTCTAATTAGTTTAAGATCTTAATGAATTCTCCTTATCAATTTACTGTCAACAAAAAAATAAACACGTGTACTAGAGATGAATGTGGTATGGTTTACATTAGGATTAAGCAGGAATACCTTTTAAACAACTTGAATGCTTTAATGTGATGAGTGTATTGTAACATCTATGTGCTGAAGTCTGGTGTTAGCCAACTGAGGTCAAGCATTGGCTGAATGAAGATCCTGATGGTTCATTTTATGATGTTGACAAATCATGCTTCCATAAATCCGTCAAAATGAAAATCGTACTTAAAAATAAATGAACTGATAAACTTTGTTCCAAAATTTATTTGTCACAGTGAGATCTTGTATATGAAGAATGAAGAGACCCTCACGATTGATATTAGAGTGTGTCATAAGAAAAACAGCTACTAGTTATATGCCTGTGTATTTAAACAGTACGAACACAGAGGTTGTGCAGCATTGAATTTGAGTGTAAAGAAGAGATTTCTTGTATGCTTTGCTCTGCTCTGCTCTGCTGTCTCATTTACCATAATCTTCATGAGTTTATTTTTAATTTGTCTATGTACTTTGCTTCCACAATATCTTCTCCAGAAATGAAGTCTAGAAAATCACTGAAGCTTCCTTCTTTATAGGACAAGATATGTTGTTCATTGACAAGCTCTGATGCAGGTCTAACTTTTTTACCTAAAGCTAGACTATGAAGGCTGGCAATCGAAATGCGCTTTTTTTCTGAGTTAACTGTTGCTCGATGCAGAACACTTTTGTATCTGCCATTGCTCAATACTTCCATTTGATCTCCCAATTGAACAATGAGAGCTCCTTCAATGAGTGGAACTGAATGCCACTTTTCATCTCGATCCATGATTTGCAAGCCCAGATGGTTTTGAAGAATGATTGTTAGCATACCATAATCTGTATGTGGTGGCAATCCTAGTGTAAGATCTGGCTCAGGACATGCTGGATAGCAATTAACTGCCATGACCTGGGAACCTTCTGCAATGTCTTCATGTAAGTAATTACTGTTTAGTCCTAAGCTCTCAAATATCACCTCCATGAGTTCTTCTTGCAACTTTTGTGCTGCCACTGTGTAGTTTCCCATTTTCTTCCTGCATGAAGAATTTCTTTAGGATCTTGAAGAAATTATATCGTTCTTGAACAGTAAGAAGTTGAATCTACAAGACAACTTTTCTGCTAAAAATATTCAGTAAAGAAAATGAAAGACTTACTTGTAAGCTGTGGGATTTGATGGCCAAAAGTCGAGCCAAGTTGAGGTTGGATTAGCATAGTGCTTGAGGAAGTCTCTCCAAAAGTATACTTTGTCTTTGACATGATTTAGACTGGTACCATATCTTACGGGGTCATGAACATTTGAAGACAAGAGATGCCTTTTCTCTTCAGTTGGTAAATTGAAGAATTCGCTCGCAGCATCTATAGCATCTTTCATGACTGACATTGGGATTCCATGGTTAACTACCTGCAGAATCATTTATTGCATGCATGGTGTTATTTTACGCTCAGCTGAATTTGTGAAGAACGTCATATTTTTCTTCCTATTAGACATGTTGAGAATATAATTAAATAATAAAAGCGTGCTCTCTCTAATAGCTTAAGCTTTTAGATGAGATGGTCACACACTTCAACATGGTATCAGAGCAGGCAGAGGTCCTGAGATCGAATCTCACCGCCAACCCAAATCAAAAAAGAATTTCCACGTGCTTGGCCCATGAAAAAAAATCAGGCCCGCACGTGTGGGGGCGTGTTGAGAATATAATTAAATAATAAAAGTGTGCTCTCTCTAATAGCTTAAGCTTTTAGATGAGATGGTCACACACTTCAACAAGACAACCTAAGTAGCTGAAATCTTGGACATTGACTTGTTTAAGTGAATCTGAAAATAAAGGTTAATGAGAAGACAAAGGAGATGAGACCTAGAACCTTAATGCACCATGTGTGACATTAAGTTCTTTCTATATGTTGATGATCTGACGACATCTTTTTCCTTATTTGGATCCTATCGCAAGGAACAAAGTAAACGAATAGGGTAACACTTTCTTATCTAGTATGCAGTTGCAGGTGACATGGACACGACACGACAGTGCATGACAAGTAGTACCTGGAAGAAACCAAATTTCTTGCAAGCCAGGTGTACTTCCTGGATTATCTGAGGCCGAACAAGAGGGTGTTGCAGATAGGATAGATCCACAATTGGCAAGCATGTGTTATACTCGGCTCCATTGGGCCGTAGGGATGGTGGAAGGATATAACGCTTGGGAACACAGGTTAGTTCCTCTTTAGTAAGTGTCATGGCGCTAGTAAATGAACCATTTGGTGAAGCTGAGCTCCCTATCATTTTTCCCACCATATTGTGTTATTCTTCCTTTATGTTCCATATGGCTTTTAATTACTCCCTATTTATAAGGAGGAAAATATGAAGATATGGTTGGAGTTTTAATTATTTATCCAGGTATATGTGTAATGTAATGAATATATATACGTATAATGCTATGGTACTATGACTATAACCAATGAAGAATATTGTATATAGTCATACATGAATAGCCAAAGAGTGAATCATTTTAGGCTTGGTAATTGTCGGATTTGGCTCCCCTCCATTACCCTTTCCCTCCATTTCGTTAAGTACACATCTGGATGAAAGAGATGTGTACTATTTAATTGTTAAAGGTCAAGATTATATTGCATTAACTAGTATCATAACCATAGTTAAGTGAATAAGTTTTGGAAAAAATTCTCTCCAATTTTTTTTAAGAATAATTAATTCTTCTCAATTTTTCGTATCCATATATTTATGTCATTAATTTTATTTTATATTTTTATAATTAAATATTAAAATTATGGAACATGAACTTAACAACGTTTAATTTGTTTAGCCTAACGGTAGTCTTACAAAATATTTTACCTTTAAATTGATATTTTCTTTTATTTTATTTTTTAAAAAGATTTTTTTTTTTATACTTTCACATTTGTAATTCTAATGCAATTTTTACTTCCCATTTTTATTATATGATTTCTATCATCAATGATAATTCTTCCTTTTATTTTTTAAATTTCTCAACCTAATATTTCAAGAATAAATTTGCTAGCATAGGAACCGATTAAATAATGTACAATATTAATATTTGAATATAGAAATAAAAAATGAAATTAAACTGTTCTAAGATTTGTAGGAATATTTTTCTTACCAAAGTTAAGAAATTATTTGTTCAAAACTTATTCCTTAACTACGGTTATGATACTAGTTAATGCAACATAATTTTGACCTTTAGTAATTAAATAATACACATGTCTCTCATTTAGATGTGTACTTGACGAAATGGAAGGAAAGAGTAATGGAGGGGCTCAATCCGTAATTGTCGGTCTTGATAGTTGAATCTGATAGTGTAACTGTGTTCAGATTCAAGTGGGTGTGGTCCACGCGCCATGAGAGAGAATGATGATCTAATATTATACGTGCGTACGTATTGGAACATTAATTTTTCCCTTTGGATCATCTCCAACCCGCCTCTATTTTACTCTCCATTCTCTATATCTGGAGAGTAAAATAGAGAATGGACACTCCAACTCACCTCCATATCTTTCTCTATTCTTCATATTTAGAGAGGTGAATAGTAGTTCTCCAAATTTGGAGAACTTGGAGAACTACTATTCACACTTTCTATTTTACTTTTTGAATATTTTATTATTATTTCTTTTATTTTCTAATTAACATATTATTTTACATATAATGTTATTAATTAAATATCTAATATTCATAATTCTTTTTAAATGTAATATAATATTTAAAAATATATATTATTTAATATATACTACTTTCATCCTGAATTAATAATATTTTATTTTTTCTAATTATTGTCAACAATATAATATAATTTTATTATTAATTTTCACTATAAAAAATACACAAAACTAAAATGATAAGATGAAAATTTTAATTTAAAAATACAATACATAATATGATAGTTTAAATACAAGATAACAATACAATACGTAACATAATAATTTGAATACAAGATAAAATACAACACATGACATAATAATTAATTCGCGATGAAACAAGAATCATTCCGAAAAGATGTTGAACGTGCATTCGGAGTTTTGCAATTATTGCAGGACCGTCATGTTTTTGGAGAAAGGAAGTGCTACATGATATAATGACTACATGTATTATACTGCACAACATGATAATTGAGGATGAACATGATCTTAATGCACCAATTTAAGATGTCGTAGAGGCTCCAACTCCAACGACAAAAATGGTGGTAGATGAAAATCTCTGATTTGAACAATTTTTAGGTAGACATAAAAAAAATGAAGGACAAAAATGCTCATTTTGAACTTTGATATGCATTAATAGAGCATTTATGGGAGCAACGTAATAATTTCGAAAATTGAGTGTTTATGTAATTGTATATCACTTTTATCCATTAATTTGTATATTATATAATATTTTCTTGAAATTTATGTTATTTAAAAATTTAGAACAAAATATAATTTTATATTAAATAAAAAACTTGAAAAATAAAATTTTATATCACATGAAAAATATATAAAGTAATTATTGGGAAAAAGAAATAAATGATTTATATTATGAAATAAGAATGAAATAGAAATAATAATATAATATTGAGGAGAGAGAAAAAGATTCTTTTTTAGAGAGTAAAATAGAGAATTGGGTTGGAGTTGGTTGTTTAAAAAAATAGAGAACTCTATATTTGGAGAGTAAAATAGAGTGTAGGGTTGGAGAACTCTATCCGGGAAGTAATTCAACTCGTTGCCTATTTGTTCAGTGCTACTCTCTAGGTATTGTTTGTTTGATTTTAATTTGACACGAAGTTTTAAAAAAATAATTTTAAAAAATATTCTTGTAGTGTTAAATTAAAGATATATAAAATGTATCAAAATATCTTTTTATCTCGTAGGTAAATTAGAATTAAAGAATTGTTAAAAAAAAAAGGAGATAGATTGTTTTTGAAATGAAGTAAAAAAGAAAGTAAGACAATTAAATTGAAAATGAGAGTTGCATTTAAGGTGAGGCTACCTTTGTCAAAATTTTACATTAGGAGTAATCATTTTCAGCATTAAAAATACTATTATGGCAAACTTGAAGTGAGTCTTATTCGAATACAATTATACAAAAAATGAGTTTAGATCAAGCGGATGCTATTGAAAAAAAAATGTTTGGGATGAAATTGGTTGTTCTAACTTCAAACAAGCATATCTGAAACTTAAACATACATGTTTGAATTTTGACCTTAACAAGCAATTATGAGTGAGCAGTATATTTGGACATTGCTATTTAAGGTGTGTTAGAAAAGTACAATTTTGATATTTAAATTATAAATAGTAAGTAATTTGTTATAATCGTAATATTAAGTTGTGATAAGCCACTGTTTTGAATGCAATTTGGGTCTGACTTTAATGCAAATCGCTAAGGCTGAGCGTTGGAAAGAATGATGAGTTCTCAAGGTTTCAGCCCTTTCAAACACGCGCATTTGTGGCTGAAAGTTTAGAACTGCACAAATACAATTAACCAAAATTTACCAGAAACGAATGCTAATGAGAGAGAGATTTAATGAAGGAGAATGTATTTATTTGTGTGTTTTATCTCTCACGAAGAAGACATCCAAATATATAAACATAGGAAATTGACTGTTATGGTGAAGAAATTATAAACAACACATTAGTTTGTGAACATAATGGTTGAATAATTCTCATTATTCATTAAGGCCTTAAGTTACAATTTTGCATTACCAATTTCAGAGAATAAATGTGATACAGTTAACTTTTGTATTCATAATTACATAATCAATTTCAGAGAATGATTGTATTGACTTTTTTACTTTACATTCTCAATTTTTGTAATAAAAAGTGCCACCAAGGCGCAAATTACCTTTTCATTTTTTATTCATAATCAGCACAGGCTAACACATCCTTCTGCCCCCACCTTATTGTTAAAAGCTTTGCTTAGTATTTGTTAATTGAAATTTCATGGAATAATAATAAATATAATTAAATAGAAATGTAGAACAAGTAGAAAATTTCTCTGAGCCAACAAATTACTTGTAATATTCTTTATGAATTGTAACCTGCTTTATTATTGTAAAGATTTTGGGTTGCTTTTTCAGAATATTAATTTTTGTAATAGTGGCAATGTAAATTACAGAATTCTCGCAAACTCAAATACTGGTTTGGTTCGCGAATTTCAAATTTGAAATGACCTAATGACAATTTGAAAAAGTCTGCGAGTTTCTAATTAAAATTGTGCGCAAAAATATCAGAAAATAGAAAATAAATAACGGAAGTAGAACATAAATTTGATTTGAAAAATATAAAAATCAATCAGATCATTTGATCAAATCCAAATTTGAAGAGGTATTGGATGAAAAAACTAATGCACTGTATTCTTTTTCTACCGGCAATCACGCGCTCAAGTTCACGTGTGAGCACGCACTGCCATGTCATCTATGCATGGATGTTCAATATGCATATTTTGAGCATACATTAAGCATTTACTAATATAATACATTGTAAGCTTAATATAAGTGTTAAATTATATGTAAAATCCTATCAAACTTAGTTTATATATTTGGGGATAGAAATGAATGAGGAGTTCAACTTTAAACTTTGTGAAAACTTTCGAGTTATTCATAACTAACTCAAGCTCTCAAAAAGAGAGGTAGAGTGTATAAGAATAATGCTAAATAGAGTGTATTAGTAATATTTGTATTAAAAATACATGTATTAGGTATGCTTGCATTAGTTATACATAGATTATTTTTATGCATTGTTTGGCTTGATGTATTAAAAAGTAGCATGCATTGCATAAAAAATTAAATTTACAAAGATACCCTCCACTATTATGATAGAAAAGATGTAAAAAAGGTTTTGAGGGACAATTGGATCTTTAATTGAATTAATGCATGCATTAAAACCATTGCATTGCTAATACCTAGAAATCCATGGCATTAGCAACACCTTAATACACAATATAGGTTATACATAGGTTGGAAAAGAGTACCAAACAAGGTACTAGTAATACACAAGGCTAATGCATGCATTATTTTTTCTAATACACTCTATCAAACGACCCCTAAGCGAAGTAAAACGCATTAAGAACAAAAATGGTGAAGTGTCGGAAGAAAATGTACACATTAGACAAAGATAACAAACATTTCTATATGTTCTTGGAGAAAGGGACATGAATGTCGAGTTAGGAAAGTTAGCGCATTCCAAGTGGCGTAAAGATTTTCGGTATTGTAGGTGCATAAAATCTGTAAAGATTAAGAGGGTTGTACAAAAGATGAGGAGAGGAACAATGAGTCGTCAAATAAAATTTGATAAACTTTTGAAAGAACACATGCGAGAAAAATATGAAATGGATGACTGAGTTGTTTAATGTCATTTTTAAGACAACTAAAATGATAAAAGAATTGAGGTAGAGTACAATTGCGTTGTAGTACAATTGTACGAACGAGAGTGATATTTAGAAATGCAATAATAATAAGGATATCAATTAGATTCTTAGTCATTCTATGAAAGTTTGGGAGAGTGTGGTCAAAATAAGGACGAGGAGGAATATGTCTATCTCCAAGAATCAATTTGAATTCATGACGAGGTAATTTTAACTATAAAAGTTATATTAGTTTATACAAATTTTGTAAGAGCAGTATAGATATAGCTGGATGAGAAACTTACACATTGTATCTATCGACCCAGAAAAGACATATGGTATAGTCCCTAGGAGGTCCACTAGAGATATTTGGAGTCTGAAGATGTATTTGTGACTTTCATTAGTGCAATTAAAAATACGTACGATAGAATCAAAACTCAATTTAGAATAGTGGGAGTTGACTTAGATCGTACACTTCCCGATCATAATGGATTTGCAATAGAGATTAGTCCTTAATTAACCTATTTTTATTTCTATATTTTTATTTCACCCTTAGTGATGGACGAATTAACATGACGTATGCAAGGAGAGGTGTCATGGTGTATATTATTTGCAAATGACATAATATTAATTGACGAGATGCGTGATGGAGTGTTAATGACAATATGGATTTTCCAAGTTTGAACCAAAAGTGTGTCTAATCGTGTTCAGGTGCTCAATCAAAATAAGTCAATTATAATTCAAATGTCTACATAAAATTTAATTGTTAACAAATTTAAAAGATCGTCAATGTATTAAGCCTTATATTAACACTAGTTATGAAAAAGTCGTGTTGTGTACGAGTCCAATATTTGTTCACGAATTTATTTTTTAAGTGATGATAATTAAACAATTTTAAATCATCTCATTAAATGGTAGGGAATTTTAGAGATTATGGTAAAATAAGATGTGTATTTAGGTAATTTTTCCTAAAATGTATAATTTACATAAACCCCATAGTGTTAAGAGATATAAAATGAATACATGATAAATATTACTAATTTTGATAAATTTTAAGTGGTATTGGTTAAATGATTTTAAAATTTTGCTCTAAAATAAATTGTTTTTATATATATATCATTCTTTTTTCTTCCAAATCTAATGTGAAAGAAATTCATTGGGATGTCCATAGTTAAAATATTTTTCTTCATCGATCGTTAAACTTTTATTCAAAGTAGTTAAAAAATTTACACAAATATTGGCAACATTCAAAGTGATGAAGTTATAACTAAAAATATATGAATTTAAAGCTAAGAATATAACTAAAATGGGTCTCATAATTCGTAAAATTTATACATTAATTAATTTTTAAAATATATTTTTTAACTCTCCCCATGAGCTCCCACCTTTTTGCTCCGTTGGTGACTTGAACTCACAATTTAAGGTTGGAAGTGAGGGTGTTTATCATCCGAGCAACTCCTTCTTGTCTATACTAATTAAATTAAAATATAACCAAAAACAATTTTTTAAAACTTTTTTCGAAAATATCCTTGTATACATCGATGGAGAACGTGCCTAGCTACTTAACCATCAACTCTCTTATATAATAGAAAAAAATTAAATGAATGTATATATCTAAAGTGAGCAAGTTGCAAAGAAACAACCTCTTTGACAGAAAAGGCAAGTCTAAATGTAAGTATATATCTGTTTCGTCATTAAATCCAGAAATCCCATAAACCGCAATATGCAGTTGTTTTGTAAATCTATCGTCTGCTGGTTTTGATTTTATTATAAAAACAATTCTGAAGAAAGAATAATACAATGCTACGTACCCCTTATATTAATAGGAGTATTGTATATTAACAAATATATGACGCATGCACTAAAGGACATAAAAATATCATGCAAAACCATGCATGCATGAATCTGGTTTTACAAAAATTTCAACTCAATATTCGTAAGCACACAAATATGTTTTTTTTTTCCTTTTATTTTTGTTTTACTAGTTTTCATGTAGTAATTAGTACTTCATTCATCTATATATTTCAACTAACGCTTCTTATTACTTATATTTTTTGTTTGTTTTAAAAAATATTTTTTCTATGCAGGTTTTTAATCTTAATCCATTCTTATTTTATATTTAAATACATTTTCTTATAAAAATGACATGACAAATTTAATACCACAAGATTAGTTAAGATGTATTTTTGATAGTTTAACCAAGACGATAAAATACAAAAAAATATTTTTATATTCTTAAACTCTGTAATAAGTCAAAAAGGTCCGACGATCCCTCCCAATCTCCCCGGCCACTTGTATGTTTGTGACTTTGTTTTCTTTTGGTGGGGTAGGCCTCTATTTTTAATTCCACTAATTTGAGAGTGTATAGATCGAGCTATATATATAAATTCTTTGTGATGGGAACCAAAATATTTGTGTATAAACAAGTTTTGAGAAAAAAACAGTGAGGAAGAAGGAAAATAGAGTAGTCATGATATGATCCAACAATTGATAAATTCTGCAAAGGATGCATGCATTGGTTCTTCTAGTACTAGCTAGCTAGCTAGTATTAAGCATGGTACGTTAAATGTGCATGGGAATATATATAATTGACATCTTTTTGGTATTATAAACAAAACATGCATGCATTTGCAACATAATTTCTATAATTCCATTTCTAGCATAGTACGTTTTATTATTTAATTTATTCCCTCATAGATATTAGTAGTATATATGTGGATGCTTTCAAATAATATATATCGATGTTGTTCTTTCACGTTTTAAACAATATATCATTGAACTTGAAGTTTTCTGAAACAAATCAAACATTTTGAGTTTGGAGATAAATTATTTTAATTCTTAAAGTACGTACTTAGCTAGTTTTCGATATTATGTGTTTCCTCTCTTTCGAACCTCTTTGATAATATTATCCATAATAAAGGACAATTATTATACATGTTTATTTTATTTCATTTACATTTAGATGATCTGTTTTCCAAATTAGTTTGTAATTTTAAGCATTACTTTCTTTCTATTTTTCTTTGATTATGTTAAGTAGAAGTTAGAACAGAGTTTACTGTGGATTCTTAAAGTAATTTAATTCTCAAAAATTAAGTAGAAGTTTTTATCAATCAAATCATTTGATCAAAGTAGAAGTCGAGCGTACCACAACACAAAATTTGTCTTAATTTCTTCTCAACTTTTTAGGAGCTAGCAGTACTTCTCTATACATGCAAGTATAATAATGACTTTTCTCTCTTTAATCAATCAATGAGACACAATTTCTTTGTTAAAGAAGTCATTTCGATGAAGTAAACATATTTTTATTTGTTGGTAGGTGATTTTGAGATGTTTTGTCTTATTAGTATAGGAACATACTTTGTTTTAAAAAGAATTATGTGAGGAAAATTATATCTTGAAGTATCTATTTTGGGTCTTTTCTATTTGATCAAGGAATAAATTAAAATTTGTTTTGTTTTTCTTTATATATTAAAAAAAAACTTTTAAATAACTCAAGAGTGACGAAATATTAAATATAATTAATATCTGGGAATTAAAGACACTTGATTAGCCAATGGGAGGATTGGAAAGGATTATATCACTTGAAAGAAATATAGAATATTAATTCCTCCTTAAATAGGAAAATAATTCTATACTATGAATATTTATTTTAAATTCAGTTACATATGTTCATTTAAAAAAAGAACTGTTAACATAAATAAATTAAACAATTGTGCTATTTTTCTTTGATTCTTAGTGTCTTCTATATGTTAAAATTTATACTTAATTAGCTGATAAATATAGTGAATCACATTGTATACTGTGTATAAAATCTACGATATGTGAACTTGAGTAGCTCTATATGTGTATGTATTTAAGAAATTCCTGTGTATTTGGAAGTTAGTGGTATACATTTTGTTCAAAGAAGGGGTTTATTAGCGGATTGAGTTTGACGAGAGGGAGTTGCTTGGATGGTAAGCACCCCTCACTTCCAACCCGAAGGTTGCGAGTTTGAGTCACCAAGGGAGCAAAAGGGATGGGAGCTCCTAAGGAGGGAAAAAAAATTATTAGCGGATTGAGCATCGATAATCGAATTCTTGTCTTGTACTCTTGCCGATTTAAACAAGTTTATCTTGACTGTAAAATTTTCATATATTTTGAATTGTCAATTATTGTGACTTATAGTACTTTTTAAATAATTTATAAATATATAAATTTCATTTCAAAAAATATGATTTCATACACAAATTCCCGTGAAACTTAAACTATTTGACTCTCAAAAATCGAAAAATGTAACACAAATTGGGGCAGAGGGAGTATTATTGATATGTATTTCGTATTTAAATGTTGATTTGAACTTATAACAAATTTAACGTTCTTATTTGTTGGACAGATTTGAGCAAGGATGACAAGTGGCTAGCTATCTTTTCTAATAACACGTGGAATTTGGCATTTAAGGTGAAGTTTGAAGGAAAAATTACTTGAATGGATACCTTTTAGTAAATAATTACTGATTTAATGATATTTTATTTATTTATTTATTTTTATTTATAGCAAAATATAACAATACTATGATAAATCTGCAATATGTATTAAAAGTGTATTAAGTATGCAATATATATGCATTGTAACTGTTTTAAAATATATTATGCTTGTTTGGTAAGAAATTGACACATTGTATTATAAGTGTATTAAAATGTGTGATAAATGTATTATCCATCAATAAGACTTGTATTATATGTTTTTTATAAATTATTTTCTGTAATATGTATTAAAACTGTATTGTAAATGTATTAAAAATGATCAAGTGAAAAAAATATTATTTTTATAAATGATAAATATTTTCTTAATATAATATATTTATGTAAGTTTCCAAAAATTGGAAGCATGAGAATCATCTATTTTAAGTAACTTATTTGACATCTAGGTTAATGAATGTTTGATTTCATAAATTTATCCGTATAGAATATTTATATATAAATAAAATGCTATGCGTTTGTACATATATCCTTCTATCACTTAGTTATGAATAATTAATGCATAATTTTATTATATCAAATCACTTAATCTAAGTATTTGGATTCGGCTCTCCTCCATTATCTCTTTTATTTATTTCGTTAAGTGCACGTCTAGATTAGAGACATGTGTCATATTTAAAGTTTAAAGGTCAAGATTATATTATATTAACAAATATCATAACCATAGTTAAGTCAACTAAGTTTAGAAAACTACTCTCCAAATTTGGTAAGAATTACAATATATTCCATATAAAATTTGATATTTATTAATATCATTAATTTAATATTATATTTTTAATTTACATTTAAATATTAAAATTGTAGAACATGAAATATTTATATTTAATGTGATAAATAATAATCTTCAAAAACATTTGCATTTAAAACAATGTTATCTTCTATTTCACAAAAAACAAGAAGATAAAAGAATATTTCTTAAAAAAAACATATATTTTTTCCACTTCAAACACAATAGCCACATTTTCTCCTTGGAATAATTTTTGTATTTCACGTTTAATTCTAAAAACCGTTCATCTTTTTATTTTAATTTTAATTTCGTCTTTTATTTTATGGTTTTTTTCCACACTGATAATTCTTAACCTTTTTGTTTTGTTTCTCAACATAGTATATATAATATTTCAAGAGCAAAGTTTACTGTTACATAAATTGTTTAGTTGATTCTCACCTTAAATATCATATAATTTAATATTTAAATACAAAAATATAATATGAAATTAATGATATTAATAAATATCAACTTTTGTATAGAATATATTGTAATTTTTATCAAATTTGAAGAGTAGATTTCTAAAATTAGTTGACATCTACATTAATGAATGTTTGATTTCATAAATTTATCGAATATTTATATTTATATATAAATAAAATGCTATGCATTTGTACATATATCCTTCTATCACTTAGTTATGAATAATTAATGCATAATTTTATTATATCAAATCACTTAATCTATGTATTTACTATTTACCCCTTGTAATCTTCTTCTTATTTTTCGTTTCCCTCTCCTTTATATATTAATGTCAAATCTTACTTTCTTCGATTTCATATTATTTGACATGGGTTGATTTGATATACTCTTTAAGTAAACTTTAATTATAGATATATTTTACTAAATTGATCTCAATAATAATATTTTGAAATTTTGAAATTTGATTATTTTTACTATTTTATATAATTATTTAATATTAGGAGTAATATAAAAAAATATATTATAGTTCACTAAAATGAATAAATCTATTTTTGATATACTCTAATGTCAAGTAAAGTGAGATGGAGGGACCAATAAGAGTTGTGGTGAAGTGGTAAATACCCCTTCATTGTTAATCAAGATGTCTCGGGTTCAAACCCCTTGATTATGGAGTCGCCTTTGTTAGAGAATCAAAGCACTTTATTCTCAATGTGGAATTTCCCGGCTCGAATCCAGATTTAATCGGGATAACATGGGACTGGGGTGGAAAAAAAAAGTGAGACGGAGGGAGTAAAAAAGGGCTCAACTGTGAGCCGTCAGATATAGATAGACTCGTGGCTAACTAAAGAATCGAATTGAAAACGAATACGGGTAAAACCGGCGGAGCAGGAAATTAATCCGTTTGAAAGCCAAGCCCCCTTCCAATGAAAATTGAAAACCAGAAACTTCAATGGAGAAGAAGCAAAGCAGTAGGGGCAGAGAAGATCAGAGACGTAAAAGAAAATGCAGAGTTTAATTTTCTGAATCAATTTTTCACTTTCCTTCGTAAGTGTTTTTGCCTCGAATATGTTGATTTTTTCCTCCAATTTTTGTGTGCAAATAAAGTCTTTATTAGATATAGTGAGAATCATGTAAAACTACAATTTATTTGATGATATTCATATATTTTGCGCAAGTTTTGACCATCATGAGAGGAATCGAGTAACTTCAAGTCGCTGATTTTGGTTTAGTAACTAAATTATGTAATAGTTACTGAATAAGTTGGGATGATTTTGTGTAATAGTCGTTAAATACTTAGCATTGCGCCATAAGCTGAATTTCTAAAAATATGGCTTCAATTGCTGAAGGAATTAGAAATAAGTTGGGATAATTTTGTTTAATAGTCTTTAAATGAATGCTACTACTAATTCTGATTCTGATGATGCATGGAGATAATTAACATAGTAAGTCTCCCAAGTTATCTGATTAACAGAGGTGACAGATTGCACTTTGCAGCCATTTAGTGCAATAAGAAATCAATTCTATGTAAAATAACCAACTTAATTATAGAAATTGAGATGCATTTGCCTTCCTTGGTTTGCGATAACTAGGAATATCAATAGGGAGGCTCGGGGCAGGACAGGACAGGGCATTGTAGGGTTAGATGAACTACATGCCTCACTAGTTAAACTATCAGTTGGTAAGTTACAAAAAGTTGTACGTCGACAAAAGGTGATGCCTAGTCTATCTGCTTCAACCATTGATTCAGCAAAAAGAGGTGGGCTATCAAAAAGTGTCATAGCAGTCAATGTTTTGTTTGCTCCATATTTAGCTACACTATCTGCTGCCTTGTGCTGCTCCCTGTATATGTGAGTGACGACTGGATCATGTAACTGTCGGAGTACGGACCTGCAGTCAGACAAAATATTAGCATATTTTGCCTTGGATGATGAGAGCAAGGTGATCACCTCTTGTGCGTCAATTTCCACTTGAAGTGGATGTAGATTCATATGCATATAAGCATAGTCTGGACCCTTTAGTTCAGCTTCAGTGATTGTAGTATTGGGAATATGCATACAATAGCCTAGTATCCAATGACCATCAGAGTTCCTGAAAACCCCTCCTATGCTGCTGTCTCCATTACCCGAACTAATGCGTCACTACTGTATTAAGTATGAGCGAGAGAGATATACTTTTTGTCTTTTTGGTCTTCCAAATACTCCTCCCGTTCACTTTTACTTCTCCACTTTGGATTTACACGCCAAACCCCTTAAGAAACAATTATTTATATGAGTATCTTACTATAATACCCTTATTAATTGATGTTTAGTATTAGGTCTTGAAAAATGATTCGGCAAATAAGTAATTAATGCTAAGGGTAAAACATAGAAAAAAATAATTATCTTTTCTTGATATGTTAAAAGTAAAATTTATTCTTAGGAATAGTGGACAAGTAAAAGTGAACGGAGGGAGTATAAAATGATACAACACAAACTTAGTTTCTATGTTGTTTTGGCTTTTGCGAGTGCTTACTTTTGGAATTAGTAGCAGGGAAAATTTACAATATTTTTATTTCAATATTTTTGTAATTGAAATAATTTGATTTCAAGTAATAGTAAAACAGTTGTCCCATATTGATCTTATTTAAATAAAAAAGAAGTTATTGATATTCCTTTAGTATGAAATCTTATTTTAAACGTTGCCAGCACCCAACAATTGATATTTCATTAGTACGTTGACAACAACAATCCCATTGTCGACACTGAAATAAGGTTGAGAAATTTTCAATTTGCATCTGAAACCCCTTGCCCTACCACTTTCCCTGCCTTCATTATAATTTTTCGAAAATATATTTTGTCCCGCCCTGCCCTGTCCCGCACAACACTCCCTGCCCCACCCCGAATATGCCCTGCCCTATTGCCATCCCTAGCGATAATAACAAGATTGTTTGGAGAAGGTTTGAAATGAGTAAATAGTATTGGAGGTAAAACAGTTTGGGTGTCTGAACATTAGCGAGATCAAACGTGAGCATTACCAGGGTCATGGAACTTGAGTTTTGAAGCCATGCTTCCCTGTTAGCTTACAAAGGAAACTTCTGACACAGAAAACCTAAAAGAACACACACAAAATAATGATACTAATATTAATGTCAGAGCAGTTGTTATACTGGCTATTCCTGTGTTATATGTGCAGAATGTATTGTTGGAAGGTGATTTTGGCTGTATATGGTTGTGGCTGTAAATCAATATAATGTTCTTTGCTGGTCTAATTAGTTTAAGGTCATAACTAATTCTTGTGTCTATTTACCATTAAAAATTTACCTTGTGTGAGAGAACATCTTCCCAATAGGTGCGTCTACCAGTGATGAATGTGGCTCGAGTTCTAAACTTGTAGTATGACCAACATTTGGCTTAAATTGGACTTGATGTGGTGAATGTTAGAACTTCTTTCCAGTTGCTGGCTTCTATCTGCCAAGTTGTGATGTTAGCTAAGTGAGATAAATCATCGGATCCTGAAGATGCATTTTTATTTTGTTGGTGGTGCAACAAAATAAGTGGCCTTGAGGGAAACCTTGGTTAAGATGAAATGGCTGGTAAGTTTGTTCAATTTTTTTTTTTTACAGCAAGGCCTCCTAGTATGAAGGAAGAGCTCTTATTTTTTTCTCAACAAAATAAAATAAAAAGCAAAAATAAAAAAATCTCACCAGCAAAATTCGAACAAAGTACATAGAAAATCTGGCTACTGTAAAACACGGATCATACAAAATGGAGTTTGAAGAGTGTAAAAATGAGAATTCCAGTATTGCCTGCTCTGTTGTCCATGTACTATAATCATCATGTATTTATTTTTAATGTGTCTATGTACTTTGCTTCCACAATATCTTCTCCCGAAATGAAGTCAAGGAAATCACTGAAGCCTCCTTCTTTGTAGGACAAGATATTTTGTTCGTTAACAAGAGCTGATGCAGGTCTAACTTTTTTACCTAAAGTTAGACTATGAAGGCTGACAATTGAAATGCGCTTTTTTTCTGAGTTAACTGTTGCTCGGTGGACAACACTTTTGTATATCCCATTGGTCAGTACTTCCATGTGATCTCCCAGCAGAACAGTGAGAGCTCCCTCAATGAGTGGAACTGAATGCCACTTTTCATCTTGGCCCATGATTTGCAAGCCCTGGTGATTTTGTAGAATGATGGATATCATACCATAATCTGTGTGTGGTGGCAATCCTAGTGTAAGATCTGGCTCAGGACATGCTGGATAGCAATTAACTGCCATGACCTGGGAGCCTTCCGCAATGTCTTCATGTAAGTAATTAGTGTTTAGTCCTAAGCTCTCAAATATCACTTCCATGAGTCCTTCTTGCAACTTTTGTGCTGCCATAGTGTAGTTTACCATTTTCTTCCTGCATGAATAACTTCTTTAGGATCTTGAAGAAATTATATCTTTCTTGGACAGTAAGAATATGCATCTATAAAACAAACATATGTGCTAAACACATTCAACAACGACAATGAAAGACTTACTTGTAACATTTGGGATTTGATGGCCACAAGTCAATCCAAGTTGAGGTTGGATTAGCATAGTGCTTGAGGAAGTCTCTCCAAAAGTGTACTTTGTCTTTGACATGGTTTAGACTGGTACCATATCTTACGGGGTCACAAACATTCGAAGTCAAAAGATGCCTTTTATCTTGAGTTGGTAAATCAAAGAATTCACTCGCAGCATGTATGGCGTTGTCCATGACTGACAATGGGATACCATGGTTAACTACCTGCAAAGTCATTTATTGCATGCATGTTGTTATTTTACGTTCAGGGTGAATCTGTGAAGATTGTCTTATTTCTCTTCCTGTTAGACAACCTAAGTATCTCAAAATCTAGGATGTCTGTTTTAACAGATCAACTGAAAATAAAAAGGAAGAGTTGAGACAAAGGGATATGAAGCTTAGAACTCTAATGCACCATGTAGTACTTTCTATATGCCGATCTGACGACATCTTTTTCGTTACTTGGTGCATGCATATTCTTCTTATTTGGATCCCTATCTCTAGGAACTTTATGTATACTGAAGAAATAAATAAATAGCTTATTCTAGCTAGTGCGTGATTGCAGGTATCATGGACACTTCACGACAAGTAGTACCTGGAAGAAACCAAATTTCTTGCAAGCCAGGTGTACATCCTGGATTATCTGAGACCGAAGAAGAGGGTGTTGCCGATTGGATAGATCCACAATTGGCAAGCATGTGTTACACAGGGTTCCATCGGGGCGTAGGGATGGTGGAAGGACGTAACGCTTGGGAACATAGGTTAGTCCCTCTTCAATAAGTGTCATGGCACTAGTAAATGAACCATTTGCTGAAGCTGAGCTCTCTCTCATTCTTCCTACCATATTGTGTTATGTTTATGACTTTTTAACTCCCTATTTATAAGCAGGAAAATATGAAGATATGGTTGGAGCTTTAAATTATTTATCGAGTTATACATGTTAATGTAATGAATATACGTAAAATGTGATGGTACCATGACTATTATAATCAATGGAGAAATATAGAATATATAGTCATTTTACATGAAGTGCCAAAGAGTGAAACTTTTTAGGGCTTGGTAATTGGCGATTCTAATAGTTGAATCCGATAGAGTAACCGTGTTCAGATTCACGCCATGACAAAGACGGCAATTTTTTATTTTGTTGTTTATTTTAAACATTTGCTTCTTCGAATTTTTTTTCCTTCCTTATCTTTCTTTTTCACGAACCAAATTTGATTGACCGTATATATCTTTTTCGACTTCGAATTTCTTTTGTGTGTGGATAACTTTTATAAATAAATAGAGCATATTACTGTTTAGGTTTCACACTAGTTTTGTATTCTATATCGAATAAAAAAATTTAGGCCGACATTTGTTTATCTTTTTCTAGTTATTAAATAGTTTTGTATTCTATATCGAATAAAAAAATTTAGGCTGACATTTGTTTATCTTTTTGTAGTTATTAAAAATTGGTTAAGTGTAGGTCTATCTGTACGAGTGTAAGTTTAATGAAAAGTAATAATTACCATGTATTACAGAGAAAATTTCTCACATAAGAATAATTTGATAGATTGTATTATAAGTTCGTCTGTTGGTTTAATTCTCATAACAGCAAGATATTCAATATAGCTCCCCAAGTTAGGTCTGGAGAGAGTCGGAGAAAGTCGGGTGTATATAGTTTTACCTTTACTTTTGTGAGGTGGAGAGACCATTTTTGATAGATGGCTCTACGAGGGTTGGGTCCATGCAAATCTTAACCTTATCTTGTGAGGTAGAGAAACTTGAGATAGAAAGATTGCTTTTGATAGACATTGGCTTTTCAAAACACGATTGAAAAGAAATGCAAGTGTAAAAAGCTGTGATGAAAAAAAAGCTATGATGAAAATAATGAAAAGAGAGAAGTACTGAAAGAGTAAAAATATTAGAGATAACCATAGTAAAAAAACAACAATAATAATATAATAATAATCGATGAATAAGATAATAAGTAATTGTTATCCCCTCATCTTAATTGGGTTCAAATCAACGTACAACATATTGATGATTTTCAAATTAATTAATTTAAGAAATCAGCACTTAATTATTTTTATGATGGATTAGGACACCTATCTTAACTAAGTTATGCTTAAAATAAAACTCCATCTTTATGGTCTACTTAACTTAAGGTTCCATGTAAGGATTTTACTTATTTTAAAAGGGAAAGAGTTTCGCATCTTTTAAAATCTGTCAAATACGCCATCGGCCGATCTTAGATTAATTAACTGAGGCATACGATGTATGTTAAGTTCAAAAAAAAGTGCTGCCGTTGGTTAAAAAATCTATACATAAATGAGTATTGGACGATTCTAAGCAATGGACAAATGAATCATATGAAGTATATACGTCAATTGCTTTTTAACTAAGTGAATTAAAAAAGAGAGGAGTATTGAGAACACTCTGAACTTGACGTAAATTATTAGCTTTATTTTGAACTATTGACAGTTTTAAAAATACTCTGCTACTTGACTAACTAAACTTAGATATACCCCAAATTTGCCACATGACATAGCATGTGGTCTCAAACTCTTGTAAGAACATGTGACTCTTAATAAAAAACTGAGAGAAGTATTGAAAACATTCTAAACTTGACAAGAATTTAGGTAGGGTGTATCAATCATGTTGCAAGATTGGGGTGCATTTAAGTTCAATTAGTCAAGTAAATGAGTGTTTTTAAGACTGTCGATAGTTTAGGGATAAAAAATAATTCACGCCAACTAATTAAAAAATAGTCAAACTATATCATTCAAGGGTCTCTAGTGACTGTAACATGTAGTTCAAAATAAATCTTTAATTTTAATAATTGATGTGAGCCTTTATAGAATATTGAGAATTGCTGCAAAACTGACATGTCATACTTCTCCAACTAAGTTTGGAGATCTTTTCATTGAAATCCTTAGCGAAATTATTGGATATAGTCACTTTTTAATGAGAAAAAAATATGCATAAGTTATTTGCAATTGGGTAATTTACAAGATTAGATCCAATAAATTATGGTTTTGTACTTTTAATCCCATTTTAATTAAAAGATAATCTCCGCTTGAGAAAATTTGATTGGCAAAATTTCTTTGATCATCGGACATAAGTTGTAGGCATAAATTACTTTTATCTATGGAACATAATTTATGGAAGTATCGCAGAATTAGATATGTACTTTTTTTAATCTTGTTTATAAAATGACCCTGGGGTCTTATTGATTAATAAAAAAAGCTATGGACATTTCAAAATAAGTCAAATTAAAGCAGTAAATATTTGCTCAATTGGCTACAAACAGGTGTTGGTCAATTAAGTATAAGTTACAACGAACAGACAAGACTTACAAATACTATTCATTTTACTTATTTTTGTTAAATTAATCACAATTAAGTTATGATCATGTATTGACAAAAGTTTTGTTCACTACTTTTTCTCCACTTTATAAAATCATTCTTGTAATCTATCTACAAACAATATTCCACATATTTTTAGCTGAAAATGTATGCTACTAAATTATTGTTGAGACATTGCAATTTATATGCTCATATTACAGATAGGGGTATTCAAAAGCAAAATTGACAAATCGTATCAAATTTATAAATCGATTTTTTTAATACTAGTGATTTAATTGGACTTTGTTTGATATTGAGAAAGAAAACCCAAAGTCAAGCTCAAACCAATCCAATTCGATAATATATTTATACAAATTTTATAAATATTACTTTATACTTTAAAAATATCTATTATAATGTGATTTGATACAAATTAAATTTTATATAGAATTATAGCTTATAAGCATGGAATAACTCAAATAAAGCTCAAATTAAATTATATTTATTTTCATTATCACTTATTAAGAGCACTATCATTATGAGTTTTCATTATCTTTGTTGACTAAAAATAATTAAAAATCATCCATATGTATATATCTTCTTGTCTCCCACGTGACCAAGTTGCATGTATGAGCTAGCTAGGCATAACAAAATCGTTATTAATAGCAAAAGAAGATGCCACACACACACACACACACATATATATATATAGATGACCAACGCCTTGTATCTATTATTTAATAGGAAAAATTGTAGAAATCCCACCTTTTAGTTTATTTATTACCATTATCCCCTATAAGTTTTACAAATCTCCAAAATCTCTCATTTTCGCGCATCAAATTAGTGTATCTCACGCATCAGATAGTGTATCATGTATAAAATGTACATCAGATTAGTGTATCTCGCACATCAGATTAGTGTATCTCGCGCATCAGATAGTGTATCATGTATAAAATGTACATCAGATTAGTGTATCTCGCACATCAGATTAGTGTATCTCGCGCATCAGATAGTGTATCATGTATAAAATGTACATCAGATTAGTGTATCTCGCACATCAGATTAGTGTATCTCGCGCATCAGATAGTGTATCATGTATAAAATGTACATCAGATTAGTGTATCTCGCACATCAGATTAGTGTATCTCGCGCATCAGATAGTGTATCATGTATAAAATGTACATCAGATTAGTGTATCTCGCACATCAGATTAGTGTATCTCGCGCATCAGATAGTGTATCATGTATAAAATGTACATCAGATTAGTGTATCTCGCACATCAGATTAGTGTATCTCGCGCATCAGATAGTGTATCATGTATAAAATGTACATCAGATTAGTGTATCTCGCACATCAGATTAGTGTATCTCGCGCATCAGATAGTGTATCATGTATAAAATGTACATCAGATTAGTGTATCTCGCACATCAGATTAGTGTATCATTGTATCTGTTTTGAGGGATTTCTGTAATTATAAACTTTAAGGGATATATTGTAATTTTGTCTTAAAAGTATGTGATTTCTGTAATTTGCCCAAATTAATACTACCTTAGTATCAATTTATGTGATACATTATCGATTTCGCGATTCAAGCAAATCTATTTTTTATCTAAATTTTTCATATATATTAAATATTTTGAATTGATAATTATTGTGACTTATATATAGTACTTTTTTCGTAGTTTACAAATATATTAATTTCATTTAAAAAAATTTAAAGATATCGCGAGCAAATTCTCGATCAAACTTAAATTATTTCACTTTCAAAAAACAAAATATGTCACAAAAATTAGAAGGAAGGGAATAATATTAATTTCTATGCATGGTAATCCTATAAAGTTATCTTCTTGTACATATGTGACCAAATTGCAACCTGAAATCCAATAAACCAAACCACAACATGCAGCTGTTTTGTAAAATCTGCTGGTTTTTAGATTTGTTAAAAAAGCAATGTATCATACAATGAATAGTTGTATACCTCTTTTATATATAATGACGCACTAAAAAACATTATATTGAAATGTCATGCATGCATGAATCTAGCTACAAGTTGTACCCAAGAATTTCAACTCTTTCTTTCGTAAGCCCACGTGGTACTAAAATCCGTTCTCTTTTTCGTTTTCCTTTTTAATCCGTCTAAAAAAAATAATTTTTTTTAATTTGACCCTCTTTGACACCTAGAGAATTAAAAGGGTCCTTGTGTGTGCTGGGGCGTAGCTAGAGCTATCTCAAGGTGTCCAACTGGACACCATTCATTGGAAAATTATATTGTGTATATATATGTTAAAATTTATATTTAAAGGATATATATTTATAATTTGGACATCCTTGACAAAAGTTATGTCTTTGGCATATTAGGTGTCCATTTGAACGAAGAAGTTCTGGGTTTGAACCTTAAATAATACAATATTTTTTTGTTTTATTTTGACAGTCACATACCATTATTCTTGGATATCCTTAGTAAAATTTATGACTCCCCTGTGTGTGTATTTTCTTTTGGTGGGGTAGGGGGTTGTACTTTTGGTGAGGGCCCAGTAGAACGTAAGCCTATATAAATTCTTTATGATGGTCCGATATAGGACTGTATATAGAAGAAAAAAGAAGAAAGGAAAATAATTAAGCACTACATTGTAGCTAGGCAACAATATTTAACAGGATCAAAGTTGATAAATTCTGCAAAAGATGGATGATTCTTGGAGAATATGCATAGTACATTTGCATGCAAGAATTGACATGTTTTTGGTATGTCTATTGAATATAACAAAACATGCATTTACAACTTATAATATAGTAGTACTTTTTCCATTTCTAACATTTTATTCTAGCTAACAAAACATGATCAAAGTTGATAACAAAACATGCATGCTTTCGAAGTAGTAATTAACGATGATGGTTTTTCTTATTACATCAAGCGAAAGGCAAAGAGCTCATCAAGTGAACTAGCCTTCAATCTCATCGAAGCATATGTGCATTCTTCTACATGTACAATTTATCTTTGAACTTGAAGTTTAATTTATTGTCAAAGCTTATGGTACAACTTAATATTAATTTTTTTTTTCAAAGTCTAATCTTGAAATCATTTTTTCAAGTGTAAGTCTACAAATGAAATCTAGAGAAGATGATCGATGATATATCCTCTTACTTTACAAAGGTAAAGATATTTTTTTCCTTCCATTTTAACCGTTCATTAAGTTCGGTTGAGTACTTTCACTATGGTGTTTCCTTAATTTCTTTCTGATTTTGACTTATTGAATTATTAGAAATATAATAATAAAGGCAGCCAATTACACATGTTTATTATTTTCCATTTGCATGTACATTCTGTT
This sequence comes from Solanum tuberosum, assembly GCF_000226075.1. Classification (NCBI taxonomy): domain Eukaryota; kingdom Viridiplantae; phylum Streptophyta; class Magnoliopsida; order Solanales; family Solanaceae; genus Solanum; species Solanum tuberosum. Next base: position 1,425,776 of record NW_006239021.1, read on the forward strand.
TTCCAAATATATATGTAGTTTAATCATGACTTTGTTTCAATTGAAACATATTTTAAATTTGTAATGCTTTTGAAATAAATAGATTTTTCTATGTTAAACAAATCTTAAACTACTTGAATCAGCTATAAACAAAAACTTCATTTCATTAATGGCATCTTTTCATGCTACCAAATCTTTTTCGTATCTATAATTTTTATTAGCCAGATTTTTTTTTCCATTTCTCTTCGAGTATGAATAAAGATGTAGAGGATAAGTAATATATAATTAATGTATATTTTCCTTTGTTTAATATGATTCAATGTTCGATAATTGCTTTGCTGATTAATCCAAATATTTTGTATTTCATAAGGCGATCTTTTCTATTCATAGGATTCAAACTTCACCACGTCCTATTTATCTCACCACATTTCTTGCTATATATTTTGATAAAAAAACATAGAATTTCATTTAGACCGAAATGGGAAAACAATTCTATGAAACATATTTTACTTCATTTTTTTGTGTAATTTATTTCACGATATTAAGTTACATGTGTTCGTTTTTTAAAACAATTGCTAATATAAATAAATTGAAAATTGTGCTATTTTACCGTGATTATTGGTAAGAGTTATGCAGAGATTGATTGTGTAGAGTTTATATATATTTGATTTTTGGTTACTAGTTAATGTTATGCATATATTAATATATTAATAGTGTAAGAATAAATAATATAGAAATCAGATATGCAAAAATTACAGTACATAAACTATATCTTTGGAATGGTTTGTTGTACTAGAAATTCATTTAAGTTTTAAAAATAAAATATTTAATTACCATTATAATATTTCGAGTGAAATATATCCAAGTTCACTGATTTTCTCTCTCAATTCTTGTCTAGCAATTAATTTTATACAAAGAAACTAAAAAAAAATACAAAATATAAAATTATGCTAATTCTTATTCGTAAATACCTTCTTCCTGACCAAACAACCCATAATTGATAAGAGACCTTTTTGTTATGTTCTATGTGTATTTTATATGTTAATTAATCATTATGATATATGTTTTAACTAGTGATTCACATTGTATAAAATATTATTGGATATATGTGAGCATTCTTGTGTATATACGGATACGGAAGTTAGTGGTATTTTATTTTATTTTATTATATGATATAGATACATGTGAATATTCAAATTGTATATCATGAATATTCTTGTGTATTTAGAATTTGGGAGTTTTCAGGATAAGCATAAGAAGCATCTATTTTGGATCCAAGTGTCAATCCCACTGTCTCCAGTTGACTGCAGGAAAAGCTTTTTTATACCACATGAGCTATGGTGCAGTGGTGACACTACTTCATTCTTAATCAGAGGTCTCGTGTTTGAGCCTTAGATGTGAAGAAAATCATGTTGGAAACGTCACCCCAAATGATCCTGCAATGCGCAATCCAAATTTAATCGGAGCTTTGCCAACTCCAAACATAAAAAAAAGAAAGAAAACTTCTCTACAACATATTCACCGCCTGCACACTCACAATCATCTTTTTTTTTTCATATAATTTTTAAATACTTATAATTGTTTTAAGAACTTTCTTTGTGTTATATAAAAATATTCTTATTATTTTCGATTTAAATCGTTTAAAAGTTATATAAAATATTATATCATCTATCGTCTAGCAATACAAAAACGTTTTTAATGATTAACTACTTCTATATTTCGTTACATTTTTTTTTGACATCTTTCTTATCTTCCCTCTCTATTATTCATTTATCGTTCTTGCACTTTTTCCTCTTTTAATTTATAATTCATGCGATATGATATGAGATATATGATTTTCAACGAAAGTTTGATGTATAAAATGCGATTAAAATGAGTTGAATAAATTTGAGAAAATGTATTCATTTAGACGAAATAGGTAAATTCAAGTATGAAATATGATCAAGTTTATATTAAGTTTTTTTCTTTTCCTCGCAAAAAGTTGATATATTGTGAAAAAGCAGGATATTCATGGTAATTTTTTTCTTAAGTGAATAATCAAATTTAATTTAATGCAAGATATATCTTTTTTTTTAATGAAATGTTCCTGAAAGTGTTTATAAGGTGGCAGTTTGCTTCAACTTTTTATTTTTTTGGGGGAAAAAAATAGGATTAGGATTTTCAAAAAAACATTATTTGAACCCATATTCAATTAAAAGAAAAAAGAAAAGAAAACATAAACCAAAAAGAAAGTTTTTGAGTCCTTCTACAGTCTAAATTGTGAACCGTATGATACAGTTATCATACACGTGGCTAACTAAGGGGTTGAAGTGAAAAAGGCATACAGTAAACCCGCGGCGCAGGATATTATTCCCACCCCTCCCCCGAAAGCCACCTTCAGTTGAAAATAATCAGAATAAGTTAGGAAGGAAATTCGACGGAGAAGAGGCTTAGCGATGGCCGGCGGAGACGTAAGGAAGGAAGAGAGTGACGGCTAATTTTTTGAATCGATTATCGTAAGTGCTTTTCCCGCGTTTTTTTTTTGGCCTGGAACAGTGGAGAGTTTCTGTATTTTTGATGATTTTTTTTGTTGCGTGTAATGTACTAATTATAGTGAGATTCATGTATATCTGCAATTTTGATTTTTTCTGTTCATATTTTGTTGAGAAGATTTGACCGTCAAAAGGGGAAAGAAGTCGAGCAATTGTTTTAGTAACTTCAAGTAGATGATTTTTGTTATAGTACTGAATATATGTTGGGATAATTTTGTTTAATACACTTAAAATTGCATCGTAAACTGTATTTCTAAGAAATATGGTGTTAATAGCTGAAGAAATTAGAAAATTCTTAGTTATATCAAGGAGGAAAATGAATACTTAAACTTACTTGAAAGTTGAAATACATTAATGTGCTGCGTTTTTGTTCGTCGAATTATTGAATGTCTTTGGCTTTTAACTGTTATCCATTATCCTCCTTGGAGAGTCTTTAACACCGGACAAATAAGGGTAGTTGTGATTAAACAATGATGTTGTTCAAATAATTGGAGAGTTGTCTAATTGCTCCAAATAAAGGAGGAAAATTTAATCTCCACACCTATCTGAATGGGGGAAAACAGAAATCTTGCCATCTCTAGATTAAATAATTGGGAAAATATGATGTTTTAATTACGAGATATGAGGATATGTTGTGCTTATTTCTAAGGAGATGATCTATTATTCTACGATGGAAACAGTACATTATTAGCTTGAATTATGTACTAACGATCACTAAATCTTAAATATCATGAGCTGACATAAGGAATTAATTGGAAGTAAATTGAAACAATTAAGATAAACAAAGTGCATGTGTTCATTTAGAGAAATATTAACAATTGATTCTGATTATGCATGGTGATAACCTTTTGGAAGTGGAAAATATTGCAAGTTTGTAAGTTGTACAAACTATATAAAATAACCAATTTAGTTAAAGAAATTCATATGTAAATGCCTGAAAATTTATTCCTTGATTTGCAACAATTTCAAGTTAGTTTGAAGGTGCTTTGGAATGAGTGGATAGTGTTGGAGGGAAAACAGCTTGGATGTCGAAACATAAGCCAAATCATATGTGAGCATTACCTCAGTCATGGAACTTGAGTTTGAAGGCATACTTCCTGTTGGCTTACGATGAAAACTTCTCAACAGAAAACCTGAAGTAATTTTAAAAAACGATATATTAATATCAGAGCTGTTGACTTTTTCAAAAATATCAGAGCTGTTTTGTTATGCTGGCTGCTTCTGTGCTATATAAACAAAATGTGGAAGGTCATTTTGATGTATATGGCTGCTTCTGTGCTATATAAACAAAACGTGGAAGGTGATTTTTGATGTATATGTATACAAACTAGATGTTTATGTTGGAACTTAGAACTTAATTCCACTTTGAAAATTATTTGAATTTTCCAGTTGCTGGCTTCTATCTGCTGAAGTATACGATGTTAGATAACTGAGGTAAATCACTGGACTTATTGAAGATCCTGATGCTGCGTCTTAATTTTGTTAATTAGTAGCTCAGTTGGTACAACCTTGGACTTTTTCACAGTCCTGATAATGCGTCATAAAGATCGCAAGTTCAAGTCCTGCTATACCGAGATGCAAAAGTTATGGATCCTTATATTCTTATTTTTCACAGTAAATCCCCCTAGCGTGAAGAAAGGAGAGCCTCTCTCAAGTGATATTAGTAGGGAGAGGCATAATAACTGAAAAACTGGACCAAATTAATTCATTTCTTCGGTTTCGGTATTAAATTTTTTAAGACTTTGGTGTTCGGTTCTCGGTTTTTGGGTCCTTAACTGAAGAACTGAAATTTTGTGGAGCTTCAGTGTAGAATACTGCAGCGACCTTTCAGTGAACCATATCTCTAGGCATATATTCCCCTAATTATACTTGTATGTCCATGTTTATCAACATTTTGATGATATATAGTACAAGCTCACTTAAAGATTTTTTCTTCCCTCAAACTCAACTTCTAATGCTGATCTAAATATATCAGTGATCGCTCAAGAGACATGTATTTAAGAACAGAGGATTTTCATTATTAAATGGAAACTTTGAACAAGAGTTGTTGATACATTCAATCTTATTCTTAAAAAATAGAAACAATAAAGAATAAGAAGAGCAAAAGTTGGACACTGCTATGAAAGATTGAATGTAGGGAATAAAGACCAGTTTCTTTATAAGACAATAACAACGTGTGTACATAAGTGATGCTGCACACACCATCTCTAGCCCAGTTTCTACACAGTCTACCTCCGTTGATGGTGGTTTCTCTTCAACCCAGATTTAGTGAACCTTGGGTTTGCAGTAAGAAGTACTTATCAAGCGCATACCGAAGAACCGAACCGAATTAGAAAAAAACCGAACTGAATCGAACTAGTTCTGTTCGGAATTCAGTATGCACCAGTGAAGAACCAAACACCCACCCTTAGATATTGGCACAAAGTACATAGAAAAAATGGCTACTGGTTATACACCTTAGGATTTTAGCACAGATTATCTGCTGTCCGTGGACTATATATAATCATCATGGATTTATTTTTAATTTATCTATGTACTTTACCTGCACAATATCTTCTCCAGAAATGAAGTCAAGGAAATCACTGAATCCTCCTTCGTTATAGGACAATATATGTTGTTCATCGACAAGAGCTGGGGCAGGTCTAACTTTTTTACCTAAAGCTAGACTGTGAAGACTGGCAATGGAAAGGCGCTTTTTCTCTGAGTTAACTGCTGCTCGGTGGACAACACCTGTGTATTGACCATTGCTCAAGACTTCCATGTGATCTCCCACCAGAGCAATGAGGCCTCCTTCAATGACTGGAACCGAATGCCACTTTTCATCTCGATCCATGATTTGCAAGCCCTGATGATTTTGAAGAATGATGGATAGCAAAGAATAATCTGTGTGTGGTGGCAAGCCTAGTGCAAGATCCGGCTCAGGACATGCTGGATAGCAATTAACGGCAATGACCTGGGAGCCTTTTGCAATGTCTTCATGTAAGTAATCGGGGTTTAGTTCTAAGCTCTCAAATATTACTTCCATGATTTCTTCTTGCAACTTTTGTACTGCCTTTGTGTAATTTCCCATTTTCTCCCTGCATGATGAGCTGCTTTAGGCTTTTGAAATTATATTCTTCTTGAACATTTAGAATATATGTATATCAGAAATATTTCAGAGATAAACATATTCACTTAAGAATACAAGACTCACTTGTAAAATGTGGGGTTTGATGGCCACAAATCTATCCAATTTGAGATTGGATTAGCATAGTGCTTGAGGAAGTCTCTCCAAAAGGATACTTTGTCTTTGTCATCATTTAGACTGGTACTATACCTTACGGGGTCATGAACATTTGAAGACAAGAGATGCAGTTTTTCTTCACTTGGTAAATCGAAGAACTCAATCGCATTATCTAATGCATCTTTCATGACTGACAATGGAATTCCATGGTTGACTACCTGCACACAGTCATTTATTGCATGCATGCTGTTATTCTACGTCCAGGTTGAATTAGTAAAGAACTTCTTATTCTCTTTCCTTTTAAACTGCTAAGTATATGAAATCTAGGACGTCATCAACTGAAAATAAAGGGAAGAGAGAAGGAGATAAAGGCCAGAACATTTTTTATTTACTTGGTGAGTGTATATTGTTATCTCTTAAATGGTATCAGCATGAAGAAACTTTACGTACCTGGAAAAAACCTAGTTCCTTGCAGGCCAGGTATACTTGCTGGATTATCTGAGGCCGAAGAAGAGGGTGTTGCAGTAAGGATAGATCCACAATTGGCAAGCATGTGTTGGAGTTGGACAAGGTTCCGTTGGGGCGTAGGGATGATGGAACGATGTAACGTTTGGGAATACAGGTTAGTCCCTCTTCAGTAAGTGTCATGGCACTTGTAAATGAATCATTTGGTGTAGCTGAGCTCTTATCCATTTTGTTGTGTTTCAAATATGACTTGGACTCGCTATTTATATAACAGGAAAATATGAAGATATAATTATATTTTCCTTTTAAAAGTTTACTTATTTTGTTATACAATGAATATGTGTAGGAATTTGATGATACCATGACTATAAGCAATGAAAAGTATGCCTTATTGTATGCTCATAATAAATGAATTATTGTATAATAGCACTATTGTTATAAATGAAGGCAGGAAAATCTTAGATGATTTTCACAAGTTGATCCAGAATGTAGGGGGGGGGGGGGGGGGAAAAAAAAAAAAAAAAAAAAAAAAAGGGGAGGGAGGGGTAGCTTGAATGTAGGGGTGGAAGATGAAGTAGAATTTAAAATGAAATTAAAATTAAAGTAATAAAATTA
>NW_006239021.1:1432880-1436076 GCF_000226075.1 Solanum tuberosum
GGGGGGTGGGGGGGGGGGGGGGGGGGGGGGGGGGGGGGGGGGGGAAATAATAGAAAATAAAATAGGTTGAATACTACACACACTGTGTGTTTAGATTCATTTAGTTGGGTGCGCTCACGCGCCTTGAATGAATGAGTAAGGTTGTGTGTGACCCACGCTCCAGTAAGGTTGCCATTTTCTTTATTGCCGATTAAGCGGGAGTTGGACTCCAATTCACTGCTATTTTATAGTCAGAAATTTTGGGCAGACCAAATTTTAGTATTCAGAATTTATTTTTATGGGTTCTATTTTGGACTCCCAACTCTTTTTTTTTTGTTGGCTAGGTTGGGAAAACAAGAATAAATGAAAATCTATAGACTACGTAAAGAACAAAAATGATGATCGAAATAATATATAATGAGTAAGAACTATAGCAAAAGATTGTGAATTCCTTGCATCTCAGAGCTTGATAATAGAGTCGTATTTAACAAGTCAAGATGAAATATCTTCTTCTTCCATGCCAGGATTGATTTATAAGCTTTTTTTTTGCATTAAACTCAATATATTTTTAAGTTATGAGTAGATACTCAAATTGATAAATTTTTGCTTTGCCTTAAAAATAATGAGTTCATATGAACTCGATAACTATACCTGCATCCATGCCTGATTATAATATGTTTATCTTCAATGGAGAAAATAAAGGGAAGTGATGAATATCAAATTGATGAAGCCATTATATATCTGCATAGTAAATTTATAATCAAATTAAACAGTATACAGAATTTTCTTTTTTCTTGTATTATGTGAGAGAGGTAGGAATATCTATTATAATATATATTAGTATATTCTATTGAGAAAACAAAGGGAAGTGATGACAAAATTCAAGTAGAATAATGCAATGAGACGAAGCACACTGTCTCACACATAGTTTTTGATGCATGATAGCATAAGTTGTTGGAGTTAATGAATTATATTAGAACATGACATGTGCTGTGTGCACTCTCAATTGGTGTTAACATTCTAAAAACTGTAGAATGACTAAATAAATTGTCTTAGGTTGTGTGGGGCGTGAAGGAAATATTTTATAGAAAAATAAGTGGTTTTTTAACTTTTTTTTTTGGTGTTTGTAAGTAAGAAGAAAATATTGTTTTAAAAATATTTTTTATAATCTAGGCAAATATCATGTGAGAGAGGTAGGAGTATGAGAACTGCTAAAAACAAAAAAAAAATGCACTGCGAATCGATGGGAAATTAGATCATAATTTCATTTTCTATTAAACCAATTCACCCGAAAAATGCATTGTGGAAAACTTTTTAACTTTTCCATATGAAAATATTATTTTGTTTTTCTTTTTCCATCGATTTAATCAAGTATCTATTCTTACAGTGAGAAAATAGTGATTTTTTAATAGTGGAGATGGGATGTATTAAAGGGTGGTGAGGAGATATTTGACATACTAATATGTTATTACTGGAACTTATTATTTTCTACTTTCACTAGAGGAGTTATTTCCTCAGTTTCAAGAATTTTATTTTTCTAGAGAAAATATTCTATATAATTTTTAACATAAATTGAAAAATATTTTCCTCCGTACGAAACACACCATTATTATGTAATCCTTCAATCTCACAATAGTCCAAATTATCACTTTTCTGTTCAACCCTTGCCAATACAGACAACGAATGAACCAAATATATGACAACATCACAATTTTTTTTTTCAAAAGATAAAGAAATCAACTTGTCTCTGTTAAAGTGATTCGCGCAGCTCTATCATCTAACATGTACTTCATAGCTTACATTAGATCAAGTATATGGGTTGGCAATCCTTTCTTTATTTTTCATAAATATTTGTAATGAGGATTGAACTTACACGTATTGTGTAAGAGACTCTCATCGATAACACGTATTGTTTGGGGATACTGAAAAAAACAGCAGCCAGAAAGGACAAGTATGTCACCATCTAATACCATTCATTACTATGATGCCAAGCTTAAAAAGAGGACAAATTAATCGAATGCTACTGCGGTGACAAACGAGCGGGTTGAGTTGAAATTAGAAATTTTAGAAAGGAAAATTGTATGAAATAACAAACTATTAATTCAAAATAAATGTTATAATCACAATTTCATTTAATTCTAATTCGTAGCAAACACTTTGTCGTTCGCCTCTCTTCCTAGAAATCTCGCTCGCCACTCTCTCTCGCCTCTCTCATTTTATACAAACACAAATGTATACATTGTGTTTGTGTTTGTATAAAGTGAGAAAATTGTATATACAAATACATATATCTTCGTCCTATACACTTATAATTATACAATACAAATCCTCCCTTACCCAGTTCTCTTTGTCTTTCTCGTTTTATACAAACACAAATTATACATTGGATTTTGTATAATTTGTGTTTGTATAAAACGAGAGAGAGATATTTGTATACAAATCTATCTGTATACAAAAATACAGTTACATATACATATACATATATGATTGAAAATCACAACAAAAAAATATATACTTATACACCTTATGATCAAGTCAGTTTCTTATTTGTATACATATTCCAAATATATACTTATACAATTGGAATGAATATTGAAATATACAAATTAATAGCTACATAGCAGACATAACATTTGCTATGGAGCGCAATTATGCAAACTATAGCTATAACATACAAATATGATTTTTATGTTTGCTAAACCTAAAATTTACTCATTTTAGAATGGGTTGAAATATAAAGGGAAAATTGTATATAATAGCAAACTATTAATTCAAATTAAATGCTATAAATATAGTTTGATTTAATTGTACCTCATAGCAAATTGTTGCTATTTCACCTCTCTCCTGGTGAATCTCGCTCGCCACTCTCGTTCTCTCCCTCACCTCTCTCATTTTTTTATCAAACGCAAGTGTATAAAGTGTGTTTGTGTTTGTATAAAGCGAGAGAAAATTGTATATATACATATAATTTTTGTTCCCCTCTCTTCCCTCTCCCAAATCTCGCTCTCTCACTTTATACAAAAAATTTATACAAAAACGCAAATTATATAAAATGCGTTTGTGTTTGTATAAAGCGAGAGAAAATTGTATATATACATATATTTTCGTTCCCCTCTCTCCCCTCTCCCAGATCTCGCTCGACACTCTCCAGATTTCGCTCTCTCACTCGCCTCTCTCACTTTATACAATTGATATTTTTGTATATGTATACCAAAAC
>NW_006239021.1:1436157-1447767 GCF_000226075.1 Solanum tuberosum
ACTCGGTACTCTCCCAGATCTCGCTCGCCACTCTCCTAGATCTCGCTCGCTCACTCGCCTCTCTCACTTTATACAATTGATCTTTTTGTATATGTATACCAAAACGGATTATACAACTGTTTTTTTTGTATATGTATAGCGAATTACATATAACTTTTTTAACCACAATTTGAATTTGAACTCAAGAAAATTTTAAAAAAAGAAGTTACAAATGGATAGAAAAATCCTAAAGGTATAAAATAGATAGTAATTCATACCTTCAATATAGGAACATACATTATATCAACACAAATAAAAAAAAATTAAAACGGGTTGAAATTGGATATTAAATTGGAAAAATTACCTAACTACACATCATTTATGTAAGTTATACTATTAAATTAGGCTAAATTGAAGATTCTCTTAAAATAGGTTAAAACTTAAATGAATTGAGATTGAACCCATGTTAAATTATCTTAAGTCCAACCTTTAAAATTGTGAATGAATTGAACGAATTACCTATAGTTGAACTCATTTTGACACCTCTAGATGCAACTGCATTGTAAATTCAGATGATTTTCATTTGCTGGAACAGAAAGGAAAGATAACAACAGTAAAAATATGTATGTGTGCCTAAGTTATATAGACTTTTACTGGACTACTCAGGTGGGGTTAAAAAAAGTATTTACTTGTACCTGTTTATAAAATTCGTTCTTTAAAAGATTACAACAATAAGTGAAAAATGGAAGTCAGTGTCCAATAACCAAGAGCTTTACAAGTAGTTGGATGTGAGAATTCATTACTTTTGGAGTTGCTGGGGATAAGAATAATCTGTATATGTCAGTAAGTGCTAGTAGTTATGATCTTGAGTTCGAGTCTGAATATGAAAAAATCTTTGATAGGGAGTATTTCCCCTCGAATGAGTTCTACGTGGCATGAATTTGGAATAGTTAGGCTTCAATGCAGGTACGACACCGGATGAAAAAAAAAAGTAGTTGCAAGCTTCCAAGTTATAAATCATAATAAGTTTTTCAAAACAATGTGACCTCAAAACTTCGAAGTGATAGTAGTTATTTACAAGCTTCCAAGTGACTGCTTTAGTTGGAAAAAATCCAAAAACAATGTCACCTCAATCTTAAAAATTGTTTGGGAAGGGAGATCACGTGAATTTGGTTCATGAACATAGAGCTTTTTCCTTGGAGCTTCTTCTTTAATTCATACGTGGCACAATCCTACGCCTGATTATTGGATTGTAGATAGTTTGTTAAAATGGGTAATGGGGCGGGTTAAACGAGTATTTGAAATTTGGGTTAAATATTTGATCAATTCGGATTGAGGCGTAGGATTGCGCCATGTGTACAAAATGAGTCTTCCGTTAGTGGGAGGGGTAAATGTGCACTGATTATTGGACAGCGAGGGCATTAATGGACGAAAAGTATGACGGAGGGTATTGACATACTCCCTCCGTTTTAAAAAGAATGACCCTATTTCCTTTTTAGTCTGTTTTAAAAAGAATGACCCCTTTCCTTTTTTAGCAACATTTTAACTTTAACTTTCCACGTGGCATGTTTAAGGCCACAAGATTAAACGGCAATTTTGTACATTTGACATAACTTTAATTTAGGACCACAAGATTCAAAAATCTTCTTTATTTTCTTAAACTCCGTGCCAAGTCAAACTAGGTCATTCTTTTTGAAACGGAGGGAGTAACATTTTCGAAAGTTCGAGATATATTTATCCCTTTTCCCTTGTTTTATTCTTAAAATCCTTCAATAAAGTTTTGTATTATATATATTATATACAGTAGTATCTTTTTTGGGCATTAATTTCTTATTATTTTTGTTTTATTAGGCCAGCCATTCTCCTATTAATATTAAAAATAGCCATTATTTTAAAAATTGGATTTCCACCAGTGAAATTTCAAAACACTATATAATGTCAGATTCACTAGTGAATTTTAAAATAATGATTATTTTTCTTGCTTGTCTTTCGGTTCGAGATCCTAGCCTTATTTGTTTGCAAAGATCTTGGATAATGACATTAGACGCGGTCTTGAACTTGAACTTATGACCCTACTATCTCATGAATACTTTAAGAGGGTAAAAAATTCAAGACTATCCATTTTCAAAATTATTGGACGTAATTTAAAGTTCTCAGTTTGACCTCAACATGTTTTTTTTTGGAGTTTCCTGTAAGGCTTAAGTTATATATAGCCCCTTAAAGTTATTCGAATATTTTATTTTGATACCTTATTTAACATTTATTCCTATTGAACACTTATATTATTCAAAAACAAGTATCTATCAAATACTTTTTTGCTGGCAAGGAAGATACACTACACCTACATTTAATGCGTCAGAAGGGTACTTTTAATTAATTAATTTTTTTAATCTCTTTCTTCTTCCGTCTTCATTAGCCATAACTTCTTCTACTGCACTACCTTTTCCACAGTTGCCGCCGATGTTGCCATCACTATCACCGATCTTATTCATCAGAAAAATAGAGACTCACACAATGACTATTATATTTCTTCCTTCCTTTTTTTTTCTTCTTGAAAAATTTATATATATATGTACCAAATAAATCAGATCTAAAATAAAAAAGGAATCACTTCTCCTTCCACCTTTCTCCATGCTTTGCTTAGATGATTATGTAGTCAATAATTTTATTGGTATCTAAAAAATTATAGGTGGTTCATGTATTGATTAATTTTTATGTATATGTAATTTGCTATTTTCAACTTTTTAAAAAATCAGATCTGAAAAAAAAAATCGTTGAATTGAAAGGGTTGAAGGTGACGACGGCAATAATGGTTGGACGGGATGGCATTTTAAATGAAGAATTTGCATCGTTTTCACTCCAACTTGCTCAGAGATCAGTTGAATTGTAAATCTTTCTCTACTGATCATTAGTAAGTTAAATCAGTTGATTGCTCAGAGATAAGTTGATGTCTCTACTCCATAGACATGAGATGAATTAGTTTTTCATCATTAGTTTTGTAGTTGATTCCACTGCGACTTCCGTTTTCCTTCATTTCTTGTTTTTTTTGTCCCTCGAAATGTCACATGTACATCATTGATTTGTCAATTTGTCATGTGAGTGTATTACACACATTTATATTTTTTAGCTGATTGTCAAAAAAGTGATGAAAAGGTTCAAATCTAAATAGGTAGATGTGTTCAATAAGTACTAGTTCTAGTTAAGATGTCTAAGCGAATTATACAAATAACTTTAAAGGGCTGACTTTTTTTTTTGGTTTTCCACTCGGTGTTCGGAGCTCACATTGGAGGTCCGACTAAATCTGAATTGTGCTCTACAAGGTCCATTCGAGGATGACGCTCCCAACATAATTTTCTCCATACCCAAGACATCTGATTAAGGGTGAACCACTCTCACCAGTGCACTACAACCCATGTTGATGGCCATGTATGGCTTAAGCCTTCTTGTAACTATAAATAAGACCTCCATCAATTATAATGTTGATGGTCCATAGATTTATATGGGTGGAGACCTAATAAATATTTAGTTACTTATATCAAAATCTTTTCTTACTAATACTCTATCTGTCAATTATGCAGTAAACAATATATAATTTTTTTTTCGAAATAAATATTATTATTATTTTTTCCAATTTATTATTTTGAAATTTTCCAATCCAATAAAATAGTTGCTATGTGCTTGCCATAAACATATACATTTGTTCAGGAAATCTTTGAGCAAGATTCATTTATATATCGTGGTGAAGAAAATGTCATAGAATTTTGTATAGTATTAATAATACTCCTTTTATTTTAAAATAAGTAGTTGTACTTTTAGCTTGGATGCACCCACTAAAAAATTATTCACTTCTAAAATGAATAAAAAATATTTTACTATTTTATCCTTGATTAAATGTCTCATTGCAAAGAAAGATATAACTCTTTAATGATATAAAATTCAATGTATTAAAATAATGGCGATTTTGGAAGGAAAGATTTCTTTTTTATAATATAAAACACCACTTATTTTAATACAAAATGAAAAAAATAAAAACACCATTTATTATTTTATTTATTTTATAAAGTATGAAATACCTGTTAATATTTATCCGATCTTGCTTCTAATCTCTAAATTTGCTTTCCTAAAGATTAAAAATTAGAAAATCAATCCGTCTTAAAGCAACCAAAATAAAATGTCAATCAATTACTTTCTATGTCCCAATTTACGTGACTTACTTTCCTTTTTAGTTAGTCTAAAAAAGAATGACACATTTCTATATTAAGTAACAATTTAACTATGAAATGTATATTTTATCATTAATAAAATGATTTACAACCACACAAATTTCTATCATTCATTTTGAACCATAAGTTTTAAAAGTCTTTTTTTCTTTCTTAAATTCCATGCCGAATCAAACTATCTCACATAAAATGAAACAGAGGGAGTATTATTTTTTTTGTTTCAAAGAAGAAAAAAAGTTCTTTTAAAAAATATGTTTTAATTCTTCACCGTATGCATGTTTTTTCAGTCAAATCCTTAAAAGGATTTTTGCAGATTTCATGCCACTGATCAAAACACTTGGCATCACGTCGTTCTCAAAATTCTACTCCCTGTCTTTTAATTTTCTAGTTCAGATTCTGAGAATCAAATAGTTTAATTTTTATTATAAATTTGGACATAAACTTTTTAATTTTTTTTTAAATATTTGAAAATTACATAAAAAGTATTATAAGAATATCTTTTGAGGTGTGAGTTAAGCACAAAGACTAACTTTATAATGTATTAGACCAAAACCTATCTCACTCAATGCTAGATCCCCAAATTAAATTTGCTCACACATCAAATATCTAGCCGTAGACATGAAATGGGGTGTTGAAGAATGAAAAAGCGTCACCTCGCTGGTTAATGAAATAGGAAAGGCTAATTTTACAATTCTCACACCATTTTATTCCTAATCATTTATTTCTTTAAGAAATTTACACTCTTTATATTTCTATTCGTCTACGTTTATTCCATTGAACTTTGGATGTTACAATTTTTTCTTCATGATCAATCATTAAACAATTCCAAATTATCAATCAGAAAAGATTCAAATCGAAACCAACTCATTTCCATGTTCTACTGGGATATCTATATTAAAAAATAAACTATACCTATCGACTCATTTCTAATAATTATGGTATTCCCCTAGGAAATTATAATATAAGATTTCTATTCATTCGTTTTTCTTCGACGATTGATTAAGTCAAAAAAACATTAAAGAACTTTACGACCTTTACACATTTTTAATTTTTTTTTCTAGAGTTAATAGTTCAAGATATATTTAGAACAAGCTAGCTAACATTAGTTGAATGGTTAGTAATTGATTACTATTTTATATTGAGCACAACTTATACACGAAATTTTATAACTAACCCATATTCTGGAAGCTGACCCAATAAGGTATTATTCGTCGTGTGTTTCGTTTAATTGGCACTAACCAATAAATTAGTACAAAAAATTAATAATTAAGAGAATTATTGAAAACACTCTTAAAATAAATGTGGATTATTAGTTTCATCTGTAAACTATTGACAGTCTTAAAAATCACCATTTTACTTGGCTAACTGAACTTAAATACACACTCGATTTTGCAACATGAATAAAGTTTAGTTAGGGGTATTTTCAACACTTCTCTTGTTCTTTTATTAAGAGCTTCATGTTCATACAAGAGTTTGAGACCACTTGCTATGTCATGTGGCAGATCGGGAGTGTATTTAAGTTTGGTTAATCAAGTAGATAGATGTTTTAAAACAATCAATAGTTCGGAAAAGAAACTAATAATTTGCGTCAAGTTTAGAGGTGTTTTCAATACTTCACTTAATAATTAGAACAAGAAAAAAACTGTTCGTTTGACTAATTAAAACTGCAATTATCTGTGATTGGATAAGAGGACAACTAATGCATGGCCTAACAAGTAACAAACCCAACCAACACAAATAAAATTAAGAATTAGTTATATTAATTGGTCCAAAGTCAAATACGTGACAATCATTTTCTCAAATCAATACATTATCAAAGTATTTTATTTGTTTTGCCAAAACCTACTCTTTGCATGATATGATAAATTTATTACATATTGGGTGGCGCCGATCAAGTATATTCTCAAAAAAACATGAAAAGTCGTGTGTAAATAATACCAATAGCTAGCCTAGCTATTCACATATAATACACATCTAATTTTTTTTACAATTATAATCACCGTGGACTTGGCTATTTGATTAACTTTAGTTTAAATTTGAAAACAACTTAAACATATCCTTGGAACAAAAATATTAAATATACCTTCTCATATTGTATTGCAGTGCCGACTCTAAAGAGTTCGAATAAATAAGACAGAGCTAGAAGTCTGAGTACATATTCGACGAACCCAATAACCTTTGATATATTACATTGAAAATTCAGTTATTAATACTTAAAATTATTGTTATAAAATTTAAAATCTATAAATTAAAATTTTGACTTTCGCCTCTAGAATTAAAGGCAGGTGTCTTAAGCCTTCATATTTGAGGGACCCAATTCTTCTAACAATAATAATATTGAGTACTATTTCTAAAAGAAGTAAACTTTTTATATAAAAGTAAAGAATTATTAGAAAAAGTTTGACACATTTGAAATATTATGTGTCAAGAAAAATTATATGAATTGATTACATTATTTGAATAAAAATTATTAGAATAAATCATTTATAATAAATAATTTTTAAGTCACTGAATGTGCTTGAGCCGCTCCTTTGTAACACTATATTTTTGTGAGTCAAATTGTTGATTAAAACAAGCTTCTATTTTTATTTATTTTTAGCGAGAAAGGCAAGTAATAGCAAAACTTAAGTTCCAAGGGGTAATGCCACGACATTTTAGAGATGCCATAAAGTCAGCAAAAGTATAGAGAAAGACGTTCAAATATGATTGCTAACAATATTAGGTAGACATGGGAAAGTAGAGCTGCACCAAATCCCATGTTTAAATATTACATCTTCACAAGTAATAAAACTCTGGAATTTATATTTATTTTTTTATTTTCTTAAAAGGTTACTTGTAGCATTGAAACTACATGACATGCACTCTATATAAGTAAGGCACACATCATTTGCCAAATGTGTGCAATTTTCTTTCTTTCTTTGTTCTCTCTTTAATCTTCAACAACATTTTTTTGTTAACTTAGAAAGAAATTTTATTAATCAAATTTAAGTAATGGCAGTGTCAGCAGTAGCAATTCTCCTCTTTCTTCTTGTTGCTTCTCCGGTGGCTTTTGCCGCCAACCACGTCGTCGGAGGCAGCGGCGGGTGGACCCAATCCGGTGATTACACCACTTGGGCTGCTGCTGAAACCTTCACCGTTGGTGACACCCTTGGTTAGTCTTTCAACTTGTATCAATTTTCATTGTCAGACATTTAATATTCGTAATGTAATGTATACGCTCGATTAATTTGGATTTGTGTTAGGTACCTTTATCAAAGAGATACATTGTTCCTTATTGAAATATTTTTCACTCCTAAGGCTTGAATTCAAGATTTTTAAATTGGGAAATCTTAGTAGCTCAGCTGGTTGTCTATCTGAACTCCACCTTATTAGTGAGGGTTCGATTTCCTCACATTGTAATCCCGTTTCCATTTCCCATCCCGTGCCCCCCATTTTTTTTATAAAATCTCAACCATCTCATCACATCGTATTTCTTTAGATTAGTCCAATAATTTCCTTAAGTTAGAGAAGAGACCTTATAATTCTTTAGCATTTGAGAAACAGAGTTTATGAGTGGAAAAAAACAGAGTACTCTGTGTTTAATTAAGTGTCAACTAAATGGTGCTTGTACACGATGCAACATTAACTGTTTTCTTAGTACTACTACTATAATCATTCGAACCTTAATTAATATGGATTCGTGTTGAGTAGGTTCACTAAGAGATAAAATTCTCCCTATCAAAAGGTTCTTCATTCTGATTAATGGTGGAACGACTATAGGATTGACAAGAAATTGTTTCCTTTCCATATATTATAGTACTCATTAACAAAGTTTAATTTCTCAATTATCATTATTAAAATTTTGAATTTTAATGATGAATGATCAGTGTTCAACTATGGTGGAAGCCATGGAGTGGATGTGATAAGCAAAGATGACTACGAAAACTGCAACACCGGAAATGCCATTGAGTCATACAGCGATGGAGCAACCACAATCAAACTTTCCAAATCTGGTCCAATGTACTTCTCTTGTCCTACTTTTGGTCATTGTCAATCTGGCATGAAATTATCTGTCAATGTCCAAGATAGCTCCACTCCTTCAACTCCTTCAACTCCTTCAACTCCTTCAACTCCATCAACTCCGTCAACTCCTTCCGATTCACCCGCCACACCCAATACACCCGCGAAGTCAACCCCAACTACGCCTAATGGAGCAACCGGAGTATTTGGGAGCATGAACAAATTTGTGATCGGAGTTTCAGTTGTATTGGGAGCTTTGTTTGTGTTCATGTGCTAGGCGAGAGGCAGTGCTTTTATTTTGAATCATTATTTCCTTCCTATTTACTTACTATCTATCAGTTGTTATTTTTGTCCCTTTTTTTAATTAATGTTCATTTTTGTGTGCATATTATATTGTTGTAAGAAATAAAAGTGATTTTTTTCTTCACCTTTAATTTACTTTATGGAACTGCCAGTTGTTGGATCGAAGAAGTTTGTTGCCTTATTAGTAGTTATATTTTATACCAACGTTCAACCAACTACCTTTTGGAAAAGGATAGTTTGATATGGTTTAAGAGACTTTATTGCTTCTTTGATTTGTTTGGTTGTAGTAGGTTTCATGTAAGTTGCAATAAGATATACTGGTATTGACCAAGTTTTAAATATAGCAAGAATTGGTTGATGGATAGCTCAATTTTAGCAGCCAAAAGAAATGTATAATTTATGGCGTAAAAAAATACTAATGAACATATGTTTTTATTTCAAAATTAATCCAAATCAATTCAAAATTATATCTATCAAGTGGGTCGGGCTGACTTGTTGGACTGATTCCGGCCCAATTTAACCCCTGACCCGCCCACTAACTTTTTTTCTTAATTAAATTTCAGTCAAGACTTAGAGTGATGAGATTTTTTTAGAAATATGTACAATTTGTAAAAAGAGGCCAAATTAGTCGTGTGAGGTGACAAGTATAGCTTGAAATTAGTCAAGGTGTGCAAAAGTTGATTCGGACACCATAATCATAAAATAAAAAATTAATAAAGAAGCCAAAATATCAACATCAGTGGATTTGTTAAAGTATAAATTATAGAAACCACATATTATAAGTACTAAATAACATCCTATCCCTTCTAGTTTTCTATTTACCAAAAATCCCTTAAAAATGATGTTTGCGGGATACATAGCGTTGTGCACATGATACATTAGGTTTGATACATTCCACATAGCGGGATACATAGCGTTGTGCACGGGATACATACCGTTTGATACATTCCACTGTTGTGCACGGGATACATTAGGTTTGATACATTTCCACATAGCGGGATACATAGCGTTGTGCACATGATACATTAGGTTTGATACATTCCACATAGCGGGATACATAGCGTTGTGCACATGATACATTAGGTTTGATACATTTCCACATAGCGGGATACATAGCGTTGTGCACGAGATACATAGGTAAATAAGGGATTTTTGAAATTTTTGAAATAAGTAGGAATAAATGGATATTAAGGTAAGTAAAGGAGTGTAGTTAAGTAATTTGTCCTTTGTTAAAATAAAGAATCTGGAAACATTACCCCTTTTATCTTTTGAATCATCATATCATATCATATAAAATTTGAAAGAATCTGGACTTTTGGTCCAAAAGCAATCAGTCCTGCTGCTGCTGAGTTATTATCTGACTTAAGAGTCCGAAAAAATTCTTCTTTTTAACCCTTTGGGCTACTGCTGCTGCAATGATCAAATTAATTTCCAGCCTTTTGGGACTGCTATTACTCCGCTACTTAGCTGCTGCCACTAATTTGAGTTTTAACCCAATAATATTAGCTTCCCTTTTCGAACTTGATGGAGGTTGACACATGAACTTGAGGTGGGGAGTCCAAGGACTCATTTGAAGAGAGTTCATGCGAAACAAAGTAAGAGAAAAGGAATAAGCAGATATCTAAATAACAATACATTTTGCTATCAAGAAGGCTAATATCCAGAATGTCTACATATTAGTTAAAAACTCGTGATAGAACTTGAGCAATCTCCATTTAAGCAAAAAGAAATGACTAATGCAGAACTCAAAGGAAACATTTTATGACACACAAATAGAGATAACATACATGGCAGGAAAGAAGCTAACTAAAGAAGATTAATGAAAATACTTTCCAAAGAAGATAGAATCAGAGAAAGCTACTGAATTGCTAAGAAACATTAGATAAAGAGAAACGATACACTAATCTGAACACCATACTTAAGGCCGAATTCATATCATATTGTGTAAACTAAACTCAAAAAGCTCCAACTAGGACACATACAATCAGAGGTTCTATGATAAAATGATAACTTGAAACCAAACTTGTACATTAAGACTAGAAAAAAAAATCAAACAGGAAGGGAAAACTGAGAAAAAACGCCCAAGCTTTCAGCTTTGATCGCACATAAACTAAGAAAAAGAACAAACGAGATGAAGAGTGATAGCACATTCCAACAGCTTACAGACATCTCAATTTTATTTTACTTCTTTGAGTAATAAGAGAACCAACTGAAGCAAACATACTACTCAAACAGGACACCCATATTTCAAATACACAGCAAGCTCGAAATTGTTAGCACAAAGAAATGGACATATCAATAACGACTTAAGAAAGAAAACTGAATCTTGCCCTTACCTTAGTGATCAAGAACATAAATTAGCTATATATCCCCAATCATTTGGTTCATTGGACAATCTCGAAATACATAAAACAGAAATGCCAACTTACATACTTACTCATAGAGAAGAGACTGAAATTGGAAATGAAGCCAACAAAGTAAAGAAAATCCCAATAGATAAGATCTCAAATATGTAGGCAGACAACAATTCATTCTTATATCTCTCAGTCGATGGTATCCTCCTTGATTCAACAGGGACAGAGCCATTTTTTAGAAACAAACTCATACATAAAAAATGGAGCATTTGAAAGCTTTCAGGAAAGTTATACAAAATCTACCATGCGTTTTAATCAAACAAAAAGCCAAATGCTGAAAAAGAAAAACTTAGACTCTTATTAACGCATGTGTATACATATATAGCATGTGTTGAAGGAGAAGTCTTGTCGACCTGATTCTTAAGCAAACAGACTCAACCAAGATGACTTCATTAAGCCCAACCTTTACAACTTATCACAGGTTCATATGAACATATAAACAATGGAAGCTTATAAATTCCGAGCAAAACTAAGAATAAACTCAAACTTTCAGTCATAATTCATGTGAGAAAGCAGGCATTAATATTGACTAAACAAAGGGAAAAGACATAGATTCCACCTTGAACTTGTCTCGAAAAGTCACACGCTTAAACTATCTTGGTGACCTATTACACACCTTAACTACTTAAAAGTGAATTTATTACCACCCTGTACCTCGAAGCCCCCCCACCTTCCCCTCCCCCGCCCCGAGGCAC
>NW_006239021.1:1449965-1489903 GCF_000226075.1 Solanum tuberosum
CCCACCCCGGGGCGTGCCTCAAAGCATCCCTGCCCGCCTCGAGGCCCTGCCTACCCCAAGGCACCTCGTCTCGCCCGCTTGCCCCTCGAAGCCGTGATTGTTGATGATCACGACAGATTCATAACAAAAAGAAGACTAGAAGAAAAACTAAGTTGCGCAGAGAGTAATTTAAACCTTTCATAATGAAGCGCCAAGTGTCTCGTTTTATCCCATCAATCTTGATCCTCTGCTTGTACATGGATCTGAGTGGTTTCACAAATTAATCAAGAAAAAGGAGATGAGAAAAGGAACACCTATAAAATCAAGGAACGAGAAGAGGACATGCTCAAGGCATTTCTGACATTTAAAATGATTACGTTAATAAGAATCTCTATTACCAATCTGGGCATGTTGAGCAATCAAACTCATAAAAATCATGTTTTTAAAATTGCCACTAAAAGGGATCAATGAATTAAAATGAAGACAACCACCCCCTTGCCTCTTTCTGGTTAGTTGATCCTGTTTATAGATCAGATCAGTCTTCTTATTTTTCATGAGAGCATGTTTTCATGCTCACACCATGTGGTATGGTGCACAATTCTGCTCTGGCTTTCACCTTAGAGCAAGCAGGTAAAGATTCAGAAACTCTGAAGGCACTAATTTTTATGTAGGACATGCATACTAGGCGGAGAACTTGAGGTTAATGACGTCCATTTTTAAGTAGATTTTCTTTTTCTCCCTTCTTCTATCCCCTTTTATAGCTTCCTCGTTATATTTCGTTTGCCCCCTTTTCTGGTTTTGCCATCAGTTTTGTATTATGTGAATGCCTAATATCCTGTGTGTCTGAAGGAATAGCAATAACTGTATTTTACTGAAATATGACAAAATCTCAAGATTAAGGGGATGCTAATGAAATGTTGTCCCTGATTTTCTTTTTGTGACAAAGCTATTGTTATGTTCTGATGACCTTCACCAATGTACATGTTAAGTTTCTGCATGAGCATTACATCGACTTAGCAAGAAAAACCAAACAGGAGGCAACATAATGTTTATTTCTTCTTGTCACTTTGTTAGGAGTGTTATTTTCCGTTGCTATGTTATTGTATTTTTGCCACTGCTAGTTGGTTCAGGCAGCAAGATAAATTCGTTGCCAAAGGGATCAACACGGCGTTATGGCGCAAATTATCAGTGTATGAAAGAAAATTACAGACTGATGACTATACTATTTAGGCTTTTCTGATTTCTTATGTGAAAATGAAGAGGGGACTAGTGAATGTTTTGGGCAACATGTGAAGGTGTGGAGTTTGTTATAAGTAGCTATCAATAGGTATAACAAATTAGGCTATTTTTGTGTTTCTTGTATTTCTGCTTTTTCATCTATTCCTCTGTAATTCTCTTCTCTATTTTCTTCAGCTTTTATTCTTCTGTTACATTGCCATTTTTACCTTTACTTTCTTATTGTATGATGTACTTTACCAAAAAAAATACTTGTAATTTAGGAATGTACATAACTCATTTGGTGGATATTACATTTCATGTGGTCTAGATTTGGCAATTGCCAACTTTTCCAGCCTAAGATGTTTGCTTCATTTATTGTAAAAGATTGCAAGTGTCTTTTTCTTCTCTAAAAAAAGAAAAAACCAGAACACAAAAAGGTCCATTTGATTTCCAGATGGTTAGCTGGCTTAGCTTGAATATAAAGAAATATTCTATGTTTCAAGCTAAATGATCCATAAAGGTTTTATTATTAATTCTAAGCACCAGGCATGATATACCAAATTCCCCATTCCTACGAGTTGATTTTTAGGTTACATATAAATTACTCAATTAATCAATCAATCAATCAACTAAGCCCCCAACCCTAAGTCAGAGGTTAAATACGAAAATGGGAAAAAGTAAATATTCAGGCTGGGGAACAAGGAACAATAGTTAAAAGATTAAGATAGATAATAAATAATCCTCACAACAGATTTTCCAATCAGCATCTCCGTGGTAAACACCCTTGTTGTGACAGTGAGCAATTGCAAGCTATAATCTTGAAGCAAAGCAAAATTCTATATATCAAGTTAAATGATCCATAAACAACCAGACATGATAAACCAAATTCCCCATTCCTACGAGTTGATTTCGAGGTTACATATAAATTATTCAAATAAGCAATCAATCAACTAAACCCCCAACCCTAAGTTAGAGGAAAAAGTACCTGAATACGAACAGTGACATCCGGACGGGATTCAAGAAGCATACCGATGTCTCTCCTCATTCGCCTCACAACCACCTCCCTCTTGTCTCTCAGCAATTTTATTATCGCCACCATCATTTTCGTCATTGTCTGCTGCATACACATACAAAAAAAAAACTTGATTTCCTTTATCCAAGAAGAAGTAAAATTGATAGGGGAATTGGGAAATTCACCATTTAGAGAAATTGAAGGTTCTGCAGAAGAGAGAAAAAGCTCATCTTCATCGCCTTAAGAAGAGCGTGTGTGATAATATTCGGTAGTGAAGAAGAGAACAGAGTTTTGTAAGTAACGGTCGTTTGGGATGAGAACAAAAATATGATTATTCGTATATCAAAATAATTTTAAAATGGATGATGACGTGGCGGTCTTTGGCATTCGTTTGTAGGGTCTTATTATGGACTTTAAAATTTTATTCGTTTGTAGCAATAATTTTAATTTTTCTTGTCCACTTCAAAATACAATAAATAATTATTCCAATGTTCACGTATAACCCAGTGGATCCAAATTCCACTAGACTTCCAATGCTAGGTCTTTTTAAAAAAATATAATAATAATTAAATGGATGATGTGGCGGTCTTTATTGACACGTGGCATTCATTTTCTTATAATATAAACGGAAATGAATTGGATCCGCTGGGCTCTGGCCCAAATTTGGTCCGAAAATTGAGTTTAAAGTGAGGTAACAAAATAGTTACATTTACAAAAAAGGGGTTAGATTTCAAATTAGGACATGACCACATCAGTTTCAATTATGATCAATTCTAATTAAGAACGTAATCAAATATACTAAATTCAACTAAGATTTAATTAAGATTAATTAATAAGCTTTTTAATCTTAACGAAATAAAATAATTATAAATTAATTAATTCCAAAATATAATCAACTAACTAACTAATACTAATTTAACAAAATACTTGACGATTTTTGAATATTCATAAAATGTACTAATTATATACATAATTATATGGCATCCGCAAGACTTTTTGTAAGCGGTGTCACTTTATATATATATATATATATATATATATATAGTTGTCTCTGCATACTTTTTTTGATTCTCTTCTGTTTGGTTAGAATTTAACCTTAATAATATGTCTGTACAGGAGAATCACTGATTCATAAGGAGTACTATATATACACACTATCGTGCACATAAGTTAAACCCTCATTATCACCACATATTTAACAAGAACGTTCTTAATGCAATGCGTTAAAATTTCAGCAACTCTAATACAGTGGTGGACTCAAGATTTTTGCTCAGGGAGTTCAAAGTATATAGAAGAAGTTCAGGTAGTAATGCAAGTGCGCAGTGAGCGTAGTAGCCCCTCAACATGCTCTTTGTACATGAACCATAGATATTTCATTGGTTCATAAAAGTAAAAGTTAAACTAATCAAAGATATCGAGGATAAAGATATATTCATAATAATTTTAGTGGATCAACCGTATTACATAAGTTAATTCCTAAAACACATGAAAATCAAATGATGAAAAAGGGAGCGAGACGGGGAAGAAAGATATTTACCTTATCATGCTAAATTTAACTTAC
Source organism: Solanum tuberosum (assembly GCF_000226075.1). Lineage (NCBI taxonomy): Eukaryota > Viridiplantae > Streptophyta > Magnoliopsida > Solanales > Solanaceae > Solanum > Solanum tuberosum. The sequence continues at coordinate 1,453,736 of NW_006239021.1, forward strand.
TTTATCATACCGTATTAAACATTTCTTTCTACTTTTATCATGCTCCATCGAGCATTCTTAAATTTCTTGTGCTTTTTATACTTTTATTTTGTAATGTTTTTTTTTATTTTTCACTTTTAAAAATTTTAAATTAGCATCCAATCAATCACATATTACTATGAAAATCGTCAAGATTCTCTAAAAATGTGTAAGAATAAAGTTACTAATATTATAATGCATATTCAGAAGATAAATAAATAACATCATCAATTTTTTAGCTCATATAGTTCAATTTACTAGGTTAGCCATAATTTGTAAAAAAGACAAATAACAAATAAATCAAATAAGTTTAGTTTCCATCTCTCTAAAATAGAATTAAAAATATAAAAGAAATTTCATGAAATCTATAAATTAATATTCTTAAAAGGATGTTGATGATATTTATGTTTCTTCGTTCAATTACATCTAATTTACCTTTTTTTTAAAAAATAAATTATATTTCTATCTCAATTTCAAGTTAAAAATAATTCATCATTTTTTACAAGAGTTATTCAAGTTAGTATATGAAAAAAGAGTTACGTTGAAACAAAATGAATAATAGATATAAAAAGAATAAAAAAATAAAAATAAAAGAATGTGTCTAATAACTTTAAACAAAAACAAATTAAAAAGAAGAAATGGAATAAAAGGAAAAAATTATGAAAAAAGAAGAAGAAAGTCTAAGCCCAAAAGTTCCATTTTCCAAAGCATTAAAAAGAGGGGGAAAATGTTGTCCATGGGATTCAAACACGTGGTCAAGGGGCATTTCTTGAATAACTTATCCACTAAGCCAAGTTTGCACTTTGTTTTCAAGGGGTTCATTTTAATATATATACGCATAAAATCAGAATTTGACATTATATATATAGTGTAGTTTTTTTGAGAAGGGGGTTCGAGTGAACCCCTAAGGTCCACCTAGGTCCGCCCTGCTCTAATACAGGAAAACGAAAATAGAAGCAACTTACATAATACTAGAAAATTAAGAACTGAACTAACGTCCACAAAGACAACATAGCCTTGGAAAAAAGAAATACTAGCATTATCAATCCCCATAATCTTCCTCAGTCTCATGATATTTATCACATCGCCCGAAAAACCAACAATAAACACACACCATTAGCTTCTGCGCTGCAAGGTTCTCCCCTCGAGATGCTCCCTCCGCCTGGTGGTGGCTGCAAAGTTGAATTGCAGCCACTATTACAATAAACATAATCATCTCTATGCTTAGTGATTTTGCCATCTTTTTAAAAAGTTGAAAGTCAGGAGAATATAATGTGAAGGTTAGATTAGCCCTTGTGCATGAGTTAATTAGTGTCACTGGTATTTATAGAAGAATTTAAGATATATATATATATATTAGTCGGTGTAAAGCTATGTTGCTCGGACTCTTCAAAAATGTCAATGAGTGCATGTCGAATTCTTCAAAAGTAATGTAGTTTTGGAGAACCTGCTACGGATATGGCACCTGAGCAACTTAGGTGCAAAGAATATTTGACACTTTTAAATCATCCAAATGATATAAATAATTAGTCTTTTTAAAAATGTGATATTCGTAATTTTGAAAATAAGATAGATTACTATTTATTATAATTATATACAACCGAAATTAATTGTACTAGTTTAAAAATATTACTTATAATACCATTTTTAAATAAATATACCGTATCTTTTAAAAAATATAATCAAATACACAATCCCATTAAAAGTGGTAATTAATAATTATCCTAATATTATACTTCCTTAATTATTGGGACTTTTTACAATTCAAATCAATTTCTCTCTTTCCAACTCCATTGTTTCCCTCCCAGTCACACGTCTCCTTTGTATCTCTACCCACACCTACACGTTATTATCCTTCATCTTCCATTACCCCTTCTTCTCAACCTACTCAATGCATATTTTGGATGTAAAAATGCATACCCAACTCTACATAACATGATTCGAATTACTATCCAAAACACATAACGCATTTACACTACGATTATCTACAAGAGCTGCTACAGATACAGTCCCAACGTCACCTCCAACTTCAACCATGGATGTATCTTGGTTAAAAGATATTTCACCATTGTTGCTGCATCCAATTTTTTGCTCTTCCATTGTTATGCATAATGGATACAAACCACAATTGGATTGGTGTCTTTTCAATTCTATATAAAAAAAACCTCATACCCATCTCATTTCGAATTTTCATTGGAGTTACATTGCCTTTCATCATGTATCTTATCTCCATTCTTTTGCGTGAACAATCAATCCCTAGTTGTGTTGAAATACCATCGACTAGATCATTGTAGGTTGCATTCTCTCTCAATAGTATTCCATCAATTCTATAATTTGCGTAATCGCTTTCAGAGATCGATCCACGAACCTGAATGTCGTAACAATATGGTTTAGTCCTTTTTTCAGAAGCTGTAACAGTTTGATATCAATTAATCCACCTAATTCGTGGTTTGTTACATCCCATATTTTAATCCTTTAATTGTGGAATTAAGTTATAGAATTCAATTCAAATTAATTAAATAATGTATCTCTTCCTTTTAATTATGGTAGAGACACATATCTAACCACTTTTGATTCATGTATCCGACTGGAAAAAAATGGTATAGCAAGTAATTTAAAAATCTACCGGGATTCTAAGTAATTATAGTATAAAGTAGTGGGATTTATGTAGTTTGCTCATTTCTTTAAGTGTATCCATGAAATTGACAATGATACATTATCCACCTTAAAGAAACATATGTTGTACAACATAAAATACGTCTTTTACTCGGTAACAACTTCTTGATATGCATGTGTCTATAAAAAGGAGGTTATAGTTTCTTACACAAGATACCATTGTTGTTGAAATATAAAAAAATAAAATAAGGGACATGTTGTACTAAGTATAAGATATATTAGAACTATATAAGAAATATATCACATATACCAATTCAATTGATTGTGTATAAATACAAACAATTATATTTCTCTTTCAAAATTTAGTTACTCATATTACTTGCAAGTTTTAGTAGCGCCTATATCATTTAATTTTTTTGTACTAATTAACACAGGATACACGTGCGTTCTAGACTAGTTTAATATAAAAAAAGAGAAAAGGAAACAGAAATTCCCCAGAAAAATTATTTAGAAACCTCTCCCCTTTCCCGCCAACGACCTGAGCCTCGAGATTGTTCTCCTTTTCATCTTTGACAAAAGTACCCCTGCAATATACCCAAAACTCAGCCCATAACTGAAAGGTAGAAACGTAAATAGTCCCAAACAGAGTAACGGCGAGGGGCAGTCTTTGGTAACGAACTCTTCTGTGTATAACAAACTATAAACACAGCTTACGTTCCTCATTCTTCTTCATCAAATTTCCGATTCCGTTTTCTCTCTGCATCAAGAAACATGAAGTTATTAGATATGAAACTCCGGGCAACGAATGCTGTGAGAGCTTACTTCAACAGGAATTGGACAAGAGAAGACCTCATGAATTTCGGAGAAATTCCCGAGATCGCTTACAGAGGCTTGAAGAGGGTATATTCATTCTTATAGTTTCATTTTTTCTTTATATTTGATCACAAATGTAAGAATTATTGTTCTACTTGATTAAAATGTTGAGGAATCGAGATTTTTCTATGTTGTAATCTCGTTACTGATAGCTGTATCAGGAGATCTACTTGGAATCGATTTGTTTTACAGTTTCTGTGTTGTTCAAATAAGAATAAGCCAGAATTCTACTTGCTCTACTTAATGATGAATTTCGATTCTCTGAATATTTTACTCTTCTTTTGTACTTGATTATGCCGTTAGTGATAATCTGATAAAATGATCGGAGTAGAGTTTGGTATTGAAACCTTGCTCCCTATTCAGGCTTGAAAGTTGTTTTTGAATAGTTGAAATGAAATTGAATGGTGCCAAATGCTTTCAAAGTTACCAAAATGAATTTGTTTCATAGAAATTTGGATGGAGGGATTAATTTGCTTCATGCTATTTCAGGTTTCAGCATCTTGTGTTTGATCTTTTCTTTCTTTGCAAAACCTAGTTAGCTGGAAAAAAAATGCATTTTCGCTTCTGCTTCTAAGTATTGGATTCTCTTTTTTCCTGTGATTGATTAGTTTGCTGAAATTATAGGTGTATCTTACTCTCTTATGTGCCATGCTGAGCTTTACTTTTGGATACTACTTGCACTTGTTCTGGGAAGAGGTAGGGCCGTTCACAGTCCTTTCTTCTGTAGCAAGTTTACTCGGGCTTTACTTTACATTACCAATGGCAACGAGAGTGGTAAGTGATCTATGTCTTGTAGATTTCTTCCAAGTTGTTGAATTATTATTGAAGTCGCTTCTTATATCGTAAATGTTCTGTCTATGCAGAATCAAAGGGTCTCACTGTTGATGATTACTGCCTTTTTCTTCGGCGCTTCTATTGGGTTTTATACCAAATATCTCTTCGTAGTCCATCAAAAGTAAGAATCAGAAAATGCTAAACATTGTTCAGATATCTGCCATTGAAGTTTTATATGGTTTCTTTTACTGCTTTCTTGGCATATCATATCAGCAGGAACCTGATTTTTTTGTGTTCAATCGTGTACATAGAAAGGCTTGTTGTTGATTGGTATATACTTCTAATCCCATTATCCTTAGTAATCATTATTCATTAGTTCTACTCGAAATCCTAACTGGAAAAATGGGTATCCTTGTTGTCTTGCAGAAACTATTGTTTTCCATCTTCAATTAGAATGACTACTCTCTATGAGATTCTTTCATAAAGATTTGTGAGAACATGGGCATAAGAGTGGAGGAATTTGAATTTTTGTATAATTTCTGCACGCAGTTAGCTAAAATTGGCTACTAGGATCCCGTATGTTTTGGAGAACCTGGAATGTCTGAAAAATTGTGCATTAATGGCATCATCGATCACCTAGGCCTTCACAGTTCAGAAACTCGCATTCAGCTTAGCATATGAATGAGAAACATCAAGCAATATGACGAGCATTGGGTGTTAGAATGTTGGTCTGTTGTTAGGTTATAAGCTGATGACTTGTACTTCAGATTCCTATTTCATGGATTTAGGGAACTTGACTGGATTCATTTAGAAAATTGTATCTTACAATTATCTTTCATGTAGTATATGTTATAGCACATAGAAATTTGACAATATAATGACCATATTGTGAAAGAGTTCTGCATTTGCACCAAGTATGGCTCATGAATGAGTGAAATTAAGAAACATGACCAAATTATGAAGAGTGCACTTTACATAGTTTACCACTGATTCCTGAAGTCTTTTCTAATATGACAAAAGACATTTGCTTGCTCTTTCAGTTCCTACATTATATTGCATCTTAATGTGAATTCAATAGTAGTTACTTTGCTCCTTCTGTATGTGTAGTTGATTAGATCTTATTGTTATGTGTTCCTTATCTAACTTCAGAAAGCATTCCTTGGTTGCTCTCCAGCCTTGTTTTCAGCTCTTTGGCAGGTTCAATAATGGGCACTGGAATTCTCTGGTTTGGATCCTTATTATCAAGGGAAAGGAGAGAAATCTACATGGCTTGCCTGGTTCATTCTTATGCTCTAATGTACTCCAGCTTTATGTTGAATGCTTTAGATGTCCTTGACAGCCACACAGCTCATTGTGGGGTCCAGTCCCACTATCCCTTTTTTTGGTGTCAACAATTGCTGCATGCAATTGTCAATTGTTGGCAAATTGCAATAGCAGCAATTGTTGAAAAACACAGCAATTAAAAATGCTTTCGGTGGCACAACTTTGACATACTATGTATAGGGTTGAAATTTGCAGTTGCAAATTTCTTCTATAAATAGAGAGCCCTTTGCTCATTCCTAGACACACCAATTCACAGAGAGAGTAAAATATTTAGAGAGCTGTGAGGTTTCCATAGACTATATAAGAAAATAGTCTGTGAAGAAAAATAGAGTGTGAGCGATATTTTAGTAAGGTGGAAATCAAAAGAGTGTTATTCTTTTTGAGTGTGTTGTAGTCACTTTGAGTATTGTATTCGTGACTACACAGTGTAAAATTCCTTACTATAGTGATATCAGTTGCTCCTCTTGGCCCGTGGTTTTTCCCTTATTTAGAAGGGTTTCCACGTAAAATTCTTGGTGTCATTATTTTCCCATTTTATTTCCATTACTTTTACCATATATATTTTTGTGCTTGTCCGTGTTTTCCCAACACTCATTGGGTGTTAGAGGTAAGCAGTTGTATGCGCACGATGTGACCACACTCATACTATAACACAGTTCTCATGTTTATAAATCACTACTTCTGTCTAATGAATGAATAATATGACTGACCTGATAAATACTGTTTCTGGTAGGTAACCACTGTGCAAGCATTGTTCTTGGGGTACTTGGTGGTATATAGCCAAGAGATGCTGTATGATGCTGGCTTTGGAGAAATTAACTTTGTCGATCGCACACTCACTGTCTTCTTCCATTTACCGGCTATAGTGGTCCATGCCGCAAGACTATACTGAGGTGCAGAAATTGAGTAACTCAGATGTACTTGGAACTATAGAATAAATAGCGAGTAGAATGCAGATGGTGAACTGTAAATCATGAAATGTATTTCTTTGTCGCTACACTTTACTGATTGAATTTGAAATTCGTTAGTCTGATCACTGATGAAAAGTGCTTTGTATATATTCCTTAGCAAATAATTGTATATTCTACATGTCGACTTTCTTGAAAATGAACTGGAATTCAATATCCTTATATTCACCAAAAACTAGCGCTTCAAGCAAAGAAAACAATAGAATTTGAACATAGTACTAATATATAAATAAAGAGAAAAAAACACAGTTTCAACATAATTCACCAAAAACTAGCGCTTCAAGCAAAGAAAACAATAGAATTTGAACATAGTACTAATATATAAATAAAGAGAAAAAAACACAGTTTCAACATAATTCACCAAAAACTAGCGCTTCAAGCAAAGAAAACAATAGAATTTGAACATAGTACTAATATATAAATAAAGAGAAAAAAACACAGTTTCAACATAATTCACCAAAAACTAGCGCTTCAAGCAAAGAAAACAATAGAATTTGAACATAGTACTAATATATAAATAAAGAGAAAAAAACACAGTTTCAACATAATTCACCAAAAACTAGCGCTTCAAGCAAAGAAAATCATTGGGTGTTAGAGGTAAGCAGTTGTATGCGCACGATGTGACCACACTCATACTATAACACAGTTCTCATGTTTATAAATCACTACTTCTGTCTAATGAATGAATAATATGACTGACCTGATAAATACTGTTTCTGGTAGGTAACCACTGTGCAAGCATTGTTCTTGGGGTACTTGGTGGTATATAGCCAAGAGATGCTGTATGATGCTGGCTTTGGAGAAATTAACTTTGTCGATCGCACACTCACTGTCTTCTTCCATTTACCGGCTATAGTGGTCCATGCCGCAAGACTATACTGAGGTGCAGAAATTGAGTAACTCAGATGTACTTGGAACTATAGAATAAATAGCGAGTAGAATGCAGATGGTGAACTGTAAATCATGAAATGTATTTCTTTGTCGCTACACTTTACTGATTGAATTTGAAATTCGTTAGTCTGATCACTGATGAAAAGTGCTTTGTATATATTCCTTAGCAAATAATTGTATATTCTACATGTCGACTTTCTTGAAAATGAACTGGAATTCAATATCCTTATATTCACCAAAAACTAGCGCTTCAAGCAAAGAAAACAATAGAATTTGAACATAGTACTAATATATAAATAAAGAGAAAAAAACACAGTTTCAACATAATTCACCAAAAACTAGCGCTTCAAGCAAAGACCTTCTCACGCCCTCGATTCCAATGGCACCCAAGGGTGTAAATCGTAATGCATGAAACCAAGTGACATTCCACATTGATTGTATCCTATCCAAGCTAATGTAAACATGTCAATCTATTCCAAAATAATAGAAGAAGTCATAGAAACTTGTTTCAATTTAAACATATGAATATTAAGGAAGCAAAAAAAAAAGAGGATGGGGTGGGATAAGCAATGGTAAGTACCTAAAATTTAAGATGGTAGAAAAGAAGAGAAATTGTGAATACTTTAACCAAATGAAATAGTAGTAAAAAAAACTTATTTATAATGAGATGTTAAGAGTAGTAGAAAAGACTCAATTTATTATGAGATGTTATGAGAAGTAAAAAAAACTCATTATATATATACATATATTTATAGTAAGGATGACATGCAAATATGAATGGAGAAAGTACCGTATAAATTTAGCGTTTTATAAATAAACAGCAAACAATTTTTTTGAGTAAACAGTGAGATTAATTTTATAACAATAAAAAAGGGAAAAGGAAACAAAAATTCCCTAAAAAATTTATATTCCCAGACCTCTCCCCTTTCCCGCCTACAACTGAGCACAGAACTCAGAAGATTCTTCTCCTTTTCTTTTGTGACGAAATTACCCCTGCGATATCCCCAAAACTCAGCCAATAACTGAAAGGGAGAGCCGAAAATATTCGCAAACAGAATAACGGCGAGGGGCAGTCTTTGGTAACAAACTCTTGTGTGTATAACGAACTATAAATACAGTTCACGTTCCTCATTCTTCTTCATCAAATTTCCGATTTCGTTTTCCCTCTGAAGCAAAAAAACATGAAGTTCTCAGATATGAAACTCCAGGCCATGAATGCTGTGAGAGTTTACTTCGTAAGGAATTGGACAAGAGAAGACCTGATGAATACTGGAGAAATGACTCAGCACGCTTATGCAAGCTTGAAGAGGGTACATTCATTCTTACTGTTTCATTAAAATGTTGATTATGAAAAATATTGTAATCGAGAGATTTCTATCTTGTAATCTCGTTACTGATAGCTGTATTTGGAGATCTACTTGGAATCGATTCATAATGAATTTTGATTTTTCTGAATAGCTTACATGGTATTACCGTAATTCTTTCTCATCTTTTGTACTTGCTTTACTTAATTCTTCAGGATTCATGATGAATTTCGATTTTTCTGAATATTTTACATGTATTACCGTAATTTTTTCTCTTCTTTTGTACTTGCTTATGCTGTTAGTGATAATCACACAAAACGATTGGCATACAATTAATCTTGAGTATTTTCTTTTGTAACTTCCTCTAGGATTTTGAGTAAAGTTTGGTATTACAGTCTTGAAAGTTGTTTTTGAATAGTTTAGATGAAATTGCATTCAAGCTTCCCAAAATAAATTCGTTTCATATAATTTTGGACAGAGGGATTAATTTGTTTCATGCAATTTCTGGTTTCAGCATCTTGTGTTTGATCTTTTCTTTTTTTACAAAACCTAGTTAGCTGGAGAAGATGCATTTTCACTTCTGCTTCCAAGTATTGGATTCCCCTTATTTCCTGTAATTGATTAGTTTGCTGAAATATAGGTATATCTTACTCTCTTCTTTGCCATGTGGAGCTTTACTTCTGGATCCTTCTCGCACTGGATATGGGAAGCGGGAGGGCGGTTCACAATCCTTTCTTCTGTAGCAAGTTTACTCTGTCTTTACTTTATATCACCATTGAGAGTGGTACGTGATCTGTGTCTTGTAAATTTTCTTCCAAGTTGTTGATTTATTATTGAGGTCGCTTCTTATATCGTAAATCTTCTGTCTATGCAGAGGACGAGGGTCTTACTCTTGCTGATTGCTGCCTTTTCCATCGGTGCTTCTATTGGCATATTTGCCAAATATTTCTTTGAAATAGATCAAGAGTAAGACTAGAAAGATGGCAGATATTTCTGTTGTTGATGTTCTATATGGTTGCTTTTTACTGCTTTCTTGTCATATCATATTATCAGAAACCTGATTTTTGTAGTCTTTAATTGTGTACAAAGAAAGGCTTGATGCTGATTGGTATATATACTAGTGATTACTTTATCCTTAATAATTAGATCTACTCAAAATCCTTACTGGAAAAAATGGTATCCTTGTAGAAACTATTGTCTTTCATCTTTAATTAGAATGACTACCTACTCTGGAAATTCTTTCATAAGGACTTGTGAGAACAATGGCATTGGAGTAGATGAATTTGACATTTTGTTTTGGAGAACCTGGAATTTGATTATACTTGGCATATGAATGAGAAATATTGAGCAATATGGGTGTTGGGATGTTGGTCTGTTGTTAGGTTGTAAGCTACTGTTTTTGGATTTGTAAACTGATGACTTGTACTTCAGATTCCAATACCCTGTAATTACTTATATCTTCCATGGGTTTAGGGGATGTTACCATTATGTGCATTCTTAGCTAGCAGTACATGTGAAGGAGTTCTGAAGAGTGCTCATAAATGAGTGAAACTAAGAAACATGACGAAATTATGAAGAGTGCACTTAAATAATTTTCCACTGATTTCCTGAAGTCATTTCTAATATGACAAAGACATTTGCTTGCTCTTTGAATTTCTACATTATATTACATATTAATGAATTCAATAGCAGTTACTTTGCTCCTTCTGTATGTGTAGTTGATCATCTCTTGTTGTTCTGTGTTCCTTCTTTGAGGAATATTTTGATAATTTGAAAAATATCTAACTTCAGAAAGCATTCCTTGCTTGCTCTACAGGCTTGTTTGCCGCCTTTTGGCACCTCCAACACTTGGCATTGGAATTATCTGGTTTGGATCCACATTTACGAGGGAAAGGAGTGCAATCTACATGGGCAGCCTGTTCTATTCTTCTCTTCTATTTTTCTCCACCTTTAATGCTAGTAATTCAGATTACATTGACAGCCATACAGCTCATCGGATGTTAAAGGTAAGCAGTTGTATGCATATAATCTGCTCACACACATCCTATAAATCATTACTTCTGTCTAATGAATGAATAATATGACTGACTTAATGATGAGCACTGCTTGTGTGATAGGTATGCATTGTGTTTGCATTGTTCATGGGATACGTTGTGGTATATAGCCAAGAGATATTGTATGATGCTCACTTTGGAGAAATTGACTTTGTCAATCGCACACTCACCGTCTTCTTCCGTTTACCGGGTATAGTGGTCCATGCTGCAAGACTATGCCTGGGTGCATAAATTGAGCAACACAGACAGAATCACAGAATTAATGCTGATACACTTGGAACTGTATAATAAATAGAGAGTACAATGCAGATGGGGAACTGTAAATCATGAAAAATATTCCTTTGTGGCTACATTTTACTGATTGAATTTGAAATTCGTAAGTGCTTTGAATGTTATATTCCTTGGCAAATAGTAATTGTATATTCTAGCGTTCCCAATTTTTTCACAAAATTTTAGCTACAAATCGGTTAGCTTTTCTCTTGATATCAGGTTTCGAAATTCCCTTTTCAATTTTTTTCAGTTGGTCTATTTTGCATTCTGTTGGTGATAAGCACTTCTTCTTAACCAAATACTCCTTTTAAAACATTTTAATTGTTCTAATAGGAAAACGTATTTTTAGCAAATACACGAATGATTTGTTATCTATTTCATTTTCTGGGAAAATATTTTCTCCATTGTCAAACACAACCAAAATACATGTCGACTTTCTTTACAATGAACTGAAATTCATTATGGGTATATTCGAGTTGAAAAGTACAACAATCAAATTAGAACTTACATATATTATTATTGCTAATAAAGTTAGAGAAAAAACACTTGTTCAACAAATTTCACCAAAAATTAGCGCTTCAAGCGAAGATCTTTTCACGCCCTCGATTTCAACCGCACCCAAGGGAGCAGCACATGAAACTTTCAAATATGAGTGGATCGAAACCAATAGATTAGAGGTAATCGTTATCCAGGGGCGGCTCAACGTGATTGGGGGCCTAAAGCGAAATTTCAATTCAGGGCCTAAAATATAAACAGACTCCATATACATATTTAATTCAAAAATTTATTTTGCTTACACTATTTAGATGAAAATTATTAGTATTTTAATATTATTTTTTCAGTTATTAGTTTTAGGTAAGATTTTATCAACTCAACATTGAAAAACATCCTTTCGCAATTATTATATGAATTTTTAACATAATTATACAAGTAATAAGTTGACAAATATTAATTAAAGATAAGAGTTAGAACCATAAAATTTGACGCAACAAGTTGATGACTTGGTATACCCCATTTTAGTATGCTTGTAGTAATGCTTGAAACTAAAATTTAAAAAGAAATAAAAAAGAATTTGTAATTCACTTTGTTCAACACTTTTCACTATTAATTCTTATTTTTAACAAAGTATAAAAGATGTTAAAGTGGGTAAAATTATACTTTTTATCATAAATAATCAATATTTTCTATAGATTTTTTAACACATAATTTATTCTTGATAGAAATTTGGGGGCCTAAGGCAAAAGCCTTGTTTCCCAAAGCATAGAGCCGGCCCTGTCGTTATCGCAATTAGGAGTGGCAAATGATCAGTGGGTCGAATCAAATATGAATTGATCGAAAATGAGTTAAATAAAAATGGCAAAATACTCAACTCATATTTTAAATGGGTAAAAATGAATTACGCAATGGATAATATGAGTATCCATATTTACCCATATTATTATAGGGATTATCTTAAAAGTTTCAAAAGCAAAATCTTTTACCCACTCTTCACCCCCCACCCCAACCCCAAACACCAATGCGTCAAAAAATAAATTAACTTTTTATTTGTTTTTTTTTTAAATAACTTTATTTTTTACTACTTCGACCCCCTCCCCCCCTTTTCTAAAAATCAATTTTTCCCTTTATCCAACCCATCCCTACCAGGATCACATACACCTTAAGAAAAATATTAATGCCAATTTTGTTTCTTTTATAAATGGGTCTCTTTTACCCATTTAACTATCCACTTTTAAACGGGTAATATGAATTTGACTCATTTTTTTTTTATCCATTTTAAATGAGTTGGGTACCCAATTTATTTAAAGGGAAACTTATGTAAATATACTATAATAAAAAATATTTACCATTCATAGCAATAACAATTTTTTTCACTTAATCACTTTTAATATATTTTTAATACATATTACAAAGAACAAGTTATTTATTCACATATAATACAAGTTTTATTGATGGATAATACATTTATCACACATTTTAATACATTTATAATACAATATATCAACTTCTTACAAAAAAAACGCATAATATATTTAAAAAAACAATTATAATACATATATATTGCATACATAATTCACTTTTAATACATATTGCAGATTTAACATAGTATTATTATGTATTGCTAAAAATGGTAATAAATAAAAAGTATTGCTAAAATTCGAAATCTCTTTTTAGAAGGCAACCATCCAAGTAATTTTTCCATATTTTAAAATTGGCTATCTCTAATCGCAATTGATATAAATTATTATTAACTTGTGATATTTTCGTTGTTTGAGATTTTTGAGGAGTAGTTAAAGACTCTTTTTGATAAGAAGTACAATTGTTCCCATTTCAATTTTCTCTCTGAAAAAAATAAACATCAGGTAATTGGCATGGCATCAAGTCCTCTTTTTACTTACTGTAGTGTTCTTTCTGAAAAATTGTTTGGACTTATTGATTATTATATTACGAAATATATTTTTGTGCATATGATTTTGTGTTTGTTGTATAGATGTATGTTCTAACACTTGTTCCACGGTATTATTGTAGCGGATCACGAATCTTACTGTGTTATATGTACATATAGATCACTCCTTACCTGCATGTCTATGCAGATACTATTGTTGAGTTTGAGCCTAGTGATTTACAAGTCCATTCACATATTATTGGAGATTATATTATTTTGCTTAACTTTACATACTTTTTGATAGATTGAAAATACACAATCCCATTGTCAATTTGTCATAGTTTTTTTAATTAAAAAAATTTAAATGATAAAAATCAATAATTTTTATTGTAGAATAATGATTAGAGGACAAGCATGTAGGGCACTTCCCAGAAACTAATAACAATAAAAAAGGGGAAAAGGAAACAGAAATTCCCTAAAAAAATTATATTCCCAGACCTCTCCCCTTTCCCGCCAACGACTGAGCCCAGGGGATTCTTCTCCTTTTCTTTTGGGACGAAATTACCCCTGCAACATCCCTCAAACTCAGCCAATAACTGAAAGGTAGAGCCGTAAATATTCCCAAACAGAGTAACGGCGAGGGGCAGTCTTTGGTAACAAACTCTTCTGTGTATAACGAACTACAAACACAACTCACGTTCTTCATTCTTCTTCATCAAATTTCCGATTCCTTTTTCCCTCTGAAGCAAAAAAACATGAAGTTCTCAGATATGAATCTCCAGGCCATGAATGCTGTGAGAGCTTACTTCGTAAGGAATTGGACAATACAAGACCTGATGAATAATGGAGAAATTCCCCAGCATGCTTACACAAGCTTGAAGAGGGTACAGTCGTTCTTACGGTTTCATTTTTTCTTTATATTTGATCACAAGTGTAAGTATTATTGTTCTGATTAAAATGTGGATCATGAAAAATATTGTAACCGAGAGATTGAGGAATCGAGATTTTTCTATTTGTAATCAGGAGATCTACTAGAATCGATTCATGATGAATTTTGATTTTTCTGTATAGTTTACATGTATTACCATAATTTTTCTCATCTACTGTACTTGCTTTACTTAATTCTTCAGGATTCATGATGAATTTCGATTGTTCTGAATATTTTACATGTATTACCATAATTTTTTCTCTTCTTTTGTACTTGCTTATGCTGTTAGTGATAATCAGACAAAACGATTGGCATTACATGCAACTTTTCTTTAGCATTTTGAGTAAAAATTTAGTATTGAAACCTTGCTCCCTATTCAGTCTTGAAAGCTGTTTTTGAATAAGGTATATTTTACTCTCTTCTTTGCCATGGGGAGCTTTACTTTTGGATCCATCTTGCACTTGATCTGGGAAGGGGGAGGGCGATTCACAGTCCTTTATTCTGTAGCAAGTTTACTCGGTCTTTACTTTAGTTCACCATTGAGAGTGGTACGTGATCTGCGTTTATAGATTTTCTTCCAAGTTGTTGATTTATTGTTGAAGTCGCTTCTTATATCGTAAATCTTCTGTCTATGCTGAGGACGAGGGTCTCACTCTTGATGTTTGCAGCCTGTAACTTGGGTGCTTCTTTTGGCCTTTTTATCAAATATCTCTTCGGAATGAATCAGATGTAAGACTCAAAAGATGATAAACTTTGTTCAGATATCTTCTGTTGAAGTTTTATATGGTTGCTTTTACTGCTTTCTTGTCATATCATATTATCAGGAACCTGATTTTTGTATTGTGTGCAGAGAAAGGCTTTTTGCTGATTGGTATTTATACTTGTGATTAATTTATCCTTAATAATCATTAGATCTACTATTGGTATCGTTGTAGAAACTATTGTTTTTCATCTTTCATTTGAATGACTTGTGAGAACATTGGCATTGGAGTGGATGAATTTGACATTTTGTATCATTCTGCATGCCGTTAGCTAAAAGTGGCTACTATGATCACATAGGTTTTGGAGAACCTGGAATGTCTGAAAACTTGTGCATTAATGGAATGATCGATCACCTAGTTCTTCACAGTTAAGAATTGGCATTATGCTTATCATTGAGCATTGGGTGTTGGGATGTTGGTCTGTTGTTAGGTTGTAAGCTATAGTTTTTGTACTTGTAAACTGATGACTTGTACTTCAGATTCCAATACCCTGAAATTACTTATATCTTCCATGGGTTTAGGGGATGTTACAGTTAGAAAATTCTATCTCACCATTATGTGCATTCTTAGCTAGCAGTATTTGTTGTAGCACATAGAAATTTAGCAATATGATGACCAAATTGTGAAGGAGTCTGCATTGGCATCAAGTATGACGAAATTATGAAGAGTGCACTTAAATAATTTTACACGAAGAAACATGACGAAATTAGGAGTGCGCTTAAATAATTTTACACTGATTTCGTAAAGTCATTTCTAATATAACAAAGACATTTGCTTGCTCTTTCAGTTCTTACATTATATTGCATCTTAATAAATTCAATAGCAGTTACTTTGCTCCTTCTGTATGTATAGTTGATTATCTTTTGTTGTTCTGTGTTCCTTATTTGAAGAATATTTTGATAATTTGAAAAATATCTAACTTCAGAAAGCATTCCTTGCTTGCTCTACAGCCTTTTGGTACCTCTAACACTTGGCATTGGAGTTATCTGGCTTGGATCCTTGTTTACGAGGGAAAGGAGTGAAATCTACTTGAGCTGCCTGATTTATTTTTAGGGTCTAATGTTCTCCACCTTTGCTGCTACTAATTCAAAATTCATTGACAGCCACGGAGCTCATTGGATGGTAAAGGTAAGCAGTTGTATGCATATAATGAGTACTGCCTTTTGTGATAAATCATTATTTCTGTCTATTGAATGAGTAATATGACAGACTTGATGATGAGTACTGCCTTTTGTGATAGGTATGCGTTGTTTTTGCATTGTTCATGGGGTACATTGTGGTGTATAGCCAAGAGATATTGTATGATGCTTATTTCGGAGAAATTAACTTTGTCAATCGCACACTCTCTATCATATTGCGTTTACCGGGTATAGTGGTCCATGCTGCAAGACTATGCCTGAGTGCATAAATTGAGCAACTCAGACAGAATCAGAGAATTAATGCTGATACACTTGGAACTGTAGAATAAATAGAGAGTAGAATTCAGATGAGGAACTGTAAATGATGCAAAGTTTTCCTTTGTCCCTACATTTTACTGATTGAATTTGAAATTCGTTAGATTGAAGCCAAGTGCTTTAATTTGAATATTATATTCCTTGGCAAAGCAAATTGAAGGAGCACTTCGTTACATATTCCCTGACCCTTTCATTTATATGATAGAATAAACAGTAAAAACCTTTCATCTTCCATTTAGTAATTTAATGCATATTAATCTCAACGTATACAGTTAGTACTCTTGCCTTTCTTCTTCCATTGAGTAATTGAATGCATATAGATCTTAACATATATTGTTAAAAAATTTAAGTTCTTACTAAAATATAAATAAGATAAATAAAAAAAGGAATGCTAGCCATAGAGAGAGGTGCCACATCACATTTTCTATATTCAACTTTATATAGATACTAGTTTCTGGACACGTGAAACGCACGTGTGTCTCATGCAATATATTATAAATTCGTTAGGATGATAAAATTTAATGAAAACATGAGTGTAATGAGTACTAAAATGCAACAATCTCAAATAAATGTTATAATAATAATTTTTTTTTATAGAAAATTAAATAAAAGAAGACTAATAGAGAAATATAAAAAAAATAAACATAGAAGAAAAAAAATAACATACACATCCTTCATAAGACATTAATCATAACATTATATAAATGACAAAAGAAATACAAAATCGGTACATAATTTTCCAAGTTTTTGTCGACACCTTCTCTTATATCCAATCAAAATTCAAAAGTCTTCTCTATCGAGTCAAACTAAAGCATGAATCAAATAGAAAAATCACTTTATTTTCGTAAATTAAAGTGATATATATTTAAACTAAGGTAGATATATCATATACTTTAGATGTTGATGGCTTCACTACTTTAATGATAAAATGAAAAGGATAATTTTGGATGCGAGTTTCATGAAACAAAAAAGATGAATTTATATAGATAAAAATAGAGGAACACCAAAAGACATCTTAAAGTTTTAAATTAAATATTTGAAGGTTTCAAAGGGCCAAAATAGATAAAAGAGAATAACTTTAAGAATATTAAATATACGCAATGAACTCTCCATTTACTCAATGTAGTAATTGATTCAAACATGTAATTAACTAAATATTTATAATATTTTAAATTAGTATAGGGGGAAAATGATATTTCAACTTTTAACTTTTTTGTTCCCACTTTTAGTAATATGATGATGATGATGATATGATATGATATAGATTATTGCAAATGTCATTCACACCCTTTTATTATATTCTTTAGTTACAACATTATGAATTATTTTAGTTATTTCTATCTTTCATCTTTCTTTATATTAACTTTTTGCGCAATAACTTTTCAGATTCTTATACCACCCCTAACACCACATTGTTATTGGCATTGAAACGAATCATGTCTTATTGTATAAATTGAAAATAATTTACAAGGATATGAACAATATATTTGTTGGGTGTAAGTTAAACATGTAATTATATATATAAATTCATATATTGAATATATTTTTATATTTAATTTTAGTTTATCAATGAAAAAAATGGAAAGTTAAATAACTATCTTTGACTTATGTACACATTCAATTGAGAAGTCAAATATGAGAACCAACAACAAGAACATGATCTATTATGCACCTTATAAAATAAAAATTAATGTACAGAAAAATAGTTCTAAAAATAAAAGGTAGTTTTTTTTAATATGTCCATATGACATCTAATTTTTTTTTAATTCAAATACTTTAATTTTTAAAATATTTATACTATTAAATTGAAATACACGCACAACGCACGTGTTCTAGAACGAGTAACAAAATAAAAAGAGGAAAGGAAAAGAGAAATTACCTAAAAAAATATATTTCCAGACCTCTCCCCGTTCCCGCCAACGGCTGAGGCAGGAGATTCTTCTCTTTTTCTTCTGTGACGAAATTACCCTTGCAATATTCCCAAACCGAGGAACAGCGAGGGGCAGTCTTTGGTAACAAATTCTTCTGTGTATAACGAACTATAAACACAACTCACGTTCTTCATTCTTCTTCATCGAATTTCCGATTCCGTTTTCCCTCTGAAGCAAAAAACATGAAGTTTTCAGATATGAAACTCCAGGCCATGAATGCTGTGAGAGCTTACTTCGTAAGGAATTGGACAATAGAAGACCTGATGAATAATGGAGAAATGACCCAGCACGATTACTCAAGCTTGAAGAGGGTACATTCATTCTTACGGTTTCATTTATTCTTTATATATGATCACAAATGTAAGAAATATTGTTCTACTTGATTAAAATGTTGGTCATGAAAAGTATAGTAATCGAGAGATGGAGGAATCGAGATTTTTCTATCTTGTAATCTCGTTACTGATAGCTGTATTTGGAGATCTACTTGGAATCGATTCATAATGAATTTTGATTTTTCTGAATAGTTTACATGTATTGCCGTAATTCTTTCTCATCTTTTGTACTTGCTTTACTTAATTATTCAAGATTCATGATGAATTTTGATTTTTCTGAATATTTTACATGTATTACCGTATTTTTTAGTGATAATCACACAAAACGATTGGCATAACTTGTAACTTTCTTTAGCATTTTGAGTAAAGTTTGGTATTAAAACCTTGCTCCCTATTTAGTCTTCAAAGTTGTTTTTGAATAGTTTGGATGAAATTGCATTCAAGCTTCCCAAAATGAATTCGTTTCATATAATTTTGGATGGAGGGATTAATTGTTTCATGCAATTTCTGGTTTCAGCATCTTGTGTTTGATCTTTTCTTTCTTTGCAAAACCTAGTTAGCTGGAGAAGATGCATTTTCACTTCTGCTTCCAAGTATTGGATTCCCCTTTTTCCTGTAATTGATTAGTTTGCTGAAATATAGGTATATCTTACTCTCTTCTTTGCCATGTGGAGCTTTACTTCTGGATCCTTCTCGCACTGGATATGGGAAGCGGGAGGGCAGTTCACAGTCCTTTCTTCTGTAGCAAGTTTACTCTGTCTTTACTTGATATCACCATTGAGAGTGGTACGTGAACTGTGACTTGTAAATTTTCTTCCAAGTTGATTTATTATTGAGGTCGCTTCTTATATTGTAAATCTTCTGTCTATGCAGAGGACGAGGGTCTTACTCTTGATGATTGCTGCCTTTTCCAATGGTGCTTCTATTGGCATTTTTACCAAATATTTCTTTGAAATAGATCAAGAGTAAGACTAGAAAG
Organism: Solanum tuberosum; assembly: GCF_000226075.1. Lineage (NCBI taxonomy): Eukaryota > Viridiplantae > Streptophyta > Magnoliopsida > Solanales > Solanaceae > Solanum > Solanum tuberosum. Next base: position 1,473,595 of record NW_006239021.1, read on the forward strand.
ATGGCAGATATTTCTGTTACTGATGTTCTATATGGTTGCTTTTACTGCTTTCTTGTCATATCATATTATCAGAAATCTGATTTTTGTAGTCTTCAATTGTGTACAGAGAAAGGCTTGATGCTGATTGGTATTTATACTTGTGATTACTTTATCCTTAATAATCATTGGATCTACTCAAAATCCTAACTGGAAAATTAGTATCCTTGTAGAAACTATTGTTTTTCATCTTTTATTAGAATGACTACCTACTCTGTGAAAATTCTTTCATAAGGCTTGTGAGAACAATGGCATTGGAGTGGATGAATTTGACATTTTTTATCATTCTTGCACACAGTTAGCTAAAAGTGGCTACTAGGATCACATAGGTTTTGGAGAACCTGGAATGTCTGAAAATTTGTGCATTAATGGCATGATCAATCACCTAGGTCTTTACAGTTCAGAATTGGCATTATGCTTAGCATATGAATGGGAAATATTGAGCAATATGAGCATTGGTGTTGGGATGCTGGTCTGTTGTTAGGTTGTAAGCTATTGTTTTTGGACTTGTAAACTGATGACTTGTACTTCAGATTCCAATACCCTGAAATTACTTATATCTTTTCATGATTTTAGGGGATTTTACTGGAGTTACAGTTAGAAAATTCTATCTCACCATTATGTGCATTCTTAGCTAGCAGTATATGTTATAGCACACAGAAATTCAGCAATATGATGACCAAATTGTGAAGGGGTTCTTCATTTGCACCAAGTGAGGCGCATAGATGAGTGAAATCAAGAAACATGACGAAATTATTTCCCACTGATTTCCTGAAGTCATTTCTAATATGACAAAGACATTTGGTTGCTCTTTCACTTTCTACATTATATTACATCTTAATGAATTCAATAGTAGTTACTTTGCTCCTTCTGTATGTGTAGTTGATTATCTCTTTCTCCTTCTGTATGTGTAGTTGATTATCTCTTGTTGTTCTGTGTTCCTTATTTGAAGAATATTTTGATAATTTGAAAAATATCTAACTTCAGAAAGCATTCCTTGCTTTTGCTCTACAGCCTTGTTGTCAGCCTTTTGGCACCTCCAACACTTGGCATTGGAGCTATCTGGTCTGAATCCTTATTAGCGAGGGAAAGGAGTGAAATCTATCTGGCCTGCCTGTTCTATTCTTGGGCTGTAATGTTCTCCACCTTTGTTGCTACTAAATCAGAATTCATTGACAGCCAGACAGCTCATTGGATGTTAAAGGTAAGCAGTTGTATGCATACAATGTGCTCACACACATCCTATAAATCATTACTTCTGTCTAATGAATGAATAATATGACTGACTTAATGATGAGTACTGCTTGTGTGATAGGTATGCATTGTGTTTGCATTGTTCATGGGATACGTTGTGGTATATAGCCAAGAGATATTGTATGATGCTCACTTTGGAGAAATTAACTCTGTCAATCGCACACTCACCGTCTTCTTCCGTTTACCAGGTATAGTGGTCCATGCTGCAAGACTATGCCTGGGTGCATAAATTGAGCAACACAGACAGAATCACAGAATTAATGCTGATACACTTAGAACTGTAGAATAAATAGAGAGTAGAATGCAGATGGGGAGAACTGTAAATGATGAATTCCTTTGTGGCTACGTTTTGCTGATTGAATTTGAAATTCGTCAGTCTGAAGCCAAGTGCTTTGAATGTTATATTCCTTGACCAAATAGTAATAGTATATTCTAGCGTTCCCAATTTTTTCACAAAATTTTAGCTATACACGAATGATTTGTTATATATTTCATTTTCTTGGAAATTATTTTCTCCATTGTCAAACACAACAAAAATACATGTCGGCTTTCTTTACAATGAACTGGAATTCATTATGGGTATATTCACATGTCGAAAAGCATGATGATAGAATTCGAACTTAACATCTATTATTATTGCTGATAAATAAAGAAAGAGAAAAAACATTTTTTCAACATATTTCACCAAAAACTAGCGCTTCAAGCAAAGATCTTCTCACCCTCTTGATTCCAACGGCACCCAAGGGCGTAACGCATGATACCAATAGATTAGAAGAAATCTTCATTGCAACTGATATGAATTATGATTAACGTGTGATGTTTTCGTTGTTTGTGATTTTTGAGGTGTAGTTAAAGACTTTTTTTGATAAGAAAGTACAATTGTTCCCATTCCCATTTTCTCTCTGAAAAAAATAGAGAAGAATGATGAAGTTCTCAGAACTGAAACTCCTAGCTATGAATACTGTGAAATCGTACTTCAATAGGAATTGTGGAAGAGAAGACACTGTCATCCGAGAGGAAACATTTAAAATAGGTAAAATCTACACCATCGATTCTCTGCACGACATTTGTACTCGTTTATCCAATAAAAACTTTAAAAAAAAAAAAGAAAAAAGAAAGAAAAAAGATGCAAAACTCAGCCAATAACTGAAAGGTAGAGCCGTAAATATTCCCAAACAGAGTAACGGCGAGGGGCAGTCTTTGGTAACAAACTCTTCTGTGTATAACGAACTATAAACACAACTCACGTTCTTCATTCTTCTTCATCAAATTTCCGATTCCTTTTTCCCTCTGAAGCAAAAAACATGAAGTTCTCAGATATGAAACTCCAGGCCATGAATGCTGTGAGAGCTTACTTCGTAAGGAATTGGACAATAGAAGACCTGATGAATAATGGAGAAATTCCCCAGCATGCTTACACAAGCTTGAAGAGGGTACATTCATTCTTACGGTTTTATTTTTTCTTTATATTAGATCACAAATGTAAGAATTATTGTTCTACTTGATTAAAATGTTGATTATGAAAAATATTGTAATCGAGAGATGGAGGAATCGAGATTTTTCTATCTAGTAATCTCGTTACTGATAGCTGTATCAGGAGATCTACTTGGAATTGATTCAAGATGAATTTTGATTTTTCTGAATAGTTTACATGTATTACCGTAATTTTTTCTCATCTTTTGTACTTGCTTTACTTAATTCTTCAGGATTCATGATGAATTTCGATTATTCTTAATATTTACATGTATTACCATAATTTTTTCTTGTCTTTTGTACTTGCTTATGCTGTTAGTGATAATCAAACAAAACGATTGGCATAACATGTAACTTTTCTTTAGCATTTTGAGTAAAGTTTGGTATAGAAACATTGCTCCCTATTCAGTCTTGAAAGTTGTTTTTGAATAGTTTGGATGAAATTGCATTCAAACTTCCCAGAATGAATTCGTTTCATATAATTTTGGACTCAGGGATTAATTTGTTTCAAGCAATTTCTGGTTTCAGCATCTTGTGTTTGATCTTTTCTTTCTTTGCAAAACCTAGTTAGCTGGAAAAGATGCGTTTTCGCTTCTGCTTCAAAGTATTGGATTCTCCTTTTTTCCTGTAATTGATTAGTTTGCTGAAATATAGGTATATCTTACTCTCTTCTTTGCCATGTGGAGCTTTACTTTTGGATCCTTCTTGCACTGGACCCGGGGAGCGGGAGGACTGTTCACAGTCCTTTCTTCTGTAGCAAGTTTACTCTGTCTTTACTTTATATCACCATTAAGAGTGGTACGTGCACTGTGACTGGTAAATTTTCTTCCAAATTGTTGATTTATTTTTGAGGTCGCTTCTTATATCGTAAATCTTCTGTCTATGCAGAGGACGAGGGTCTTACTCTTGATGATTGCTGCCTTTTCCATCGGTGCTTCTATTGGCATTTTTATCAAATATTTCTTTGATATAGATCATGAGTAAGACTAGAAACATTGTGCAGATTTCTGTTGTTGATGTTCTGTATGGTTGCTTTTACTGCTTTCATCTTTAATTAGAATGACTACCTACTCTGGACTTTTGAGAACAAAGGCATTGGAAGAGTGCTCTTTCAATTTCTACATCTTAATGAATTCAATAGCAGTTACTTTGCTCCTTCTGTATGTGTAGTTGATTATCTCTTGCTGTTCTGTGTTTCCTTATTTGAAGTATATTTTGTTAATTTGAAAAATATCTAACTTCAGAAAACATTCCTTGCTTGCTCTACAGCCTTGTTTACAGCCTTTTGGCACCTCCAACATTTTCCATTGGATTTATGTGGTTTGGGTCCATGTTTACGAGGGAAAGGAGTGATATCTACTTGGGCTGCCTGTATTATTCTTGGGCTCTATGTTTCTCCACCTTTGTTGCTAGTAATGCAGACTACATTGACAGCCAGACATCTCATTTTTTGTTAAAGGTAAGCAGTTGTATGCATACAATGTGCTAACACACATCCTATAAATCATTACTTCTGTCTAATGAATGACTTGATGATGAGTACTGCTTGTGTGATAGGTATGCATTGTGCTTGCATTGTTCTTGGGGTACGTTGTGGTATATAGCCAAGAGATATTGTATGATGCTCACTATGGAGAAATTAACTTTGTCAATCGCACACTCACCATCTTCTTCCGTTTACCGGGTATATTGGTCCATGCTGCAAGACTATGCCTGTGTGCATAAATTGAGCAACACAAATAGAATCACAGAAGTAATGCTGATACACTTGGAACTGTAGAATAAATAGAGAGTAGAATCCAGATGGGGAATTTGAAATTCATTAGTCTGAAGCCAAGTGCTTTGAATGTTATATTCCTTGGAAAATAGTAATTGTATATTCTAGCGTTCCCATTTTTTCACAAAATTTTAGCTACAAATCGGTTAGCTTTTCTCTTGATATCAATTTTTCAAAAACCCTTTCAATTTTTTTTCAGTTGGTCTATTTTACTTTCTGTTGGTGATGAGCACTTTTGCTTAACCAAATAGTACTCCTTTTAAGACTAATCAATTGTTTTAATAGGAAAAAGTATTTATTTGGAACTTTTTAGCAAACACATGAATGATTTGTTATCTATTTCATTTTCTAGGAAAATATTTTCTCCATTGTCAAACACAACCAAAATACATGTCGACTTTCTTTACAATGAACTAGAATTAATTCATTATGGATATATTCACAAGTCGAACAACAAATCGGGATGGGCCTGACTCTAATACCATGTAAAAATATGACACCTGGGCCTAACTAAACCTCAAAAGCTAGCCCATGAGGGGAGGTTTGTCCAAGTCCTTATAAGGAGACCAAATTTTCATCCCTCTACCGATGTGGGACTTCTTAACATGAACTTACATATAGTATTATTGCTAATAAATAAAGAAAGAGAAAAAACATTTTCTCAACAACTTTCACCAAAAACTAGCGCTTCAAGCAAAGTAGTTCTCACGCTCTCGATTCCAACAGCACCCAAGGGAGCAGCACATGAAACCAATAGATTAGAGGAAATCTTCATCGCAACTGATATGAATAACGTGTGATGTTTTCGTTGTTTGTGATTTTTGAGTAGTAGTTTAAGGTTTTTGTTGGAATGTACGTGTCCACCAGTGATTAGGACCAGGTTCCCCGACAGAATAAAAGAACAGAAAATAAATAGCACCATGTAAATCATGCACAATATTTTACATGGAAACCCCCTTGCTCAAGGGCGATGAAAAACACGACCTATACTCACAAAATTTCAACCCAAACTCCATTTCATTTAAACGGAGCAAAGTTTCCAATTACAAACTCTTGCAACCTAGGAATTAAAACTCTTTAATCCCTTCCCCGTTACAGTAGCAACTCTACTACAAAGGAAACTAAACAATAATCCTATTGTCCACTAAACCAACTAACTCTAGTTGATCTATACTTTAAGAACCCACAAGGCTAGCTCTAGCCACCAACTCCGATCTCTAAGACAAGAGCATAAACGAGCAGCACCTCTGTTGCACCACACATCAACTAACTCTAGTTGACACTCCTAGGCAACTCTACCCAAGAGAACATCAAAACAATGATGTAAAGAGGCTTGACTAAAAATAGATGATTCGACTAACTAACTCTAGTTAATACGACTCAAACTAAGAACTTAGACAAGCAAATGATCTACTATCCTTTATAACTTAGGAGTAGATTTACAATGTAAGCACATAAGATACAGAGCTCAAAATACAACAAAGACTCTTCAGCACTCCATCAGGTCCCTTGTTGATATGAGCAGTGTTCTTCCTTGAAGATGGCTTCTTCTTTGTAAGCTTATGAATTTCAGAAATTCAAATCTTTGTTTGCCAAATCTTGGTTTGTGTCTTGTGAGACCATTGGCTGAGAGCTGCTTTTCTGAAAAGTTGTGCACCAACCATGTCAGATGTGACAACTTTTAAACAGTTGTCTTTTCGTCTTTTTCATGTACGCAGTCTTTTAGGGACCAGGTCCCTTGCAGTGTGTTCTTGAAAAAGACTTGCTAACGCTCTCTCTTTTTGAATGAATAATATTGTTTGTTTATTGTTGTATATATCAGTCACCAACAAGAATTTTGACCACTAATACAAACAACCTCGTCTGTCCTTCCTATTGGTGAAGTACACTGCACTTTTCACCAACTAACCTGACAAGATAACTTTACAGTTGTACACCATTTTGAATCTAGACGAGAGCACTCCGCCAGGGACCGGGTCCCTGCATTTGTGAGGATCATCAAAACACCTAGAAAACAACATTTTCCTCCTTTTTGATGATGACACACAAATATTTCTCATGCTGAGTTTATTTATTCATTTACCCTATCGTCAGTCTCAATAACAAGGATCTGCTCCTTTTTTAGATCTCTAAGTTTGTGAAATCATCAAAACTTAACATCAGTTCCAAAATAACATTTTTCCCCTTTTTGATGATAACAGACTTATTCACCTTCTTCCCCCTATCAGCATGACTCTTTAGGTAACTGGATTGGTCCCCTTTTTTCATCATTCTCGAAGCTTGTTAAATCATCAAAACTTCACATCAGCTTCAAAATAATATTTTCCTCCTTTTTGATGATAATAGACTTATTCACCTTTCCCCCCCTATCAACATGACTCTTCAGGTAACTGAATTGGTCCCCTTTTTTTATCATTCCCAAATTTTGTTAAATCATCAAAACTCCCTATCAGCAACAAAATAACAATTTTCTTTTATAAGAAGTACAATTGTTCCCATTTCCATTTTCTCTCGGGAAAAAAATGAAGAAGAAGGATGAAGTTCTCAGAGCTGAAACTCCTAGCAATGAATGCTGTGAAATCGTACTTCAATAGAATTGGGGAAGAGAAGACCTGATGAATTCTGGAAATGTTAACTGGCACGCTCTTTCAATTTCTACCTTATATATGAATATATTATTGTCGTAGCACTAAGATTTCCTTCGTTCATTTATTTACAAAATTGCTCCTTCAAAATTATATGTGCAATTTGAGAAAAAATATATATATACAAGGAGAAAGTAATACTAATACTAATATTCAATCTCTTAAAAATAAAAAATCAATCTCAATTAATTTAGGGAAATATTTTGGATTGGGGCATTTTTATGTAATTAATTTAGTCAAAAATAAATTTATTCCTACCTCTCCCCTTTCCCGCCAACGACCTGAGCCTGGAGATTGTTCTCCTTTTCTGCTTTGACGAAAGTACCCCTGCAATATCCTCTAAACTCAGCCAAAAACCGAAAGGTAGAACTGTAAATATTTCCCAAACAGAGGAAATGCGAGGGGCAGTTGTTGGTAACGAACTCTTCTTCTGTGTATAACAAACACAGCTCAAGTTCCTCATTCATCTTCATCAAATTTCCGATTCCCTTTTCTCTCTGAAGCAAAAAACATGAAGTTCACAGATATGAAACTCCAGGCAAGGAAGGCTGTGAGAGCTTACTTCGTAAGGAATTGGACAAGAGAAGACCTGATGAATAATGGTGAAATTCCCGAGAACGTTTATGCAAGCTTGAAGAGGGTACATTCATTCTTACGGTTTCATTTTTTCTTTATATTTGATCACAAGTGTAAGTATTATTGTTCTACTTGATTAAAATGTTTATTATGAAAAATATTGTGATCGAGAGATTGAGGAATCGAGTTAATTAAAAATATTGTAACTGTACGTGATCTCATTATTGATAGCTGTACCAGGAGATCTACTTGGAATCGATTTGTTTTAGTGTTACTTAATTCTTCAGGATTCATGATGAATTTTGATTTTTCTGAATATTTTACATGTATTACTGTAATTTTTCTCTTCTTTTGTACTTGCTTACTTAATTCTTCAGTATTCATGATGAATTTCGATTTTTCTGAATATTTTACAAGGATTACCATAGTTTTTTCTCTTCTTTTAATTTGTACTTGCTTATGCTGTTAGTGATAATCTGACAAAATGATTGGAGTAACATGCAACTTTTGTTAAGCATTTCGAGTCAAGTTTGGTATTGAAACCATGCTCCCTATTCAGTCTTGAAAGTTGTTTTTGAATAGTTTAAATGAAGTTTAATGGTGCCAAGTGCATTCAAGCTTCCCAAAATGTATTTGTTTCATATAATTTTGGATGGAGGGATTTACTTGTTTCATGCAATTTCAGGTTTCAGCATCTTGTGTTTGATCTTTTCTTTCTTTGCAAAACCTAGTTAGCCGGAAAAGATGCATTTTCACTTCTGCTTCCAAGTATTGGATTCCCCTTTTTTCCTGTGATTGATTAGTTTGCTGAAAATATAGGTGTATCTTACTCTCTTATGTACCTTGTGGAGCTTTTCTTTTGGATCTTTCTTGCAATTGATCTGGGAAGCGGGAGGGCGGTTCACAGTCCTTTCTTCTGTAGCAAGTTTACTCTGTCTTTACTTTATATCACCATTGAGAGTGGTAAGTGATAAGTGTCTTGTAGATTTTCTTCCAAGTTGTTGATTTATTATTGAAGTCGCTTCTTATGTCGTAAATCTTCGGTCTATGCAGAGGACGAGGGTCTCACTCTTGATGTTTGCAGCCTGTAACATGGGTGCTTCTTTTGGCTTTTATATCGAATATCTCTTCGGAATGAATCAAATGTAAGACTCAAAAGATGCTAAACATTGTTCAGATATCTTCTGTTGAAGTTTTATATGATTGCTTTTACTACTTTCTTATCATATCATATTATCAGGAACCTGATTTTTGTAGTCTTTATGTGCAGAGAAAGGCTTTTTTCTGATTGGTATTTATACTTGTGATTACTTTATCCTTAATAATCATTAGATCTACTCGAAATCCTAACTGGAAAAGTTAGTATCCTTGTAGAAACTAAGTATTGTTTTTCATGTTTATTAGAATGACTACCTCCTCTGTGAAAATTCTTACCTAAGGACTTGTGAGAACAATAGTATTGGAGTGGATGAATTTGACATTTTTTATCATTCTTGCACGCAGTTAGCTAAAAGTGGCTACTAGGATCACATTTGTGCATTAATGGCATGATCGATTACCTAGGTCTTCACAGTTCAGAATTGGCATTATGCTTAGCATATGAATGGGAAATATTGAGCAATATGAGTATTGGGTGTTAGAATGTTGGTCTGTTGTTAGGTTATTAGCTATTGTTTTTGGACTTGTAAACTGTTGACTTGTACTTCAGATTCCTATACCCTGTAATTACTTGTATCTTTCATGGATTTAGGGTATGTTACTGGAGTTACAGTTAGAAAATTGTATCTCACCATTAGGTGCATTCTTGGCTACTAGTATATGTTATGGCACATAGAAATTTAGCAATATGATGACCAAATTGTGAAGGAGTTCTTCATTTGCACCAAGTAGGGCGCATAAATGAGTGAAACCAAGAAACATGACGAAATTATAAAGAGTGCACTTAAATAATTTTACACTGAATTCTTGAAGTCATTTCTAATATGACAAAGACGTTTGCTTGCACTTTCAGTTTCTACGTTATATTGCATCTTAATGAATTCAATAGCAGTTACTTTGCTCCATCTTTATGTGTAGTTGATTATCTCTCGTTGTTGTGTGTTCCTTATTTGAAGAATATTTGGTAAGTTGAAAAATATCTAACTTCAGAAAGCATTCCTTGCTTGCTCTCCAGCCTTGTTGTCGGCCTTTATGCAGGTCCAACACTTGCCATTGGAACTTTCTGGATTGAATCCTTGTTATCGAGGGAAAGGAGAGAAATCTACATCAACTGCCCGAGCTATCCTTTGAGTCTAATGTTTGCCACCTGTGTTGTTAGAACTTTCGAATTCATTGACAGACACGCAGCTTATTGGATGTTAAAGGTAAGCAGTGGCATGCATACAATTTGCTCACACACATCCTATAAATCATTGCTTCTGTCTAATGAACGAATAATATGACTGACTTGATGATGAGTACTGCTTGTGTGATAGGTATGCGTTGTGCTTGCATTATTCTTGGGGTACGTTGTGGTATATAGCCAAGAGATATTGTATGATGCTCACTTTGGAGAAATTAACTTTGTCAATCGCACAGTCACCATCTTCTTCCATTTACCGGGTATAGTGGTCCATGCTGCAAGACTATGCCTGGGTGCAAAAATTGAGCAACACCGACAGAATTAATGCTGATACACTTGGAACTGTAGAATAAATAGAGAGTAGAATGCAGATGAGGAACTGTAAATGATGAAAAGTATTCCTTTTTCACTACATTTTACTGATCAAATTTGAAATTCGTTAGTCTGAAGCTAAGTGCTTTGAATATTATATTCCTTGGCAAATAGTAATTGTAATCCCAATTTTTTCACATAATTTTAGCTACAAATCGGTTAGCTTTTCTCTTCACATCAATTTTCGAAAACCACTTACCAATTTTTTCAGTTGGTCTATTTTGCTCTCTGTTGGTCACCACTCACCCCCAATGTATAAGCACTCTTTGTTAACCAGATAAAGACATTTCAATTGTTTTAACAGGAAAACGTATTTATTTGCACCTTTTTAGAAAACACACGAACGATTTGTTATCTATTTCATTTTCTATGAAAATATTTTCTTCATTGTCAAAGACAACCAAAATAAACATCAACTTTCTTTTACAATGAACTGGAATTCATTATGGGTTTATTAACGAGCCGAAAAGGATAACAATTGAATTTGAACTTACATATATTAGTGTTGCTGATAAATAAAGAAAGAGAAAAAACATTGTTTCAACATAATTCATCAAAAACTGATAAGTTTTCGACTTTTTTTTTATATCAGAAATACAATTGTTCCACAGGAGTAATTTAAAAAAACCAAATGAGAAAAAGGAAAACCTTCCCGCCAATGATCTGAGTCAGGAGATTCTTTTACTTCCTTGACGAAATTACCCCATCTTATTCCCAAAATTCAGCCCATAACTGAAAGGTAAAACCGTAAATATCTGAAATAGAGTAATGGCAAGGGCAGTCGTTGGTAATGAACTCTTCTCTGCAAAACTATAAAAACAGCTCACGCTCCTCATTCTTCCTCATCACTTTTCCATTTCCATTTTCTCTCTGAAAAAAATAGAGAAGAAAGATGAAGTTCTCAGAGCTGAAACTCCATGCGATGAATGCTGTGAAATCGTACTTCAACAGGAACTGGGGAAGAGAAGACCTGATGAAATCTGGAAAAGTTAACCAGGAAACTCTCGACATCTTGAATGCGGTACATTTATCCTATACCTAAGAATTACTGTTCTGATCAAAATATTGATTTAGAAAAATGTTGTAATATAAGATTGAGAAATCGAGATTTTAGTCATGTTACTAATAGCTGATCAGAAGATGATGCTAAATCCTTAAATTTTTTATATCTTCACTATTGATGAATTTCGGTTCTCGGAATATTGCGGATAATCATAGTCGATTCGTTTTTTAACAGTAAGAAATAAGGCAACATTCTACTTGCTTTTCTAAAATCTTCAGGATTGATGAATTCTGCTTCTCAGAAGATTTTAAAGTATTGCCGTAATTTTTGCTGTTCCTCTGCACTTGCTTATGACGTTAGTGATAAAACAACTGGAGTAACATTTTGTATCGAGTTTGTTATTGAAGCCTGGCTCCCTATTCAGTCTTAGAAGTTGTTTTGAATGAAAGTAGCATAACAATTGAATGGGACGGATTAGTCTGTTTCGTGCAATTTCAGATTTCAGCTTCTAATTCCAACACTATGAAGGGCCCTTTTCCTGTGATTGATTCGTTTTTACTGATGATATAGGTGTATTTTACTTTCTTCAATGTCATGTTTTGCTCTACTATTGGATCCTACTTGCACTTGTTCTGGGAAGTGGGAGGGCTGTTCACAGTCCTCTGTTGTGTAGCAAGTTTACTCTGGCTTTACTTTACACCACCATGGAGACTGGTACGTGATCAATGACTCGTAGATTTTCTTCCAAGTTGCTGAACTGTTCTTCAAGTCGCTTCTTATTTTGTAAATCCTCTGTCTATGCAGAATCAAAGGCGCTCACTATTGATGATTTATGCCTTTTCCTTCGGGGCTTCTGTTGGCCTTCTTACCAAATATCTCTTCGAAATGCATCAAAAGTAAGGCTCAAAAGATGCTAAACATTGTTCAGATATCTGCTGTTGATGTTTTATGTGGTTGCTTTTACTGCTTTCTTTTCATATCATATTATCAGGAAACTGATTTTTGTAGTCTTCAATTGTGTACAGAGAAAGGCTTTTTGCTGATTAGTATAAAAACTTTATCCTTGTAGAAACTACTGTTTTTCATCTTCAATTTGAATGACTATTCTCTCTGTGAAAATTCTGTAGTAAGGACTTGTGAGTACAAGGGCACATGAATGGAGGGATTTGACATTTTGTATCATTCTTGCACGTAGTTAGCTAAATGTGGCTAGGATCACGTATGTTTTGGACATCCTGGAATGTCTGAAAATTAATTTGTGCATTAATGGCATGATCGATCACCTAGGCTTTTTCACAGTTTAGAATTCTCATTATGCTTAGCTTATGAATGAAAAACATTGAGCAATATGTCCAGCATTGGGTGCTAGAATGTTGGTCTGTTGTTAGGCTATAAACTATTGTTTTGGACTTCTAAATTGATGGCTTGTAATTAAGATTCATATACCCTGAAATTACTTGTATCCTTCATGGACTTAGGGGACTTGACTTCAATTATAGTTAGAAAAATGTATCTAACAATTATGTGCTTCTTTGGAAACCTGAACAGTTTTAATGTCTCTGCATTCTTGGCTATTAGTATATGTTATAGCACATACAGTTTCAAATTTTGAACTATGTTTGGCTTAGAATGGGAGAAGTTGAGCAATATGATGACCAGAATGTGAAAGAGTTCTGCATCTGCACCAAATTGCGAAGAGTTCACATAGATAATTTACCCCTGATTCCTGGAGTTTGTTCTAAAATAACAGACATTTGCTTGCTCTGTTAATTCCTACATTATATTGCATCTTAATGAATTCAATAGCAGTTACTTTACCCCTACAGTATGTGTAGTTGATAGCCCTTGTTGTTCTCTGTTCCTTATTTTGAACAATATCTAACTTCAGAAAGCATTCCATGCTTGCTCTCCAGCTTTGTTGCCAGCTTTTTTGCAGGTACAACAGTTGGCATTGCAATTGTCATGTTTCAAGTCACAATAACAAGGGAAAGGAGCCACATCTACCACGGTGGCCTGCTTTATTGTTGTCTTGTAATGTTAGCAGTCTTGCTTGTGATTGGCTGTTTTATCCGTGACAGCTACACAGTCCAAGCCATCCTAAAGGTAAGCAGTTGTATGCATACAATGCGATCACACTCATCCTATAAAACAGTTCCCATATTAATAAATCATTACTTTTGCCTCGAACTTAATATGTATACATACAATATGATAAGTCATTTTAAACTCACTGACTCTAGCTCTAAACTCGCGTCTGTATAATGAATGAATAATATGACTGACTTGATGATGAATACTGCTTGTTGTAGGGAACCGCTGCGGTGATATTGTTCCTGGGGTACTTTGTGGTATATACCCAAGAGTTATTGTACGATGTTCTCTTTGAAGATATTGACTTTATCAATCGCGCACTCACTGTCTTCTTCAATTTACCGGCTATAGTGCTCCATGCTGCAAGAGTATGCCTTCCCTTTGGTGCAAAAGTTGATCAAAATGCAGATTAGAAACTGTAAATGATGAAAAAGTATTCCTTTGTGGCTACATTTTAGTCATTGAATTTGGTATAGGCAAGTGTTTTGAATATTTCTAGGCAAATACTGATTGCTGATTACCTACCTTACCACACAGATATACTTTGTGATTAAGAAACTCTTGAATGCTAATAAATGAAGTAGTACTTACTAATAAGTGTTCTTTCTTTTTTTCAAGATGGTGCAATAAAGACTATTTGAATTGTTACATGAGTTTCAAATTTTAGGGGTCTCATTGGAATCATATATAAGAGCTATTTGGATTAATTTCACAAATGCTCACTCAACAATTTTACTTCATTACACCAAAATTATTAAGCTATTTTTGGTATCATAAAAAATATCGTCTCTGTTTCCTCCTGGCACTTCCAATTATATTTAGGCAAATTAACACGACTATTTAGTTTTAAAAATTATTTTAGAGGGTGTGTGACTAAGCACATTTTGGTTTATCAATGGTTTGATAAACATAAAATTATCTGCTAGTCTATATATACCAAGTGGTCGGTTATTGGGAATGATTTAGTTGAGTATAAAACACATTTTTTGGACTCTTACAGCAAAGGAGAAACTAATTAGAGATAACAATGACTGAACTAGAGAAACTTTGTCAATAATCGTTGGTGAAGTGGTTGAGCTTTTATCGAAAGAAGAAATTAATTAGAGATAATAATAGCTGAATTGTATAATAATGATTGAGGGCTAGTATAACAGTGACTTAATTCAATAAGCTAAATTTTCGGCCAAAAAAATATGAAAAAGGAGAAATTGGGAACTTGTAGAGGAAATAAATTTATTCTTTAATCCTAAATTGAGTAATTAAAACTTTGGTGATGACTGATGAGGGAATTTAGTTATTTTAAATAGCTTTTAAGTATTATAGACTATATTTAATTAAAAATATAAAACATAAAATAAAAAAGATATGTAAGATTTTTTAACCAATATATCAATTTAATTAAATAAAAAAATAAAACTGAACATCTTATATAAATTAGTCAATGTTTTCAAAAACCCTACGCTAGCCTCTTCTCATAGGAGACTCCTATGGAGTTTTAGGCCTCCATGGCCGAAACAGTCTCTCCCCAGCCTCGAGCTGTGGACGAGACGCCAGAAAAACCTAGTTATGCGTCTATTTCTAATCCATCGACTTACACTCAAAAATCTGATGGAAAACTTCCACTAAAATTAAAACATGTGATCTATGTTCATGGGGAACCTACTGTGAGTTTCAACTTTTTGGATATGGAATCGTATATCCAAGAAGAAAACTTGCAATATGCTCTTGTTGCTAAGTTTTCTTATGGGAGACCCGATATGATTGATCTTAGAAAGAGTTTTACACGACACTTTGCAATCAAAGGAGATTGCAATTTAGGTTTACTGGATCATCGTCATGTTCTGGTAAGATTATCGAATCAGGAAGACTTTGTGGAGGTGTACTCTAGGGCAGTATCATTCATCACAATAAAAGAAAAAGGCGTGAATAATCAATACCAATGTCGGATTCAACGCTGGACACCATGGTTTAATCCAAAAGAGGAGACATCAATTGCTTTAGCTTGGATTTCTTTTCCGAGTTTGTCAACACAGATGTTTGCTCGTGAAGCCCTATTCTCACTTGCATCAGCCGTTGGAACACCCCTACAGGTTGATAAGGCAACAACGGGTAAGTCAAGGCCTAGTGTAGCTAGGGTAAAAGTGGAGGTTAATCTATTATCATCGCTTCCGAATAGAGTTAGAATGTTTTTAAAGATGAAAAAAATGGTGTCGTTAAAGAGGTGTTGCAAAAAATTGTCTATGACAAACTGCCTTCGTACTGCACAACATGTAAACATCAGGGTCACAAGGAGGAAGAATGCAGACTGACTATGGAGGTAGAAGGTGGACTAATTGATGAAACAAAATTATGGGACAAAGTTCGAAGGAGATTTGCGATCAATTTTGGATGAGAAAAGAAAGTTCTTTCTCTTCAATAAACTGGAAAAGAGGTAACATTACCAACTTCTTCCAATTCTGAAAAAAATAGTATGGAAAGAGTTGACGAAACAGGTCCCCTACTTGTTGCTGCAACATCTGGGAACAAAGAAGATACAGAAACTATGTTACCTGGGACACTGACTTCGAAGATTAGTGAGCAACTTGGTACGACCACAACGAGTTCGTCCACTCCTGTCCATATTGATGTTGAGGCACAAAATAATGTAGATAATAACTCAAGGCAGTTGATCGTTACATCACAATTCGCTGCAGAGCAGTTATCGTCTAGATTTGTGAAAGATAGCGAGTTGGATTCACCTA
>NW_006239021.1:1490003-1496945 GCF_000226075.1 Solanum tuberosum
TTAGAAGAAAGGAGGGACAAAATTTGGTGTCAACAATGCATACATTACATCTAAGATTGTTTTACATAATGTATTATATGTTCCTTCTTTCAAGTACAACCTTATTTCTGTTCACTCCCTATCCTCTTCGATGAAGTGCATGGTCTTATTCACTGATACAACTTGTATATTACAGGCCCCTTCAGTGAAGAGGCCTCAGGTAATTGGTAGTAGCAAGGATGGCATTTACTACATGTGTGGAAGGTGCTTGAAGAATAATGATGATGCCAATATGGCTTTCATGTGTAGTTGTTTGTCTCATAAAAGTTTTTCCTTTCAAGTTTCAACTTGTAATGAGTCATGTATTAGGAAATGTGATGTGATCAACACTCGAAAAGTTCACTCTCATTCTGATCCAGTTTCTGATATTTTTGTAGTTCCTGATACTCTTGTTTGTTCATCTACTTTCAATAATACAAATGTGTTGAAAAGTGATACATCTCTTGCATCTTCTAGAAATGGTATAGATTTGTTATGGCATAATAGACTTGGTCATGTGCCCTTTGTAAAAAAGAAAAATATACCTACCATTCCAATCAAATTTTCCCCAAAGCAACCTTTCATGTGCACTATATGCCCTATGGCAAGACAGGCCAAGTTACCTTTTGATCATAGCACCACTCAATCCAAAGCAATTTTTGATTTATTACATGTTGATCTATGGGGACCATACCATGTGTCTACATATGATAATTACAAATATTTTATCACCCTTGTGGATGATTATAGTAGAGCCACATGGACACATTTGTTGAGCACTAAAAGTAATGCCTTATCAGTCATTCCCACCTTTGCAACTTGTCCACAATGAACCACATGTTCCCACAGTCCCATTGCAACCTGTCCACAATGAACCAAATGTTCCCACAGTACCACAAAGAAGATCTCATAGAGACGTCAAAACACCCCAACATCTAAAGGACTATGTTTTATCTCTTCCTACATTAAAAACACCTTCCATTTCCACTTCTTCCAATCCCAGTACTACCCAGGCTGCCCTATCACTTAACACATTGTTCAATAAACACAATCATATACCTCCTGAAGTGATTGCATCTAACAGTCAAATTTTGGTTGAGAACATATGTTGTGACAGTGAACCATCTTCTTATGAAGAAGCTGCCCTGAGTCCAGCCTGGCAAAAGGCCATGAACCAAGAATTTGATGCTTTGTATGCCAATAAAACTTGGGACCTGGTTAAGTTACCTACCGGGAAGAAAGCCATTGGATGTCGATGGGTTTACAAGGTAAAACATAAAGCTGATGGGAGCATAGAGAGGTTCAAAGCTAGACTGGTGGTTAAGGGCTATACTCAGCAAGCTGGAATAGATTATACAGAGACATATTCACCAGTTGTCAAAATGACTACCGTAAGGACCTTGGTAGCATGTGCTGTGAAAAAGGGTTGGGAAATGTTTCAACTTGATGTCAATAATGCATTTTTGCATGGTGACCTTCATGAGGAGGTGTATATGACAGTACCTCAAGGTCTTGATGTGAATGAGTCAAATTTCGTATGCAGACTAAATAAGTCTTTATATGGTCTTAAACAAGCCAGCAGGCAATGGTATGCCAAGTTGACTGAAGCACTATCTCTCAGAGGCTATACATACTCACACCATGATTATTCATTGTTTTACAAGAAATCTGATTCATTGGTGGTCTTTGTGGCAGTCTATGTTGATGATATTATTCTAACAGGCACAAATATTAATGAAATCACACAGCTTAAGGTCTACTTGGACAAGACTTTCAAGATTAAAGATCTTGGCAAGCTACATTATTTTTTGGGGCTGGAGATACTTGATACAACAGGAGGGGTACTCATTTCACAAAGGAAGTTTGTATTGGATTTATTGAAGGAGTATGATTGCTACAATTACAGTTCCCTTTCGTCCCCTCTTGATCCTACTGTTAAACTTAAGGCCAAGGAAGGAACTCCAATCTCTGATCCGACCTATTACAGAAAACTGGTAGGCAAGCTGAACTTCCTCACCAACACTAGGCTGGATATAGCTTTTAGTGTCCAACAATTGAGCCAATTCATGCAGGACCCCAGGACTCCTCACCTGCAGGCTGCTTTCCATTTACTCAGATACTTGAAGCAAGATCCTACTCTGGGTATTTACCTGTCAAATGATCCTGATTGTACTATGACGGCCTACTGTGATTCAGACTGGGCAACATGTCCAGATTCTAGGAGATCTGTGAGTGGATACTTAGTTTTGCTTGGAAACAGCCCTATCAGTTGGAAGTCTAAGAAACAATTTCTTTGTCATCTGCCGAGGCAGAGTACAGATCACTCAGGAAAGTGGTAGGTGAGCTGGTTTGGTTGCACAGACTAGTCACTGAATTGACTATATCCCATTCTTTTCCAATTAATGTATATTGTGATAGTCAAGCTGCTATACATATAGCACACAATCCTGTCTTCCATGAAAGAACTAAACATATTGAAGTTGATTGCCATTTTGTACGTAATAAGCTGCAAGAAGGACTCATCTCTCTCCACCATGTAGTTACTACTGAACAACTAGCAGACATCCTCACTAAAGCACTCACTGGTATTAAACATGCTGCAGTTCTGAGCAAGTTGGCTATGAGATCATCACCGTCAACTTGAGGAGGGGTATTGACAATTACAACAACTGCACAACCAATTAATTATTTAGTTAGTTAGTTAGTTTGTTGCTACTTATCAGCTGCTTAGTCACAGTGTAGTTTGTTATATGGCAGTTAGTTAGTTAGGATATTTTCACATCTTTGATTCTTCTAGAATAGTCCAACTCACGTGTATATAATGCTACATTGATCAATGAAACAGTGCTGGTTTTCATTCTCTTCAAACACAGTGTTCTTAGCTTTCTTCCTGTCAAATGTTATTCATGGCTTCCCTGTTTTGACTCAATTGAGTATACTCCATTGTTGTATGTTTTGATAGTTCTGTTCCCAATTTCGTCACATTACCGTGTTGTCTCTGTCTCTCCTCGATCATTAAGTGAAAAATAGTCCTCCAAAGAGGCTCTTCTTCCGTTTCATCACATGGCAACTCTATTTGGTAATGAGCTCGAATCTAAAGCGTCTACTTCCACGGAAGATTTCCTAAAGTATCTATCTCCTAAAGTTTGACCGTCCACCAACTGAAACAGTAAATTATTGAAGATGCAACAAAAACTGGACCAAGGATAGTTCCATCATTTGGTTTCCTTTTAGGTTTTCACGTAGTTTAAACACAGTAACAACTCACACATATTTTTTCCCTCTTCCAACTAACAATTACCAAGGAGCAAAAATGAGCATTGCCCTTTTTGCTTCCTTCTTTGGTTTGCTGTTTCGTCATCATTCTTAACTCAAACTTTTCTAGTATTTCTTTTTATACATCAAACATCTACTGTCCACATATAGCTGGTCATAAGAGTTGTTGTTGAGGTCCTATTTTGTTTTCACCTTCATGTATTGCTTCATTTTAACTTGCTAGAGTATATAGCATGTTGCTGCTTTGTCGTTACTTGATTGGTCCTACTAGGCTGTATGTTTTGGTCATTCCAATAAGCATTCTGTCTGAGACGTGTTGATTCTTAAGGCACCAACTGTCCTCTATCTAACTCTTAACATGGCTGTGTATTTTGTTTTTTCTTGCTCCTCATACTTACCTTCGTCTGTTCCTCTGATTAGTCAACTTCTTGTACGTCTTACATGAGTCTTTTTTGTCTGAGGTATATATATCTTCAATCTCTTACGTACTACTGTTCTGTGCTAATTTACAGATGTTACTGTGATGGTGCCTAGAGGTTAAAGAAAATTAGAGTGATAGTTTTGCAGGTCTTCTGCTGACCAACTCAAGTTCAATTCATCCTGAACTTGAAAGCTAGATCTTAATAAAAAAAGTATTAACTTTCACCTCACCTCCCAAAGTAAAACAGAAAGTTTATGAGGTCCTTGTATAAATAGTAAAGGGGCAACCCACTGCACAAAACATCACGTATTAGCATACTCCGGTAGATGTGATGTATAAACAGTAATCGTTAATTATCTTTCTAATCATGTCTGCTCGCAGCTGTTTAGATATCACAGAAAATTATGTGTCAAGATAATGCTTTACAATTGTTACGTACTGTTATGATAGCAGGCTTGGGAAACCATGTTGATATCTTTGATGCAAGGCCAAAGATAGTTTCAGTTTTCAAGTTGGAATGAATTACCAATATAAAAAACATGCTTATGAAGTAGATGACAATTGTTGCGCCAGCTTGCCGTCAAAGTACTAAAAACTCCTTAGGGGTCGTTTGGTGTGAAGGATAGGTACAAATAGTACTGGGATAAATATTTAGTGGCACTTAATTTAGTGTTTGGTTGGGAAGTTTGGGATAACTTATCCTGGGATTAATAAATAGTACCAAGATAAGTTATCCCTCCAAAAGGGTGGTATAGTAATCCCATCACAATTTGTGATGGGATAAATTTATTAAATGACAAAACTACCCTTCAAACCCTTTAATTGATAAGCTTTCACAAGTGCCGCTTATGGTCTTAGCTTCCAGATTTCTTCTCTTCTTCATTGCAGTGAGAATCACTCTTTCATTTGGGTATACTCAACTTTTCATTTTCGATTGAAGCCATAGATGGGTGATTGAAGAACTTCTTTACCAATAACCTTCAACTTTCAAGTTTCTAACAAGGTTAATTTTTTTTTTCCAGAATTTGTTTCTCTTTTCTTTCTTTGTCATTATTAATAATTCTCTGATCTGTTGCGTTTCTTCTCTTCTTCATTGCAGTAAGAATCACTCTTTCATTTGGGTACACTCAACTTTTCATTTTCGATTGAAGCCATAGATGGGTGATTGAAGAACTTCTTTACCAATAACCTTCAACTTTCAAGTTTCTAACAAGGTTAATTTTTTTTTTCCAGAATTTGTTTCTCTTTTCTTTCTTTGTCATTATTAATAATTCTCTGATCTGTTGCATAATAATTTGGATACACTCATCTTTTCTATTTAATGGAAGAGATCAAAAAAAAAATTTGAATGTTATGTTGGGGGTTTTGTACATTTTGAAAAAAGTTTGTTCTTTTTATGTGCTTGAAATATTTGTAAACAATTTCAAGTTGTCCTCACTATAAAGTTGCCCTCGTTGATTCTTTTTTAATTATTTTTTTTTTGTGTATTAACTCTTTTCATTTTTTAATGAAAAAATAGGGTTTCTTATGGATCATCAACTACAGTCCGATATTGAATGTTTTATCATCCTTGAGGAGATATTGTGCCAACAATTTCTTGTTATGTTTATTTTTCTTTTCATGGTTATTCATGGTATTTCTATAAAAAGAAATAGGCATGTGATTAGGTACCTTATGAGTAGTCGAGTTCCTAAAATTATATCTCATTTAAATTGTATTGTACAAGATAGTGACACAACATGTATTGATAAGTTAAGGATGGATAGAAATTCTTTTCACACTTTAGTTCTCTTAACTAAGGAAGTTGGAGGTCTGACTGATAGCAAATATATGTCAAGTAGTGAAAAGTTAGCAATGTTTTTAAATATTTTGGCTCATCATGAGAAGAATAGATCCATTAAGGTTGATTATATTAGATCAGGCTGGAGCGTAAGTCAAGCTTTCAATGAATGCTTGAAAGCTATTCTAAAACTAGCTCCATTGTTACTTGTTAACCCCAAACCGGTGCTTGAAGATGAGCTTGACGATCGATGGAGATGGTTTAAGGTATATGCACTTTCAATTGGGTATCTATTAATTTATGTAAAAGTAAAATAAATATAATTTTACGAAGAAATTTTTGTTGTTTGAGATAATGTTATAATTTTTTTATAGGGATGTCTAGGTGCATTGGATGGTACTTACATTCAAATTAGAGTTCCATCTAAGGACAAACCAAGATACAGGACAAGAAAGGGAGAAATAGCAACTAATGTACTAGGAGTTTGTGATAAAAATCTTAATTTTACTTATGTATTACCTGGTTGGGAAGGATCAGCGGCTGATGCTCGTGTATTACGAAATGCTATAGCTCGAACGAATGATTTGAAAATTCCCGAGGGTAATGCTATACATATGCTCACATTAAAATTATATCACAAAAATAATGCTATATAAAAGCAACTAATTTCTTATTTATATTATAGGTAATTATTATTTGTGCGACGGAGGATATACAAATGGAAATGGTTTTCTTTCACCTTACCGAGGATATAGATATTGGTTAAGGGATTGGCAAGATGAAAATCCACCACCCTAATGCCGATAAGAGCTTTTCAATATGAAGGATACTAGAGCTCGTAATGTTATTGAAAGGACATTTGGTCTCTTGAAAGGACGTTGGGGAATTCTTAGAAGCCCTTCTTGGTACTCGGTTAAGATACATAACAAGATTATTAGTGCTTGTTGTTTGATACACAACTTTATTCGTAGAGAGATGGAAGTGGATCCCTTAGAGATCGATGTGGAAGAACAAGTAGAATATCAACAAGATAACATTGATGTTGTTGAATCATCTCAGGAGTGGACCACATGGAGGGATGAGTTGGCTCAATCAATGTGGAATGCTAACTTAAACAATTGATCTTTACATTATTTTGTGCTTGTTATATGTTTATGTTGCATTTGAATTATTATTCCCTTTAGTTTATGATATTCTTGTAAGATGCATCAACTTTTAGCTTTTTATGATATAAGAAACAATTACTTACATTAATTTGTAATGTGTTTAATTTATTTCTTTTTTGTGATGTGTTGGTATGTTTTTAATTTATTGTTTTTGTACATTGAAGTGTATGAATTTTTTTTATGATGCTAAGTAATGATTTGGAGATACTTTAGCTTTTTATGATGGTAACTAATACTAACAATGATTGTTTCACAAAATTATTCAGACAAATGGAAATTCA
>NW_006239021.1:1498255-1519952 GCF_000226075.1 Solanum tuberosum
AGTGCCATTTTTTGATCCTCTAGTTATGTTCACTCTTTTGTGTATGACTAATGTAGGTCATGAGGATGCTAGAATCTTTTGTATATGTAAAATCTATTAAATAGATTAACTCTCATGTAAAAGTTAAATTTATTGTAAGTTTGTTGCTAGTTATCAATTTTTGTGCAGTTGCTTATGTTGCTTCCCTACAGTTTTCGTCTAATTTTTTCTATTATGGTAGACCAGTTTTTGGTCTTGTTTTTTCTGTTGCTTTGATGCAGAGCTTTTGTTTCAGTTTTGACAGGTGTTTTGGTGAATATTTTCTGGAATTTTACTTTCGCTTTAGTTGTTGTTTTAGTTGTAGTTTTGATTGGTTTGCTGTAGGGATTGCTGCAATTTTGGTCAAGTTTCTCGGTTAGTATGAAGATACAAGTTTCTATTAGTCTAGGCCTATTGTTTCTTTGCCAGATGAGCTAGTTTTTTATGTTGCTTTGATGCAAGACTTCTATTTCAGTTTTAATAAATCTTTTGGCTGTGTAGTGCAGTCTGTATCCATCAACCAAAGATTTACATGAAGCAAATAGATTTTAAGCTTCTATTTCCCAATTTGCAAAGCAACGTTTTGTGGACGATCTTTGCTAGAAGTACGGTTATATGGATCAATATTTTGAGCTGACAAGCAGACACAAAAGCCCAAGCCATACCTCACTTCTCTAGTTGAAAGCATTCTTGTTCGATGCATTGCCCACTTGATATATCCAAAGCTGTATGCTTTAACCAGCTTACCTTTCTCTTTGTCTATTACAAGACCTCTTAATGATTTAATCGTTAACCCGTTAAGAGTTATCATCTATTTATGTTATTCTATTTTAGGTCCGATTCGACGAGCTTTTGGATAATCATAAGGCATATTTTGCTTATATGATTTTGTACTCTTTGGTTTCTCTTTGGTTTCAATTATTTTTATTATATATTGCTATAATCGTCTGCCTCCTAGACATAGTTGTAGTGTTTGCGTTCTTCCAATGCTTCCTGGTTTAACAATTTTGGCTATGGAAACTCTGTTTTTTGTTTCTTTTATTTTCCAAAGTTGAGATAAGACTTTATGGTGCACTTGATTTAATGCTTCCTAAACAAGCTCTAAAATATGGCGTGTTGTTCGTACTTGTCCTTAAAAGCAAGTTAACAATTATAAGGGAGTCACCTTCTTACTACAATTACTTTGACGCATCAAATTTATTTTAAGAATGTAACTTTCATATAATCTCATTTGGTTATGAGTTAACACAAATGCCTATTAAGTCAAACTAATGAAATTGTCTCTTAATATGATCCATTGCCTTTCCTAATGTGTGCAGAAATATTATGTGGATAGGTTGGATTGAGTTTTAAAATGGGTAACTGGTGGATTTTCTACGTTGGATGGATTGAATAGTTAAATTTGGTTTTAACTAAAACTCTACCAAAAAAATATACAAAAAGCTAAATAAGAGGGTATTTTTGTAATCAAACCACTTATTTTTAGGATGTATGCAATGGCTATTATTTTTAGTACAACAAACCAAACAATCAATAAGAAATAATGCCAGGATAACTAATCCCAGCATAACTAATCTCAGCATAACTTATCCCAGCATAACTTATCCCAGCATAACTTGTATTCAAACCAAACGACCCCTTAAGGTATTGATCGATTTTGAATACTTTTTTGTTTATTAAAACAGATTGGTCCTATTTAAAGATAGAATTACCATGGATCATGATTGACTCACTATTGATTCCTCTCAATATCATATATACAAGTAAAATGATATGCGAAATTATTAAATAACATATTTTGAACATCCTTAACATAACAAGCTGCTATTTCTGGACACCCTTTGTGAAATTTCTGACTACACCACTGTACTAATGTATACATGAAGTTGGAACGTTCTTCACCTATAACGATCCGATGAGTGTTAAACTATTAATAACACCCTCAACCTAGGTACAATTCATATTCATTTTTACATTTTGATCATTATATTTGGGACAGAAGATAGAGTAGATATTGTACGAGTATACTCACAATCTGAATGAATTTTGCAAGTAATCTCTTTCTGTTCACCTTTCGGAAACTGATATATATATATATATGTATTTGTATATCTGGCGAGAGAGATTGGGAGAGAGAGAAGAGAGGCAAGCGAGAAAGGTCAGAGAGTGGAGAGAGGCTAATTGTATTTGTATATAAATATAATTGTATATATATATATGTGTGTGTGTATAATATGTATTGGTATATGTATAAAAGAGGACAAGTGACGTAATTAAAACTAAAATTAAGCTATGAGCCGTAATTAATTCAAAATATAGTTATATTAGCTAATTAACTAGTATATGTTTGCTTTTCCGCGTAATTTTCCCTTTATTTTTAGTATATTGAATAAAAATAAATTATTATTAAGATAAAACTTTTAATTAAGATTTTTCTACCGTATATTGAGAAAGATACATATTCTCTTCGGAACGATTCCAATTATTTTGTTTGTATTTTTACCAGATGCACTAAAACAGGGAAAGAGGCAAGAGAACCGGGGAAGAAGGCGAGTGAGATGGAGAGGGAGATAGTTATGTATCCCAGATACAAGCGAATCACACTAGATACATACTAGATATATGTATATGTATTTATCTGGTGTGATTCATGTATCCAGCGAGCAAAATTTGTTATGTATCCTAAATACATGCGAATCTATTTGAATACACAGTATCTAGAATAAATTACACTTAATTTTGGACTCATGTATCCCGAAATACATGTATCTTGATGTATCTAGACACACTAAAATATGGTAAAAATTACTATAACATTACAAAATAAAGTATATCTAATTAAACCAGTTGGATTTATGTAAATTTCCCGTATTATTATTATTATATATTATTATGGTTGTTGTTATTCGTACTTGGGAGGGGGAAAAACGATACGGATTATGTGTTGACATCTCTTTTGTTTCCACTAATTCTACTGCACCAAGATGTGATTGATTGATTGATTATGTGTTGATTAGAAGGTCTTAATTTTGTCAGAATATTACTACTAGTTATGTACCTCATGAAGGGAAAAAGAGGGCACATTAGAGTTTTCAAACATGAACTTCATTTAAGATGATTATTTTGAGATTAATTAATTAATATAGAGGTTGACCAATAAATTAAAATGGTATACTAGTTACATGCATGAATATAAAATTCATGCATAACTCAAACAAATCAGTGTTTTCAACGTGAACTTCGTAAGATTGTAAATGTATAGCTAAGTGTTCTTAAAAGAATGATCACTACTCACTAGTGGTTTGATTAACTATGGACAGCAAAATCCGCTCATCAAATTATAATCCGTTCAAATGTCCCAATTTGATATGATTATTAATCTGTTTATTTATTAATTAGCTCAATTCATAAATTTATTTATTTATTAATTCTATATATATAATCATAATAAAGAAAAATAATAATTTTATAGAGTACTAAAAATAATAAAAGAATACAAAAAAATCATTAAAACCTAGTTCATAAATACTAATTAATCTTATTATGTGACTAAAATTCACAGGGAATTGAATTCAAAGATATTTTTAATCTTCTATAATTCAATATTACTAATTTGTTAAATCAAGTTAATTATAGGAGAAAGGGCGCTTCAAAAAGTGGGGCACGTGTTAGAGAAACTTGCGTCCAATAAAAATTAGAAATTGAAAATGCGTAATTAAGGAAATAAAGTAACTTGAGAGAAGTAATTAAGTAACTTTAGTTTGTTCAATTACAGTTATAGTAGTAATTTAGGAAATAAAGTAACTTGAGTTTGTTAAGTAATTAGAGTTTTTTTCCATTATGGTAATAAGATGTGTATAAATAGATAACTATCTTTGTTTAGGCTTCATAATTCACATAAGTAGTTTACATAGGTTAATTCTGGTATAAATAGATAACTATCTTTGTTTAGATTTCATAGTTCACATAATTAATTAGAATTAATGTCGAAGCCAATGGGAATACGTTTTCATCCTACTGATACGGAGCTAATCAACTATCTTAAGAGGTTTTTCAAAGGCGAATTATGTTTGAATCAACAATGTCCTATCCAGTTTGCGGATATATATGGAGATCAACCACCATGGGAGATATTTGGAGCTAATTCTGAAGAGAAGTTTCGTTACTTTATTACTCCTTTGAAGAAGCAGAAGATTGAATATAAAAGGTTTTCTCGAATTTGTGCTAAAGGGACGTGGAAAGGGCAAACCGGGGAACATCTTATAAGGAGGAATCATGCGCCTGTGGTAGGGTTTAAGAGAAATTTCAAGTTTGAAACAAGTGAGTGTGGCCAAAATAAAACCTGGTTGATGGTAGAATATCATGTCGCGGATAGTTTCTTTAAGGAAAATAATCATATTCTTAAAGAAGATTTTGTAGTGTGTCGAATAAAGAAGAAGATGGATAAAGAGAAGAACGTGGATCATGTTATGGAGGCACAAGATGGAGATGTTGCGGGAATCATCGATCCTATGTTGCTTGAACCTAATCATAATAACGACTACTCCACAATGGAAGATCAAGTTAGGGTTTGTGATGAACAAGATGCAGTTGAGGCTACAACTTCGGAATATGATGTTCAAAACAGTACTTATGAAGCTACTACAATAGAGAATAGAGAGACAACGTTGGAAGTACAAGAAGGCCACGGAGTTGATGATATTAGAAGCAATGAATTTCAGGAAGAGATGTATAGAACGTTTGAGGACATTCCTGTTGATATTCCTGAAGATTGGTTGCAGAATTCAGTCGTTCTACAAGATATATAATACACATCAAAATATTTATATAGTTCCTTAGATGGATTATGTAGTTGAAAAAAAAATGTATATAGTTCAATTTTTCCCATATATATAATTGTCTATGTTCTGATTATTAATATTTCGGAGTAGAAAATCATGATTATCATAGCAATGTTCCATCTCCAGGTCACTGACTTTTTCTGTAGCTAGGAGTAGTGCCGTTTTGAAATCTTTGCTTAACGCTAGCTCATCTATTGATCATTGTTTCTTCTCCTTATCTTGTCGGCTTACCTTATAAATGCGAGAGAAATTGAGCAATATGAATAGCTTTGTGTGTCTTAGTTTGTTAATAGGCTGTAAATTCTGAATAGATAAGTTGTAACATTCAGTGCTTCTTCTCTGTTTCATGAAATAAGGGGATTGGACATAATTGAAATCAATCTGTTCTCTTCGAGCAACTGGCAAAACATATCAATCTGTAGCCTGATTTGGAGTTTATGCATTAACTCTTGGCTAGTACTACTGCTTCAGGATGAATATGGATATGAATAGCCTTTAAATTCCCACATTTGAAGAATGTTCCTAATCATATTTTGTTCTGTAGCTTTGTTATCAGCATTTTGGCAGGTACAACAATAGACTTTGGCACTTTCTGGGTGAGATCCCTGTTAATAAGGGACAGGAGCCTGTGTAACTGTTGGTGGTTTGTGATCTGTTTGATCCCAATGTTCTTTTGGTTTGCCATTGCTTCTGACATCTTTGGTGGCCACAGTGTTCGCTGGTTAATTAGTTATCATTGTCTATGAACAATATTATATAGTAAGTACCAATGAACTCATTACTTTCGATAGACTTAAAATGTGTACATATTATCTTCCTCTAGCTCTGAATTTGCCTTTGTCTCATAGGTGTGGTTTGTGCTTGCGTTGTACATTTCGGTATATAGCAAAGAAGTGATGTATGATGCTCTTTACGAAAAAGTGGATTTTGAAAACCGCGCATTCACCAACTTGTTCCATTTACCAGCTGTAATGGTCCATTTTGTTCAGGTACTAGTGGCTGCAATCGTTGCATGAGGCACCTTAACAGATAGGAAACTGTAAGAATGAACAAATAGCGGTTAGAATATGGGTAACTGTAAATGATGTACCCATACTACTGCATTGTACTGATTCAATTTATGTGATTACTACTCTGAAACTATGAGCTTTATGAATTTCTTGGCAAATAATGCCTTGTTGATTACCCCATAGATATGGTTCACTCTATATTAGCAATTTGTTTATCCCAAGTTATTTTTCATTACTTGGGCTCTTTCAAGTTGTGAGAGCCCAAGTAATCATAGTTTATCAATGTTCTTCGCTTTGTCTCAACAGCAACAAATCCAGTAAAATCTCATAGCTGTGGGGGTAAAGGATAGAGTGTAGCCGTGTAGGTAAACTTTACTCCTACTTACGTTATATTGTTGTTAGTTATTCAAGGAAGAAGACTCAAATATGTCATCGAACTTTGAGAAAATTCTCATCTATATATGTCTTTCCATTTAAGAAAAATAACGTTATGGCTGCCCCGTTGTGGTTGGTTAACAAAACTGACATAGAAATGGCAACACATCTTTGGCGTCCAATTTGCTTGGATACTGCTGGTAAACCAACATTGTCTATGAACAATATTATAAGTACACATTCAGTGCTTCAACTGAACTCGTTACTTTAGACCCAAACTATGTACGCCAGGCCTACCCAGCTATTTTTTGGTCATTTGCACTTTTGTCCCTATTTTGTGCTGGTTTGTCCTTGGGAAATTAAAATAACTTTTTCGCTAAAGTTTATATTTTTGACTTATAATATCCCACAAGTTATATCTCACGCCCTTAAAGAACTTATGTTTCGCTAGGCATAAGTTTGATTTCTTTGGGCATATATTGAAGACTAATCCATTTAAAGACAACAAGTAAAGATCAACTCATTTGAAGGACAAATCATGCGGTTATTTTTCATTACTTGTGCTCTTTGAAGTAGTGAGAGGACAAACGACAAAGGGCGTATGAACATAAAGCTTTAATTATTTTTTACTAATAGAGCTGATTATGAGAGGTTAATGACATTTTCTTTTACATTTTTGAATCCATTTGATGGAAAAGTTAACAAGTTTAGTAAGGAAAAGGCAATTATTCTTCCACTTAAAGTTTTCTCTTCACTTTCTTGAACCATACATTGAGTTGATTATTAAATTTAGATCTAATTTGTGAAGAGGAAGCCAGGATATTATAAGTTGGCCCATGTATCTAATTTCATGAGACTCAAAATTGACCAATGCCAATTAAGCCCATACAATCGCACTGACCGTTACAGCTTGGAAAGTAATTCTCTCCCTTGTATCTAAATAAAAATACCTCCCTCCGTCTCAATTTATCGTAATTTATATAACACTTTTCAAATTCTGATATTCAAACAAGTCTGTTTTGAACCTAATTATTATGACTTATAGTATTTTTTACTTAATTTCCAAAAACATAAATTTTGTTTCAAAACATTGATCGAAGACTCCATTCTCAAATTCACGATCAAACTTAAATTGTCTGACTCTTAAAATTCGAACTGTGTCACATAAATTGAAACAAATGGAGTAAATATAAATGTGTGGTGTAGCTAGAATTTTGAGAATCAAAATATAAAAAGCAAATTTATGAATATGCTAAAGAAATCCAATGTATAACATATATATATTGTATATTTTAACCTACTTTAACAATATAATTTTCTGCCAAAGTGCTAGGTGTCAATTGACACCCTTTGAATAAAGATGATTCCGCCACTGCGCTAATATCTCTATCTATATTTCTTTTTCTTTTTTGATGGATAAAAAGGCATAAATTCGATAGCAATGATCTTATCATGACTTAGAAAGTTGGTTTGGTCCCTTAATAATAACTTTGCAATGAAGCTTAATATATATTTCAATATGTTAAAGGTCAAAAGGTATTTGGCCCCTTGACCATGAGTGTGTGTTACCTAAAAAGTTGAATTACTTTTTACTTTTTATTTGATGCAATGCTAACACATTCTTTGGGGACCTCTTCTTTTCTCCACCCAAAAATAAAAATAAAATAAAATGGACATGATGCATGCACACAAATGCCGGCAAATTTGTTTGGAATAACAAAAGTAGATTTGTTTTTCTGGTACAATACGTGCATACATTCAATGATACAAACAACTTCTCAACTTTGAGATGTTAACACATTAGTATCTCCGGGTGTGGCGAGTTTAGGTTAAAATTGAAAAGATCAAACTGGGTTGAGTTAATAAATGAACAGGTTATTGACTCGTTTTGAAATTTACTCAGTTTAAATGGGTTAAAATGCATGTTATAATTCAACGCGTCTAATTTTTATTAAATTTTAATTGCTTTAGTTGATTTTTTATAATTTATTTCTTTTTGGTTTTTCACTCAATATTTGGAGTTTGCATTGGAGCCGAACTAAATATGAATCATGCATTATAGGGCTCATTCAGAATTAAGATTCTTGATAAAATTTTCTCTATATTCAAAGCTCAAATTCAAGAATTGTCATTTAGTACCGATAGGTAGAGATTTTTTGAATCCTTCATACATTGAATCAATAATCTTCTTGTTGAATGGACCACGTGGTGTTGTCTTAGCCAGTAGTTTTTAAGCATTCTATTTGATTCTATTATCCTCATACACAATGCTAGTGCTTTGTGTTGGACCTCCCAAAAAGCAAAGAACCACGCCAATCAAGAACAAAATGTATCTCTTCAATTTGGTATACTTCAAGGGTCGTTTGGTGTGAAGGATAATATCAAATAGTCTTGAAATTAAATTATAGTATCAGTTAATTTGTTGTTTGGTTGGCAAGTCTTGGATAACTTATCCCGAAATTAATAATTAGTATCGGGATAAATTATCCCTCACCTTGGGTGATATAGTAATCAGGGATAACAATGTCTGTTTAAATCCTTTTTATACCTCACTTTTTACATTCAAATTTTATAAATTTAAAATTCAATCTATATGATTGAAATTATGAATGTCACTGATAAAATAGAATTACATATTTGATGAGATAGGCAAACATTGATAATCTCTTAATAAACCTACATAGCTTCAAAGTTTAAACTAATACGCTTGCACGCTTAATATCATAATCAAAACAGAAATTTGTTACAAATATCATTTTCAATTCTTAATTCTTAATTCTTACATTCCAAAATCAAAAAATTATTATTATTATTTAAAAGTATCTTTCATACAAACCAACAAAAACTGAAAAATGAACCAAATAACAAAAAAAAACAATTCAATTAATTTCTTGATTTAATCCAAATAATACACCCCCTTAATAACTTCATTTGCTTCACGGGTCTCATTACCTATCAACAAGATGAGTCATCATGTGCAATAAATTTTCTTTTCCCAAGAAAAAAAATTGCAAAATAGATAATGAAATAAATTAAAATAAAATAAAAACAAATTTTGTTATTAGCAAGAAGTAGTACATGGCAGGCACATCTAATATTGACCTAATATATAGTTTTGGATCTCAAGACTTATGCCTAGCTATATGTCAAGTACCAAGGACAATCAAAACTTTGTGCCACTCATTTTTTAATAACAATCTACATTTAACATATAGTATTAAATCAAAAGGAATCCCAAGGATTCTTTCATTTATTTAATAAAAATATGCCAGAATTATTTATTTCTTACTAGTATATTCTAATCATAGGATAAATAATACTCATATATTCCTAGTTGTTTGGATATGTCTCGATTTTATTTTACAAAAAAAAAACAATTGTTTTCTTCTAACTAAACAAAAACTTAAATTAGAGGCTGTTGATCTAACAAATCAAATAAAGTTGACATTAATTAAGTTTAGGTCAGGGTCGATATAACAGCCACATCACAAACGGTAGATTATGTAAAATTTAGATTATGAAAAACGAAGCATAAACAATAGAGTTATATATTTTCAAATATGTTTAAAATCATAAATTTGTAAATATCATTTTATAGTCACATAAATAATTAAGACTATTTTCTCTGCTTCAATTTGTTTAACTTACTTTTTCTAAAAAAATCGTTTTAATGACTGGTCTTTCGTTTTTAGCAACTCCTTTAATTTCAACTTTTCACTAGACATATTTAGGACCACACAGTTTAGTACTCCTTCCATCCATTTTTAGTTGTCATATTATGTTTTTCGAAAGTCAATTTGACTAATTTTCAAAGTTAAATTAGATTACATTAATTTGATATTTTGAACAAAAAATGCAGATATTCAAAAATTATACGAAAAGTACTATAAATTACAATTTTTTGCATATCCATATGATGAAAAAATACATCGTAAAATGTTGGTTAAAGTTCTTGTCGTTTGACTCTAAAAAAGAAAATCATGACAACTAAAAATAGACGGAGGGAGTAACATTTTGATATAATTTGATATATCTTTAGTTTAAGATCATGAAATTTAGAAGTCTCCTTTATTTTTAAAATTTCATGTTAAATCAAAATTGAACAAACAAATTAAAACAAAAAAAATATTTATTTATTTAAAAAAACATGTTTTTTCCTAAATTTTATATCAATTCAAAACTCTATGAGAGTAGCCCCTAGCCCCTTTTTTATTTTTATTTTTTTGGGTAGAAAGCCCTTATTTTCACTAAACTATGAATTAGGAGTAGTTCCTAAAACAATTATGAGTTGGTAGCATGTATATCTGCCAGCTGGCCTTATTTGTAATTGTTTTGTGACATTTTCAGTTGGCCTGCTAGTTACTTCAAGCAGGGAATAGTAATGTTATGGTCTATATATAAGTGTTTTGTACAACTCAATGAAACTTTTCCCTTACCTAATTTGTGTCCAAGAAATTACTCTCTCTGTCCATGTTTACTTGATCATGTTTAACTGATTTGACACGCTTCTTAAAAAGTAATTATATAAAATTGTAATTTTATGATATCATTTCTAATTATTATCGGTCATCTCACAAATTTAGAGATGATGAAAACTGATTAGTATTTAATAATAATGGTAAAATAAGTATAAAATAATAATTCATCTCTGGATTTTTCAAACTGAATAAGTAAAAATCAACATTTATTTTTAGTATAGTAGATAAATAATAATAGACGGAAAGAATATTAATTTTGCTTGGTGAAAAGATATTTATTGCCAGTTTAGCCAAGTTTTAAAATTTATTTATTTAAAAATTGTTTTTTTCTCATAAGTATTTTTGGATAGTAGTTATTTGTGTTTGATCAATCAATTTGAAAACCACTTTTACTGTTAGCAAAGCAATTTTTTGTATTTGACCAATGTTACAAAAATGTTTTTAGAAAAAAAAAACTATTTCTTAAACTTCTGAAAAATTATTTCCTAAAAATACATTTTTTTTTTTCTAAAAATTTGATCAAACACCTTAACTTTCTTTTTTTTTTAAAAAAAAACATTACTTTCTCAAATACCTACTTTTTACCTTCTAAATGTACATCTAGAATATTTTGTTTGCCCTGCCCATAATATGTTTGCATTTTTACCAGCACTTGCACATTAGCTTTTTCATCAATTGGAGCCCACATTTATCCATGAAAATATTATAAAAGATTGTTAACAGTATGATAATGATCTCATACTCTTACCAACCAAAAAATTAAAAAAAAGTGGCCCTAATGTTGAGTGAATTACCATCTTTTATCCAACACAATGATGTTGATATTTGAAGCTTAAATAGTCTTCAAATGGCTTTGTAACTTTCACCAAATCTCACAATGATATCAATTAAATATAGTAGCTCCAGTGGCCATCTAACTCCATTCACAAAACTCCAAGCTAGAGCAGCTATATATGTAGACCAAATGGAAAATGACACAAAATTAGTGATTAACAAACAATGTATTAAAATAAGGCCATAAATTAAGCATTTTATTTGGTACATGACCAAACTTGAATTAATGGTTTATTCAAGGCTACTATAGTACTAATAAATAGGATACTATATTGAATTAAATGAAAAAAGATTTCTTTAAAAAAATACTCTTAAAATATTAAAAAATAATTTAAATTTACCCTTTTCTTCACCTATTGGATCTCAATTGTCCTTAAAGTTGATTTTCGAGTTAAAATTGTCTCTCATTTCACCTATTCGATCATAATTGCCTCAAACTTGACAAGTTTGTTAATGCGGAATCTTCCAAAAAAAAAAATTAAAAAAAGTGTACGACTTGTTTAGTTGTAGTAAGAAAAAGAAGGTTTATAAATAGAATTTCACGCTAATTATCTCTTCCTCACCTTCCAACACCCCCAATTCCCTCGAACTCCGAACCCTTGATCCACCACCCCAACCCCCACTCCCACTCCCGCCCTCACCATTTCATTATGCATCAATCTCGTTCCATAATTTTTTTCGGTAGATTATGTATAATTTTTCTCGAGATTATATTACTTATTTATTTGCTAAATAATAATAATAATTTTAAAAAAAAGCACGAAACTAGTGAAGAGTGGTGTGAAAGGAAAGAGAAAATGACATAAATAGTCTCTTAACTATAGGAGTAGGTCTAAAATGGTCCCTTAACTATACACTTAACGAATTTAGTCCTTTAACTATTCAAAAACTTATCAGTTTTGGTCCCTTAACTATACACTTACCGGTTTTAGTCCCTTAACTATAAACTTACCGATTTTTGTCCTTTAAATATTCAAAAACTTATCAGGTTTGGTCTTTCTCCATTTTTTAAACACAAATAGCTTCGGTTTATATTAATGGAATCGATGCCTCGAGAAATTAAATCCTTTAGCAACTTTCTCTGTTGTTTCTCTCTCTCCGTTACCTTTTCTTCAAATTAACCTTGTGAGAAGAACCTTAACCTCAAAGATTTAAAATAAAATTCACGAGGAAAGAAAATATAAGTCATAATTTTATTCAACAGAGGATAAAATGAAGCATATTATTGCTACTAATGACTTTAATATGCTAAACTTTATTATAAAAAGAAAAAAATTATTACCCGTTAAATCCCAAGTTTGTACTCTAACGACTTCATTGAACAAAATTTGTTTAATTTTTCAGAAATTGAAATTTATAAAATGGTAGATTTGCAAAAAAAATTATTTTTTTTAAATAGATCAATTTTACTATTCTATTCATTTTATTTTACGTAAAGAAATTTGAGTAAATTAAATAAAATTCGCACTGATTAGCATATTCAAGTGCGGATTCAAGTCATTAACAATAATTTATGCTTGATTTTATCATCCATTAAATAAAATTAGGACTTATATCTTCATTTCTCATTAATTTTATTTTGAAACATCGACGTTATTGTTCTTTTCATAAGAGTAGTTTAAAGAAAAAAGGACGGGGATAGAGAAACAACTTAAAAAATGGGTTAAAGATTTAATTTTACAAAAATTTCCGTTAATATAAACTTAAGCTATTTGTATTTTAAAAAATGGATAAAGACCAAACCTGAAAAGTTTTTGAATACTTAAAGGACTAAAATCGGTAAGTTTATAGTTAAGTGACTAAAACCGATAAGTGTATAGTTAAGGAACCAAAATTGATAAGTTTTTGAATAGTTAAAGGACTAAATCCGTTAAGTGTATAGTTAAAGGACCATTTTAGACCTACTCCTATAGCTAAGGGACTATTTAAGTCATTTTCTCCGAAAGGAATAGAAAGGACTACAAAAGATGCCAATTGGACCACAACATATGCTTGGCACATGAAAAATCATGAGAGCTCCAAACCAAAAGCTATATATTTCCAATATGTTACATTTGAACAATTAATTAATTATATTTTCCTCCATTTGTTGTTCATTATTGATCATCCAATCCAAGTTTAGGTTCGATATACTGAAACATATGCTTGGCACATGAAAAATCATGAGAGCTCCAAACCAAAAGCTATATATTTCCAATATGTTACATTTGAACAATTAATTAATTATATTTTCCTCCATTTGTTGTTCATTATTGATCATCCAATCCAAGTTTAGGTTCGATATACTGATAGCGTTAAAATTTTGATACTATTAATTTCTTTATGTACTTTATTACTCATGTTAACGCCTAACAAAATTGTTTAAAAATATATATATCTACAAAATTCTGTATCAAGAACATCAACTTCTCATGTCGATCTTCTGTTCTGCCAATTGATAAGTTTACCTATGACAAAACAATACGATACAATTATATCCCGTTACATACCACTTATAGTATAATGTATATAACATCTTAAATAATGCATAGTATAGTTGCCTCCCAAGCTAAGCAATCTAATCACACTAACAAACTTTTATGAACCCATGCATATTGTAGGCCATATATTACATTGATTTGATTTGGAAGTTTTAATCATTCATCACAAAATATATGTGTAACCCACAAGTACAAATGATATAGAGAAAGTGTAGGGTCGCAAGTGATTTAAATGAAGTATTTTCCATCAAGTTTATGATCCCTCTCTACCAACATCCCATGTGATCCAATTTATTTTATTTCTCCAATCCCTCATGTCTCATGCTCATGCACTTATATATGTGTTCATTAGTCTCAAAAACACTGGTCCTCTGCTAGATTCTCTAATAGCTACCTTTAAATTATTGTCCTCATGTGTTTCTAACAAAACTTATTGGTTCTCAAATGATAATAACTATATGCTTAAGTTAGTTATCAACCATAATGACTTAAATACTATGTAGATGTCTTGGGGATGAATGAGATATATACATTCATCTTAAGCAGCTGTCTCAGATTTAAATTTTGTGAATAAAAAAACCTCTAATAAAAGAACGAACTTCTCCTTAATAAATTTTATAATGTCAGAATTTGAATTAATCTGCTAGTAAATATGAAATATCATATTATTATTTAAAAAAGTTAAATAAATTATGGATTTTAGAGATAAAATATGAGTGATAAAACGTTCTTAGTGGATTACCAAGACTTTAACACACTAATAAAATATTCACATTCCCAAAAGAATGGAAGTTTCAAAATACAAGTCAAACTAAGGAAGCAATTTTCACCTCAATTTGTGCTCAATTCTTGAATTCTTTTAAATACGTAAATTTACACCTTTATAAAATTAAACAAAGTGACAACTTTTTGTCATTAAAAAAAGCTTTGAAAGAATCTAAGAATTTTTTTAAAATAAAAGATGTGATCAATAAGTCCCCAAAAAGTACGAGCAATTAAAAACATCTCTACTTCGACAACCAAGTCAAAATGCACAAGTTGAATTTAGGCCTAACCACCTAATATTAGGAGTGTCGGGATAAGGGGCACTTTTAACAAATACTAAAATCTCAAATAAAATATATTTTTTTTTACCAACTTGTCACAACGACCAACAAATTTAAGAATTGTAAATCACAATTTTTTCAAATCATTAAATTTTAGATAAATTATTTATACATATAAAATAATATTTTATGTACATAAATACTGAATTTGAGCCTATGTTAGTGGGTTCTTGTAGGGGAAAAAATTACCCATGAATATATGGTTGTACAGTATAAAATTATTTGACATTAGAATAATATAAAAGAATGAATTGACTAATTTGTCTGGGATTAAGTCATCTTTAAAGAATTACCGATAAGAGCAACCAGAATCGTTACATATCCAATACTAGTCACTTCCAGAATTGTTACCTCAGCTTCTGTTAATAGAGGTAGAAATTCATGGCCCGAAGTCATGTTAGAAGAAAGAAGAGATAGACATGTTAGAAGAAATAAGAGACACACTTCAATTTTACTGATTCTTCCGCTTGTTTAATTATAATATTATTCTTTGTATACATTCACCAAACAACGTATATATTAACTTACTTAATTTCTATTTTATAAGTCAAATCAATTCGTGTATCATTTAACCTCATGATAAATTCAACTATATCCTTTTTTGAATTAAGCAGCTACCCAATCTATACTTATAATATTGTTTCCAGAGCATTCCTCATGAGATTGATAAGAATTTAAACGCGAAACGCGAAGGTTCAACTTTCACTATCTTCATATTAAAAAAATTTAATAATAATAATGTTTTAATTATTTTAAGAAAATGCTTAATAAAGAATATTATTAGCTGACCAAATATTTTGATCAAGTACAAATTTTCAAATGATGTCAATTCCTTCATTACTGTATCAATTTAAGAATTTATATCCAGCTTTGACAAAGGAAATAGTAAATCAGCTACGAATTTCTTATTTTACTGTATTTAAATTGATAATAACTCATATTGATATTCCGATTACTTCCTCCGTTTTTATTTATATGTTGTTCCTATTAAATATAAATATTTAGTAATATTCCTTCTATTCCATATTAAGTGAATTTGTGAGGCAATACAAACTTATTAAGAAATACATTTAAGGACATAGTTTATACCATACTTTCCATTATTGTCCTTTATCAAACTTCATTAAAGGAAAGGATAAATATGAAAAAACTTTCAAACATCCATCTTAAACTTTGAAAAATTCAATTATTTTGAACAATAAAAAACCCAAAAAGAATTCAAGTAATACGGAATAGATAGAGTACTTGTCATTATTTTCCCTATTTTATTGTTGAGAGTTATTAACATAGAAAATATGTATTTGACCAACATAGAAAACTAAGTTACTCCCTTCGTCCAACAATAGTTATCAACTATGCTATTTTGGGATGTCATGTTATATTTGTCCACTTTATGAAATCAATGAAATAATTTTACACTAAGTTCCTAATTTACCTTTATCATTAATTATAGTCATATCCCTATTATATTTTTCAAGACATTGTATTTATTATATTCAAAGGGTAATATTGTAAAATTATTCTTTTATTTACAGTTTCTTAAGAAGTGTGCAAAGTTAATAGTGGACAACGATTATTGGACAAATGGAGTATTAATTAATGTTCATAGGTCAAATTAATTCATTTTTATTTATAAACTTGACTTCAAAAAAATATTAAATAATAGTGCAATGATAATTTACCTAGTTTCTAAAGGGGCGTGAAACCTAATAGGGTGAAAATTAAATAGGAATGGAAAGAGGGTAATGTTACCAAAAAATATTAAAATAAAAAACATTACTCAAGCCCGTAACCGTTTTTCTCAATAATCGCCGTTCGCCCACCCCGACCCCCACCATAACAGACGCGAATGCCACCCAACTCAACAAAACTGCTCAACAGCTTATATAATATCACATTCACATACCCACCCAACCCCCCCAAAACCACCCACCCCTTCTTCGCTCCTCTTCTCCGTTTAACAAATCTGTTCGGAGCGAAGAAGTTGCAGAGTAGAATATCTAGATAGAGAAACACATATAGAGAGAGAAAAAGAGAATACCCACACCACTCTCCTTTTCTCTCTATATCATATTATATATATATGTTGAACATTCACCTTCAGATATAGCTACATACACAAATATACCGGAGATTTTGGCGTGGTTGATCTCCTTTCCTGCCGTTCGTATTCCGATTGCAGATCTCGAGATTCCACCGGAGGATCAATTAATTGTGCATTTCTCTGTAAAAAAGGAATTCAACTTCGTTATTGAGATTTTTGGCTTACATTTTCATTGACGGAGGAGCATTGGAGTGTGTTGCTGTTTAGAGGAGGTTGAATGTGACGCAAGTATTGTAGAGAATAGTTTTTCAATTAGCTGAAAGTATGGATGATAGAGGAGGATCGTTCGTGGCGGTGAGGAGGATATCTCAAGGACTTGAAAGAGGCAATGCTTGTCATACAACTTCTGGTATATTTACCTTTTTACCTTACCTAACAGTACAAACATTCGCTCATTTCTCTCTCTATATATCGATATTTCTCTCTCTGTCTCTATCTCTCTCTGTTTTTGCTGTTACTATCGGTGTATTTCTGTCTGTATGTATTACCGATTGGTCTCCGTCTATGTCAGGAGTAAATTAATTGAGGTTTTGGATCTGTGAATTGAAAAATTAGGTGCATTCATGCCTACTTGCATTGACATGTGTGGTGAGTTTTCATCTGCTGCTTAATTCATTTTCTTTCCCTGAAGTTTTGGTGTCGTACCTACCGTTTGGATAATTAACAGATTCATGCATTTTGTTTGGATAAGATCGGTTTCATAGAGTTACTTTGTGATTTACCAGTACTGAAGTTTTCTGTAGATAAAGCTGTCCCAGAGCATATTTTGAACATGTCTGGACTACCTTAAGAGGAATCAGATGTTAGTAACGGAGTTTGGTTTTATTCAGTTTGTGTAGGTTTTACAACAATTACATTGGTTGTGGAGAAATAATTACTTTGTTTATATAACTGAGTTACTGTAAGTAAGTTCGGGTAAAATGGATTTTGATTTTTGATTGGTTCACCTTATGGTGGATGGTTTTGTTGCTAGAGGAGTTGCTTAGAAAGGATGACCTTGCTAGTTGTAAATATTTTGAGTATGGTTTACAGTTTTTTCTGCTTCCTAATGTTTGAGTAAAGTGAACTAGTTGTTTTACTGAGGGTCATGTCATTTCTTAGTCTTCTCAATTGATCTATGAAGAATGTATTGACATAGATTTTTCCTTTGCACAGTGTCTCACATGCACAAGAGAGAGAGAGAGAGAAAAATACAGTTGTTTGTGCTCACGCATTGTGATTTATTATTCTGTAGATATAGATATATAGGGCATGGAATCCTTGTAAATAGTTGCCTATTTCTTTTCCAAGAAAAGCCATTTACTGCTGTCACATGGCTATAGATCTCACTGCTATTTATGCCTTGTGCCTTTTAGTTGATCTACTATTGAGTTTTCTCCATAGGAATTGCAGGAAGTGTGTCTTTTAATTGACTGAATCAATCCATCATATTCTCACAGTGGACAGAGATAACTAGGAAATATTAGTACAGTTACGTGATTCATATTATTTTTTTGGGAATGGTGCTGGATACATCTTTTATCTTTAATGAAGTTAAGTAGGGGCTTAACAGAGTATGTTGTCTTTAACTATTTATATCAGAGGATGGTCCACTTTTCTTCTTGTGTTCTACTTACCATGATTTTGGTTCATCGTGCTTAGAATTCTCCATTAATCTGTTCTGTTTTTAGTGTTTGCTTTCCCGTAGGAGAAAGATATCTAGTTCTATAATTCATCATTAGGTGCTGAACTTCAGCTTATTCGATGTTGATATTAGAACTTTTTCTTATTTAAAAAAAATAGAACTTTATGGTTATATAAAAGTTGTATACCAAGCTCTAGCTAGACCTTTGAAGCTAGTTGATATTCATCAGTGGGTAAGCTCATTTTTTAGAATCCACATTTTGGGTAACATGAACTGATTGGATATTGTTTTTTTCACCTTTTCCGGAACCATATATTCCATTAGTTGATCTCCAATGTAGCTTTATCGAATTGTACAACTAGATTTTAGTTTTACAAACATTTTAAAATCCTATTTGCCTCGTATATTTGCAGGAAACAGTCTGCTAATATGGCCTTGATTTTATCCATGTAGAATGCATTTCTTCCTTACTCTATCAAGATTGTTGACTAAATCAGATCCGCTTAAGGATACTTATGTAGCCACTAAAACACTAACCCAAGCAGGAAGTGTCCTTCACAATTTCTGTTGAATCACTACAGCCCATGATGCTTAGGTTGTATCATAAGAACACATTTTATGTTTATTTCCATTTTCATGTCATGTGCTGTAGTTTATTTGTATCATACTTTCCTGATAATGTAATTGAGGCATTGAGCATATTCGTCGCATTGTTTAATGTTGACAGTATTATACCCTAAAATGACCAAACTTTTCTTATCATATGTGAACATGTTTCTAGAAAGAAGTGTTTCTTTATCTGGCATCTGCACTCCAGTCTCACTTATAATAGAGGCATTTCATTATTGGAAAATCCAGGATTTCCATTTTCTTTTGCCAATCATTTTATTTTGTTACAGCGGAGGTTGTGGCAGGATCAGCAGCATGGCTAGGCAGAGGCCTTTCATGTGTTTGTGTTCAAAGGAGGGAGAGCGATGCTCGTCCATCATTTGATTTAACTCCATCCCAGGTAATATGTTTGTGGAGTTTATATTAAGTTTATATTTCCTGCTTGCTGAATACTGAGAATGTCATAAGACACAATGTAGTAGTATGCATTTCAGTCTGCAGTATAATAGAAGTCCTGTTGTGTGCAGTACTAGTTTGTGTTTTTAATGTTGTTCTTACTTCTCTTGTTGAGTAGACAAATGTGCTCATGTGCATCTGGATATGCTGTGATTTTTATTTCTAACCGTGCCATGTCTTAGGCACAAGTGATTTGTCTAAATTTTCTGGCTTTCCACTTTAATGAGATTGCCCATAACTCTCTAGTTGGCGTCTGCGCACTTCTTCAAAATTTCTTGTTTTCTTCTTTTGAAATGTCATGCACAAGAATTAGCTTAGCCATGGTAAGGAAGTATGGAATGGCTTCTACATATTGGATGCTAATGATGTTTTTTCCATACTTTGTTAATCTCAGGAGGAATGTTTGCTAAGGCTACAAAACCGTATAGATGTTGCATATGATAGTTTAATCCTTGAACATCAGGTACCTTCTGTGCAAGACATCTTAGTTGTTTGCAATAGCTTAATATCTGTAAGATTTTGACATTTCATTCAGGTATGACATTCTTGTTTCTCAAGATTTTTCTTTGTTTTTGACCTAAAGGAAGCTTTAAAAGCTTTGTGGAAAGTTGCCTTTCCTGAGGAACAACTTCGTGGTTTGATATCTGAACAGTGGAAGGAAATGGGCTGGCAAGGAAAAGATCCATCTACTGACTTTAGGTACATCAGCACCTCACTCCGCCCAAAATTTAAATGAAG
This sequence comes from Solanum tuberosum, assembly GCF_000226075.1. NCBI lineage: Eukaryota > Viridiplantae > Streptophyta > Magnoliopsida > Solanales > Solanaceae > Solanum > Solanum tuberosum. Next base: position 1,518,929 of record NW_006239021.1, read on the forward strand.
AAAAAAGGAGGATATTCTCAGGCTTATTAACGTCTTTCTGATAATTTGCCTTTCTGCCTATTGCAATCTTATGTTGGTTTTAAGTTGTTTGATTGATTCTGTAGGGGTGGTGGATTTATATCACTGGAGAACTTGTTATATTTTGCGAGGAATTTCCCGGTATGTCCTCTTTCCTCACTCTTTTTATGGAGAATGATATGTCAAACCTTCTAAGCATATGTATGCATACTGGTAAGAATGAGAACATTACTAGGAAAAGATAACTTTTAGTGTCAAAATTGGCTGTTATTTTGTGCGATGGGAGACCTGACAGTTCTAGGTTCTTTTTTTCTAAGCAGGTATTGGGAATTTGCATCCTGAGATTGTAGCTATTCAAACTGTTATGTTACGCCTGAATTACTTCACTACGTCTGCCACACGCCTTTTCCTTCCCCTATGCATTGAAACATATGGTTTTTTAATTGCTTGCTCAACCCAGAAATTGTGGTAGCTGTTGGGGGGTGGGGGTGGGGATGGGTTATGGTAGGTGCATACTTAATGATGTGATGATTATCTCTGGATTTCTATATGATATTCTACACAATCTAAGTAGGCACCTAGTCATCATCTCTCGGTGATAGCAGCATATAAAAAACTGCTGGAAAAGTATTTCTGGCATTAATTATTTAGTGTTTAAGGGTGAAATGTACTTTAATGGAATAAATCAGGCACAATTCTTTAGAACTTGGATGACCAAGAAGGAAAAAAGGTTTATAACTTGGTTGACCAAGAATGAAAAAACAAAAAAGGGCTTTATTGTCATCTAGTATCTCTTTGTTTCTTGTAAAATTGGATAAATGTTTGTTAATCAGACTATGAAATCGCTAATCTTCATGCGCGTCAAGGGAGGGATAGTCTTGTGAAGGGCCCTATCCTCCAACCATAAGGTTGGGGTTTCAAATCACCAAGGGAGCGAAGGGGGAAAAGCTGTTGTTCTCCTTGTTGTTGTTTTTTTGGTGTTTGTGTGGGTGGGTGGGTGGGGTTC
>NW_006239021.1:1520436-1535289 GCF_000226075.1 Solanum tuberosum
GGGGTGGGGGTACCATAAATAAAAAACAAATCTATGTGCAACAATATTTTCCCACTCCCTAACTTTTGCTGGATCGTATATATTTAGTTGGAAAGTTGTGTATTTGGAGACCCTCAAAGTTAGCACAAAATTATGCCTTGGATGTCAAATCTGAATTGGTTTTGTGATGTTGGATTGTGTGACATGATGACGTAAGTGGTTTATATATCGTATGTATCCTGACTAGAAAAGTTACATTCAGGAGAAGGTACAGATATTTGTCTTAATCAATAATCATTTAATTTAGAAGTTAAGTGTTTTTCAATTACTTTTCTCTATGGTAAGCCTTGAAGAAAATCACGGAATGGATGATCGAGATAATGAACTTTGATAGATCTATTAAATACTTTTCAGAAAAGATTGGCTTGATGTTCAATGAATTTCTTAAAATAATTCTGCCTAAATTGCAAATTTTATTCTCCCTTTGAATAACTTGCTCAGGTGAATATGAGGCCTTCAAATTTGTACAATTAAATTTGAAATGTGGTCCTATTATTCAGGCATCTATGAATCAACAAAACTGATCTGTCCCACTCTGTATCTTGTCATTTTATGTGAAATATTTGAGTGTCTACTATTAGCAAAACAAAGGGCTTTGTGTTAACTTGGAGAAAGATTCACTAGAGCATACTATAACATCCATGAACAAAAATTCAGCAATTTCTGTTTTTACCACACCAACAATTATCTAAAGAAGTGCACATTATTATCTTGATTTTATGTGAAATAATTGGAAATCTGTGAATGACAGATTGTTCAGAAGTAAGTTTCAGTTAACCAATAGAATGCTTATGCGACGTACAAGCAGTATAAAGTTCTAGATTCATCTATTTATTCTCTTTTCGTAATTTTATTTGCAGAAATCTTTCCAGGATCTTCTCCGAAAGCAGGAAGGTGATAGAGCAATTTGGGAATACCCATTCGCTGTTGCTGGCGTCAATATCACATTTATGCTTATCCAGATGCTCGATCTGGAAGCTTGTACGTGTACCACATCTACACTCTTTTATATACTCAAAGTTGTGAAGTCTCGACAAAATTCCAGACTATATGCTTTTAAGTAGGCCCTTCTAATGAAAAATGAGATTTGAGTTTCTAACAATCAATACAGAGTCTCTCATGCACAAGTATATAGTCCAACCAAAGATGCTTAATTCTCCCTGCAAACTTGTTTTGATATACGTAATTAATTGTGTTTTTATCTCTGCAGTAAAACCTAGAAATCTGGTTGGAGCTACTTTCTTGAAGTTTCTTGCAGGTACATTTTTTTTGAGATCTGTCTCTACTTTCAGGTTTTCGTATAGTGCTGCTAATTTCTCTTTCATTTTGATGCATTCATTACTGCGTGTAGATGTGTCTTTTTGTTTCTACTTCTCTTCTGTGTTAAATAAGAGAAGTCAGTGAATCTCCATTTAGTCCTTCATAAATGTGAAGTCGTACTTTCATCTGCATTTATCCTTTGCTCTTCTAAGCAAAGTTGTTTCCTTTTTACAGAAAATGAATCAGCGTTTGATCTGCTATATTGCATCACATTTAAGCTGATGGATAATCAGTGGCTTGCCATGCGCGCATCATATATGGACTTCAATGTATGTATTTTCAGCTTACTGATATTCAGTTATGGATATGGAATGATCAAATTCTGCTGCTACCTAATCCAGTTCTTTTGCATTTGAAAAAGTTTTCATGTCTCTTTCACTTAAATTCTTTCTTAATTGTTTCACTTTGGCTAGCATTATCTTAATATCAAAGAGATGTGAAATCCTTGGTACAGAGCAGCCTGCAATTTTGCTTTTACTGGCGATTGTGGTTTCTGAGTAACATGTTTGTTGTGACTCTTTATTGGTGTATTTATCTAGTTGGTATTGGGTTCAATCAGAGAAATTCACTATGGATATCATACTACTTGGTAGTACACTACATGTGAATTTAGAGTCCTGATTTTAGATATGCTATGTTCTGGCAGGCGGTCATGAAGGCTACTCGTCGTCAACTAGAAGAGGAGCTTCTGCAAGAAGACATTACACGGCTAGAAGATTTACCATCATACAACCTTCTTAGTCGATAGTGTTTGTAGGCATGACTTTTAAGAAAATGAGAATATGGCTTCCGTATGCATGTTTTGTGGCATTTATTGGTGGTGTTGTTACGTAGTAGCTTTTGATGGGTGGGTGTTTACTTTGTAGAATTCAGCGGATAGGGAAAATGGGGATTAATGTTAGAGCAAGTACAATGTTATTCCCTTGTTTCTTGAATTTGGAAAGGGTCACACCTGATGATTGGTCTCAGTAGTGATGGTAGGAATTCAAAGATTGCCTTCAGAGACTACCTTTCTCTTTAATTAACTCGTAAGGTGGTAACCATCAATAGTCTGTCTATAAACAAGACTTTGTAAGACTTTAGACCAAGACGTGTCCGTGTAAACTGACTGATCCTTGAAAGAGATTGTGATATCAACGGGACCTATATTCATCTTATATCTTGAATCCTGTTGGAATCTAATTAAATTTGAACGGCTTCTATGGTTGCCTTCCGACCCACTTGTGACTTGTGAGGTCATGTCAAAAGGAGGATCCATCTTGGGATGTACACTTGCCCAAAACAGAGTGTTCCCTTGTTAGTGTCAAGTCAACTTACAACATCTGTTGATTAAGCAGTCACCTCAACACAACCTGGGTCTTTTGTATCATAGCACCAAATTAGTGCGCATTACTCAGCATACAGTAACAACCCCTTCTAGCATAAACCGGCTGATGTGTACTTGCCAGCCCATGAGCAGCGAGAACAAGTACCGACAGCCTGAACTATAGACAATTCTTAAGTGCAAGAATTCTACATTTCAACTGTGGCAGTTATTCCACGCCTTCATTTTCTATTTTATTTATATTGGCTATTTTCAGTGTACACCTAACAAGAAATAAATAGGCCAAACTTCACACTGGTTTTTATGCTAGCAGAGACCAAGCTCCAAAATACTGACCTCTTTCAGACCAAAGTCGATTGCAGCAACAATATGATTATGAACCAAAACTCACATCCACAAGCACTAAAGTTACCAAATCTTAGTGCATATTGCACACAAACATGTTGCCAACTACTCCCTCTGTCCCATTTTATACAACTTACTTTCCTTTTTAGTCAGTCCCAGAAAGAATGACACATTTCCATATTAAGTAACAATTTAACTATGAAATGTCTATTTTATCCTTAATGAAATGATTTACAGCCACACAAATTTCTATCATTTATTTTGAATCGCAAATTTTAAAAGTCTTCCTTTCTTTAACTCCGTACAGAGTCAAACTACCTCATGTAAAATGAGACAGAGGGAGTACCATTTATAGCCACAGCATACAGTTAAGGAACATTGTTTGACGTTACACTGACTTTTGAAACAAAATTTTAAGACGCTTTTTTCTTTTAACAAGAATAAAGAAAAATGTGAAGCAAACAAATGATGAAAGCTCACACTTACTTGAAAGTGCAACACATAAACAAAATGATCAAATATCACATCATTAAGTCTCAAATACCAAACTTCTGGACTCAAATGACATACAAAATTCATAAGTTAAAACCAAACAGGCAAGACCACAGAAAGAGTTCTAAATTCATAAAACTTTTCTATTCATAGATCCATGAGTGAAGGCTGCTCTGCCACTCTGCAATTCCTTCGGGGAACCAAAGAGCAATCTCCTTCCTAGCACTCTCAACAGCATCACTTCCATGAATAACATTCCTGTAATCAAACAGGTCAGGGTCTTAGACTTCAGCACTATGGTTAAGGTGCGGGCAATAAGCAAAATCAACATTGAACAGAAAAATAGTAAACATCACCAAGCTCCTATTCTAGAGAAGGGAAATAAACATTAACATAACAAGTAGATCTTGAATTAGTATAGTTTATTCATATACACAGATGTTTTACCTGCCAATGTCAATAGCAAAATCACCACGGATGGTACCAGCAGCCGACTCCAAGGGGTTGGTTGCTCCAATGATCTTCCTGCCAGTGGCAACTACACCCTTACCCTCCCAGACCATAGCAACAACAGGTCCAGAAACAATATACTCAACAAGCCCATTAAAGAAAGGCTTAGCAGACAAGTCAGCGTAATGCTTCTCAGCAAAGGCACGGTCCACAGTGATGAGCTTCAAGCCTTTATACATGCAAAGTAAAAAATCACAACCAAATCAACAATTACAGTCAAAATAAATTCAAAATACAACACTACAGAGAGAATTCTTTTAACGGTAACAATGACACATTAGCTGGATAATGTGGCATTTGCAAAGAGCAATAATAATTACGCAAGGAGGCAAAGTAAACATACTAGACTGTTCCAATCCATATTACTCTTATGTAAAAGAAACAAATCTCCAACTGAAAAATCATTGCAGTGTGGGTCCTGACTAATCATAAGATTTTTGTGATGTAATTGGGACACTAAATAAATCGAGTACTAAATTAATCATACTTTGTAATAATTGATTAAATTTTACCTTTCAAAGAGAATCCTTTCTTCTCAAATCTGCCGATAATCTCACCAACCTGAAGCATAACATTCAAATGAGTGCACAGTAAGAAAAGAAAAAAAAAAGCCTGCCTTATCAAGGATTTAGTAAACTAAGATACAAATTGACAATATATAACATTTATTAGACAAAAATACACACTGAATCAAAGCTCAAAGTGATAGATCTTAAAGAAACACGATTTAGGAAGACGAACCAGGCCACGTTGGACACCGTCAGGCTTGATCATGATGAAAGTCTGCTCCATTTTTGCTTCTTTGATGTTTGCTCAAGTATGGTGTGAGGATTAACAAATAGCAGTACGCGGCACTTTAGTGAAAAGACGGAGAAGGGGTATTTATACGGTAACGGGTCGGTGACACTTTACATAGTAAACCCTAATTGTTCGATGGAATATTCTCGGGTTTTTTTCCTTTTTGGTTTTGTTTTAACCCGAACGAAAGCCCATAGGAAAATTCACCAGGCCAGAACCCAGCAATAAACGTATCTCGGTTTTGAAATTGTTGAACATACAAATATTTGATGTAATGAAAAAAAAGGAAAATGTAAGTCGTAAGTTGGAGATCATATTTTGGTTAAGATGCTTGGAGACTATTCTATTTTAAATTTTATTTCATGTCTATATAAATATATTTCTTTGAAGATATATCTAAAAAATTTCATAAATTCATAAAATATTCAAAAAGAGATTGAAGTATGACCATACTCTTTTTGACAATCAAATACTTTCTTTCTTGAAGATTTGTTAAGTAAATCCTTGACATATAATGAGATTAAAATTCATTGATCATATAGAACTTATATTAAGTGAGAACAGTTAAACAACCTAATATTTTTTAGAGATAATATCTCAAATGATTATTCAACTTTGCATAGTTCACTTAGAAAATTACTCAACTTTTATTTATAACTCAAAAGTCACTTAACTATTGATATCTCACTTAGAAAGTCACTCAACTATTGATATTTTACTTAGAAAATCACCCAACAAACTTAAATGATTTGTTTATTAAATTTTGTTGAAGTCTAAATTTTATTTTAAATTAGTTTTAAGAATTAATAAAATATTTATTTTAATTATCTTATTGACCTACTTCAATTATTTATTTACAATTTTTTTTGATAAACGTACAGTAGCATTTTTCAGCATATTTAATTTTAGCAAGACAATAGCAAGTTTTTTTCTCAATTGCTACTGTACGTTTAAAATAGTAGAAATCTTTTATTATTTTCTTATTAAATTAATAGCAATGCTACAGTACATTTTAATTTTAATTTGTCAATTGCTATGGTACGTTTAACAATCTTTTATTAAATTAAAAGGAGTAATCAAAAAGATAAAAAAGACGCACAGTAGCAAACTTTTATTATTTTAAAAAAGAATTGTATTTCAACAAAGTTTAACAAAATAATTAAACTGAGCATTTTTTATTTATTTTTTAAAAATAGTTTAAACAAAATTGTATTTCAACAAAATTTAATGAAGAAATTATTTAAATTAGTTGGATGACTTTCTAAGTAAAATATCAATAATTGAGTGACTTTTGAGTTGTAAAATAAAATTGAGTGACTTTCTAAGTAAACTACTCAAAGTTGAGTGACTTTCTAAGTCAACTATTCAAAGTTGAGTGACCATATGAGATATTAACTCATATTTTTTACTATGTATAAACTAACAGATACGGTGCAGCGGGAGGTAGCTCTTTCCTTAATTAGAAGTTTTGGGTTCAAGTCCTGGATATAAAAAAATTCTCGATAGGAGCGCTTTCTCCTAAATAGAGACTTAGGATGAATCCGAATTAGTTGAACTTCAATACGGGTATCGAAAACCAAATGAAAAATAAAAAAATGAATAGAGCATATCATGGAAGCTTTACCAAGGAATTACCCAATTGGATTGATTCCTATATCGAAATCCTAACCTTAAAATAGACATTCACTTGGTACAAGAATCAAATATTCTCCACCTTGTAAAAGTTAAAATTGATGTTAAAGATATAGTATTATCTATGTTCGATATTAATCATAACCTTCATTATATTAATATTATTTTTATTATTAGTAATAGGTTATTAATGCGTAGAAAATCTACGAGTCAAGCATAGCTCATAAGAAAGTAAATAAAGTTACAAACTGCCTTGGAAAGAATTTAAAAAATTTAGAGCTTTATTGTATACCCTGGTTATGTAATTTTATCTTTTGAAAATATATATACATTTAGGTATTATGTATTCTAGGCAAATTGTAGTATGTAATAGTCTTTAAATTCGAAAAAAAAACCGTCTTTATTATATTTATTAAAAGAAAAAAAATAGAGACAAGTTGAAGTGGGGTAAAAGTTAGATGAGACGGTGGCAATGACGTATTTTTTTTATCCCAACCAATTATCATTCTTTGATTCTAGGGGAATGAAATTCAATTATGTTTTCAAATAAAAAATTTAATTCGATATTAAAATTAAGAAGAAAAAAAACATTTTGATGCATGAATCGAATTTATACAAAATATTGATGGTAAAATATTCTTATGATGTTTTTGATATAAAAGAAACATAAAATATTCTCCAGAAAAATAAGGAGGAAATGATTTTATGTGGTCACTTTTGAATAGATACGAAAATGATATATTTTTAGATTTTTCTTTTTAATGTTTTCCAACACACATGAAATTCAAATTATTTATATTTTTTTCTTTCTCCAAATTATTGAATAGGACTTCGATTTTCCACATACAAAACACACCTATATTAACATGTAAAAATATCTAAGTCCTATCTAAATTATTGAATAGGACTTCAATTTTTCCACTTACAAAACACACACGTATTAACATATGAAAATACCTAAGTCCTATCCAAATTATTGAATAGGACTTCAATTTTTCCACATAAAAAACACACTTGTATTTTTACATGTAAAAATATCTAAGTCCTATCCAAATTATTCCCATCCATTGCTTGCCCCGGCCCAGCCCAATTAAATTGATTCTACTAGGCCCAAAAGAAAATTCAGCCTCAATGGCCCAAACCAACGGTCAAACATATTCTCACTCAACCATTTCAAACACAGTTTCCCATGCCATCAAACACTGCGTTAGTGTTCGAACAATACCTGAGTTGAAATCTTAAAGTTAAATTATTTTTCAAAGTTTAATTATGTATAAAAATGAAATAGAAACAAAAATTATTTAGGCTTATAGTCTAGTAGTGCATGTAAGAATTTCACATGTATATTGGAGGTTATTTCATACATGATTGAAATTAAATTGCAGATATGGAATTCACTTGGAAAACATTACTTCGATAATACATATCACGTGTGTATATCATAGCCATATTATCACTAATATACACAGATATACATGACCTACATTCTTCTTTGTTGAACATATACTATCATGGATATTCACTGATATACACATGTACATGAAATATACATGGACATACATACATATATACAATGTGTTCTTTACCTCGAACAATGTATTCATAGTTATATTCACGTTTTTAAGTTTACAAATATCACAACAATGATTTCAAGGCTTTTGAACGAAGAGTTCAACGCAATGTGAAGATGACAACAATCTTTTATCTGACTAACATACACGAATTTTTTACCAAAGTAAGCTATTATTAAAATCAATTCACCAAAATAATACTTTTTTTTTGAAATTTTACGAAACTAGTAGAAACATAGTTCTCAGTAACGTTTTAGGCTATATTTTATTCAAAAAAAATTCATTAACAAAAAGACAAAAATCTGATAGAATAAACAGACATAAAACGTTATTGTCAGTAACGTTTTATAATTCGTTACTCTGAAGCACGTTTTACAGCTAAAACGTGACTCATATTAACATTTTTTTCTGGAATGACTGAAAATTAAAATTCAATCTTGTACATGCCTCATTCAACTTTATTAAACTTCCACTATTAAAATGAATATAAGATAATATTTTTGTAAGGAAAAGAAGTTGTGGGGAGGGCTTTACTACAATATCAATTAATTTCTTTGTCTCTTCTATTATGATGTAGCCATTATGTTTTTTTTTAATAGGCGTTTTGCTTACTTATTACATCAATTTTAATTCAATAGCTTCTTTATTGATAGTCTAATATTTAATAATTATAAGAAACCGATTGGTCTAATATTTGAAAGGGATGCTATCTTAGGCTAGAAGAAGATCTCTCATATGATTCATTTACAAAATTTGAAATTGAAATGATACGAGACAAGCTCCAATTTGTGCAAAGTCTTCCTCACCTTTTTTTTTTACTTTTGTTTTAAAATGTATTGTCTATGTATGAAAAGAGAAAGAAAAGAGAAAATCATATATATTTCAAATGAATGTATGTACAAAATATATCTATCCATTTTAATAATGGAAATTTGAATAATGAATGAGGCGGGTACAAGATTGAATTTCAATTTTCACCATTCTAGAGAAATGTTACTGTGAGTCACATTTTAGCTGTAAAACGTGCTTCAGAGTAGCGAATTATAAAACGTTACTAACAATAACGTTTTATGTCTGTTTACTCTGTCAGATTATTGTCTTTTAGTTATTGAATTTTTTTGAATAAAATATTATCTAAAACGTTACTGAGAACTACATTTATACTAGTTTTGCAAAATTTCAAAAAAACATATTATTTTGGTGAATTGATTTTAATAATGGCTTACTTTGGTCAAAAATTCTAACATACACATGCCAATTTCTCAAAAAGAAAAGAGTAGTAAAATAAGGGGAAAACTACACTACATAACCAACAACTAAAATAATAGCTAGCAAATGTATATTTTTATATGAAATACACAAAATACACATTTTTTATACAAAATTGTTTTTTTTAATCGATTTTATAATTATTTTAGCCGATCGGTAAAATATAGAGCAACTTTCACATATAGCAAACACAAAATTCATATTTGTGTGTTATAGCAAAGTTTGCATAATTGCGCTCCATAACAAACATATATATGTATAATTCGCTATACATATACAAAAAAAACAGTTGTATAATTCGCTATACATATATAAAGAAAACAGTTGTATAATTCGCTATACATATATAAAGAAAACAGTTGTATAATTCGCTATACATATATAAAGAAAACAGTTGTATAATTCGCTATACATATATAAAGAAAACAGTTGTATAATTCGCTATACATATATAAAGAAAACAGTTGTATAATTCGGGGAAGATCGTATTTGTATAATCATAAGTGTATAGGACGAAAATATATGTATTTGTATTTGTATATACAATTTTCTCTCGCTTTATACAAACAGAAGCGCAATTTATACATTTCGTTTCTATTTGTATAAGCGAGAGAGGCGAGCGAGATTTAGGAGAGTGACGAGCGAGATCTGGGAGAGGGGAGAGAGGAGAACGAAAATATATGTATATATACAATTTCCTCTCGCTTTATACAAACACAAACACATTTTATACATTTGTGTTTGTATAAAAGGAGTGAGGCGAGCGAGACTGCCACCAAACGAGAGTGGCGAGCGAGATTCCACCAGGGAGAGTGGCGAAAATAGCAATAGTTTGCTATAGGGTACAATTAAATCAAAATATATTTATAGCATTTAATTTGAATTAATAGTTTGCTATTATATATAATTTTCCAAAAATATATAACTTGCCCTAAAATGAAAGTACCTAGGGGAAATCCCAACATGATATCCAACACAATAGGTTAGGCCCAATTATTAAAGGCTCCTTCCTCCTTGTAATAAGTGGCAAGTAAACTTTAGAAGGTGGATCTAGAGGGCCTAAAGAATAAATAATAAGTGAAATTTTGAATAAATAGATTATGGCTTTTCCCATAAAAGTAAAATTTCAAGCTTGGTTTAAATTGATGAAAAAAAATGCATTTTCTAGAAGGTTGTATAAGTCTAGAGAAATTAAAAGTCAAAGAAAAATGCCATAGTTGAGAGTTATTGAACAATGATCATAACAAAATATGATTGAATTTTGAGTTACAACTCAATAGCAATCAGATATTCCATGATTAAAAATCATTAATGAGAAAAAAAAAAGTATTAGGGCCCTTCTTACTCATGAGAGCCAAAGAAACAAAGAAAAGCAAGGGGTAAACATAACTTTTAATAAGTGATCTCTTTTCTTTGCCAAAGTTTTATGCAGCAAAATTACAATGTTACTTGTGTTGGTGCGAAATAACAGGTATCAGGTGAAAGACTTGAAGTGTGTTCAGAGGCAACGGAGCCTATTTTAATGGATTCGAGTAAGCCAAGTGTTTTTAAATCCATAGTTTAAAAATAGTGTGTTCAACATTAATAAACTCAAAAAAATTAAACCTATCAAATTTAACTCGTAAATCTGCTCTAACGCACACACATGTTAACTCATATAGCACTATTATTTTCTTTTATAGAGAATAGTAGTTTTTGCTATTGAGGATTTAGTTTCTGCGAATGTAATTGACTTAAGTGGTTGAACCAATCAAATTAAAATCTTAAATCTGCCTCTAAGCAACATATGTTAAAACAGATACCACTTAGCTATTGAGGATTTAGTTGTGCAAATGTAATTGACATGAGTGGTTGGACCTATCAAATTCAACTCGTGAATCTGTCTCTAAGCAACAAACATGTTAAATAAGATACCACTTAGCTATTGAGGATTTAGTTAGTGCAAATGTAATTGACTTAAGTGGTTGAACCTATCAAATTTAAATCCTGAATCTGCCTCTAAACAACACACATGTTAAATCAGATACCACTTAGCTATTGAGGATTTAGTTTTTGCAGATATAATTGACTTGAGTGGTTGAACCTATCAAATTTAACTCGTGAATCTGCCTCTTATAAGCAACATACATATTAAATCAGATACCACTTAGCTATTGAGGATTTAGTTAGTGCAAATGTAATTGACTTAAGTGGTTGAAGGAGTGTTAAGTTTCACCAGCCAATAAATTAAAGAAACATTGCATGTCAAAGTTCAAGAAAGAATTTTTTTTAAAAAAAGGTGTCAAAGTTTGAAAAAACCATATGTACCTCAAAGGGAAAGAAAACAAAGAGAAGACAACAAAAAAGAAAAAGAGAAAGACCCCACCAAATATTTATCTTATGATGAATAATAGAAGACTTTAACACACTGATTGAAATGGCCATTATGGTTGCATGGAATTCAGCATATGATGCCTGCCCCCCTTTGCCCTTTGCCCTTTACCCTTTGGTGGAAATCTCTCAATTACTTCAACTTGTTACTTGTGAATATCTTTTTTTGAAGAAGACAATCCATTACTTGTTTGAAATTTTTATCAGAAATCATGAGATTGTCGGATCCATAGCTAAAACTTTCCCTTTTCAAATCCTACAATTCCCTCCAACTTATTGAGTTGTTTCATTTCTTATGGAAAATTTAAATTATATATATTGACAATATTATAGTTATATTTTATATTATTCGTGTAATTTCACGTAAGACTTATCACTTCTTTTAGGTTTTTGATCTATGTTTATTATATAAGATTGTCTATATTAACATTTTAAGTGATATGATCATGTAAATATGTTTTGAGTTATTAGTTTATATATATTTGAATATTGATTAGTATAAATTTAAAAAAACTAATTTATTTAATACTATATCAAACAAAAATATTTTAAAAGATATATAGTGGTTTGTGGTGGTGATGGCTAACAATGATGATTGTAGATGCTCATTAAGGGTGGTGGCGGTTGATGATGATTGTGGTGGAGGATAACGATAGATAATTATAGTGTGTGGTGATGATTGATAAATGATAGTTGTAGTATATACTAGTGGTTGATGGTGTTGATTTTCAATATTGATTAATGTTTGTTGTGGTTATGGTGAATGAATTCGATATTAAAATAGAAGCTACTCTATAAAATATTTAGGTGGTGTCTCAAACATAATAAATAAAAGTTACTCTTATCAAGTTCTGAAAGTGGTGGACATGTCTCCCCTTGTGAATCTCATAGTGCAACCAACAATTCCACCCTAGAAATAAACGTGCAAATTAAAAGGTCAACAAAAAAATATTGAAAAAAGTTGGACGATTTATTTGGTGGCCAAAAGATCAAAATTTGTATCTAGCCAATCTCAAATTCCCTCTCTTTGTCAACAAAATCAACACAAAAGAGAGAAAATATGACCAATACTACTATAATTTGCCATCATGAAGTTTGTCATTTTTGTTTATTTTTTTTCTCATTAAGGTGGGGTAGGAGGTTGTTTCATGCAATATTCTTTTTTGAAATTGGGGGCAAGGGAAGGGATTATAGTGTTGGGGAATCGAACCCTCACCAACAATGTGTGAGTTCAAATAGTCAACCAATTGAACTATTAAAATTTCTTTTTAATTCATTTATTTTAGCCAAAATGTAGTACAAATGTGAAAAGTTAATCTGAGGGAAGTAGCACATTAGAACTTTAATAAAATCTTTATATGATTCTGTACGAAAACATTGTATTGAATAATTGACACCGTGTAAATTACAGCCACAAAAATTTGAGCCTATAAATGTTTCTAGAATATTTAGGTCAAAGAATTGTACTGAACATATACATGTTGTTCGTATCGTTGTCAAACTAAAAGAAATAAAGGCGACATGATCTCTTATGACCAGTTACCATCTGAATATATAAAAATCATTTTACAAAGATGATATTATTTTTTTAAGAAAAAAAACTTACATGTTAAAAGCAACAAACATTTAATTTGTTCTCTTTGTTCCCATCCTTCATATGGATAATAATAATAATAATAACAATTAAATTAGGTGTATATTATATATTTAGCTTTATTTATTTGACTGCTGTTGCAGTGGATCGATGGTCAAGAAAATAGAATAATATAAGTTCAGAACTATATAATTTACAAGATTTATCTCATGATGAGTAGTGATCAATCGATGAACCTCGAAATTACATTTTTTGGCAGAAGAAAATTCATGATGATTTTTGAAATAATAAAGGACTTTGACCAAGAAGATTTGGGAAGACCAAAAGTTAGAGCTATTTTCTTTGCTATTGATTTTGGATCAAACTATATCTTCCAAATTGATTAATCATCAGAATATTGTAGAAGCCTTATTCTACAATTTCTTTGATTTTGTACGCTTTAATCATTGATTTGTACTTTTTGATATTTCAATTCATTTCTACCATGAAACTATATTTAATTTGGATCTAGTATAGGACTTTTAAAGGGGACCGCTACTATACATTGTCCTGTTTTGAGCTCATGATATTGGGTAATGGAAAGATCCACGAGAGGGTTAGGGTGGCTTGGGTCAGAGTCATGATCAAATACGACACTTGCTTGATAAACTTAGTTAAAAATTAAAGAATTGTGTCTTTACTATCAATCACGTATAATTTTTGGCATGATAGTAAGGAATTGATATTAGCAATAGAGATATGAAACTCGATGAGTTTGACACTATATATAAAGCAAACGGTGATCGATTATTCATATGAAATTAACCCTCAGTTTTTATTTTGGAATCGTGTTTATAAAGATGCATATAGATTGTTCCAAAAAGTCATATATGGTAAGAGTTGATTTCTTTTACAATCACTCAATCAATAGTTATTATCTTCATAAAGTCATTTTATTATTGAAAAAAAATTAAAACTAAGAAAAAATTATGATTTTATGACATAATAACTATCCGTTGAATACATTTGTCATTCTATTTTGCTACTTGTAGCTACGCATAGGATTCCCAATCTAACTCATCAGGACCTGCACTCACATAAATTGGATTAAATTAGTCAACTAGACTTGTACAAAGTCAACGCTTGGTTATTTAAATAAGTAAATTAGGCTTATTGTTTATTTTTCTCTCCTTTTTATTTTTTATTTTTAAAAATACAGTTAGCTTTGCACGAAAAAACCTTTTAAAGGTCTATCCTTTTAATTACAGTCACTTTTCTGTTTTACAACAATAAATATTTGTCTAATAAACTTTGAATTTTAATTTTATCACATGGACGTTTTTATTTTACTGAAAAATATGATATATATTTTTATCCTAAAGAATTTTTTTTAAGATGTTGTTGAAGGAGAAGTCCTAATAGTCAAACTATAATATGCTCCATGAGTCAAATGTGGCCATGGATGTCAGGTTACTTGTCTTTTTTCTTTATTTAAAACTTAATTGATTCAACATTTGAATCTTATAAATTCGAATTCTACTTCTTTTAGGTTATTACGTTTTAAATTATATATATATATATATATATATAATATATATATATATATATAT